>NW_008339923.1:10582740-10605101 GCF_000622305.1 Nannospalax galili
ATATTAGAGGATAGTTTTCAAGAGTTGATTGCCTCCTTGCATTGTGGGATCCGGGCATTGAACTTAGGTTATGCAGTAAGTGCTTTTACCTGCTGAATCATCTTACCAGCCCTCAATCTGGTCTGGTCTTGCTCTCCTGATGAGGAGAGTCAGTACCCCAAAGGGGAGTGCTTGCTGGGGCCTGTGGAGTGTGGGTTCCCGGCCTTTTCCCTGCATCTTTTAGGGAACTGGGCTTCCACCCTGGTGAATGAAACTACCAGGAACAGTCTCCATAAAGATGTGAGCTGTTTTGGTCAGACTTTTCTATCATACCAAAGCAGTTATACAGAAGAGGATACCAGCAGGACTTGAAGAGACAGGGTCGGCCTCTCTTTCCACTAGATTTCCTTCTCAGTGACATCTCAAGCCTCCCCCATACCCAGAGCAGGGTGTAACACCATGATTCACATACCCCAGAGGTCTGCTGGCCGTGCCCTTCTCTACATAGGAATAGAAAGCCCAGTCTTCCTCGAAGGATTCCAGGCATCCAGATCAGATGGGAGTGGGAGTTATGGTGGGGTGGGAAGGTCTCCTTTCTCCACAGGTAACTCTCAGCCTGAGATTCTGCCAAACCCTTATGCCAACAGTGCTGATCCTTTTCTGGACTAAGGACTGATATCGACCTAAATCCTCACAACCACACCACTAGACCCAAAAATTCCACCTCTAAGAACCAGTCCTCAATTCCAAATTCAAAAAATACCTTGTGCGTGAAGATGTTTGTTGAAGCATTATAGTGTTTCTAGTAGAACATTAGAAACACTCGAAATGTCCACACATAAAATAAACATGAGGGCCTGCAAGATGGCCAAGAAAAGATGCTTGCCCAAGACTGACAACCTGACTTTGATCCCTGGAACTCACATAAATGTAGAAAGAGGAAAAGGATTCTACAAGTTGTCTTCTGACCTCCACACACTCTCTGTGGCATGTACACACATGTGCGCATACACACACACACACAAATGATAATAGTAGTAGTAATAATTATTATTAATAATAGTTAAAAGTTAAACACAAGCTTGAACTTGAGATATAGTTCAATTGTAGAGTCCTTGCCTAACATGTAAAAAAACTCTAGGTTCAATTTCTAGTAACACACATACACACACACACACACACACACACACACACACACATCTCGAGGTAAAGTCACTACTTACTTCTTCTTTTCACCATAAATCACTGGATTGGAATATTCCAGAACTCAGCCTTACTGGGCTCCTTCCTGTCTGGGTTTCTGTCCCTCCCTGTTCCACAGCTCCTGCTTCATTCCAGACCCATGCACTGTGTGTGTGTGTGTGTGTGTGTGTGTGTGTGTGTGTTAAAGAATAAGGCCCCATGAAGGCCCCACCATCTTCTTGAAGAGTGTGGCAAGGGAGCTAGTGCAGCAGAGAACATCTGGGCCTAAGAGTCTTCACAACAATGTATCACACAGGGAGAAACTGAGGCTCAGAGGTTGTATAGCTAATTAGGGGGTTCCTTGGGGACTAATCTCTGTATTCTGTCACCTCCACTCTTCCTATAGCCTGCAGTTAAGTTTGGGAAAAGGCACGGATGGGCGCCGTTCCATCACATAGATATTGAGTCATGTTGGTCACAAACTGGATTTGCTGCAACCTAACTCTATGCATAGATATTTGCCATGTGACTTTCCTGGGGAAGATGCACAGAGATGTCTACTCAATCCATATAGGACACCCACAGACCAAAGAAACAATTTCACCCAAGTCCAGTTTGGTGAGCCAGAGAGTTTACTGGGGTTACTTAGAGGAGCAAGGGTAACTCTCAGGCAACTTTATCATCAAAAAGCCCTACGCCAGCATGGCGATAATGCAGAAAAGCTACATCACCAAGAAGTCCCACTCCAGTCAACCTTTGTACAGCATGCATCAGCACTGCCCCAAGACCATCTGCAGGGAGGCAGGAGGGAGAAAGTGACTGGAATCTCAGGTGAGGGTCCAATGACCCCATTCCCACTACAAAAGCATGTTAATAGTCCTGATCTTGTAAAGGTGGAGCTGCTCTAATCCAAGATGGCAACAGCTATACCGTGTCCAAAGAACAGAGCTCCACCACATTATTATTCCTCATCATGTACTTCAAGGATGTGTTCTCTGCTTTCTTAGAAGTAGACAGAAGTGGGACTTAGCGGGGGGTGGGGGTGAGCACAGCACACAAAGTTGCAGCTGGAGGAATAAGGTCAAGAGGGTGATTGTGTAAATGCTGACTAGGTAGCAAGAGGGTATTGCATTCTTGAAAATTGCTGAGATTTTAAGTGCACTTCCCCCTGACATAACATGCGTTAATTAGCTTGACGCAGTCATTTAATGATGTATCCCATATATCCAAGACAATGCGTCATACATGATAAATATGTATATACATTTTTTTCACTTAAAAATTTTTTTTGGTCTTTTTGAGACAGGGTCTCCCTGTAGCCCCAGCTGTCCTGGAACTCAATATGTAGACCAGGCTAGCCTTGAACTCATAGAGCTCCGCCTGCCTCTGCCTCCCAAGTGCTGGGATTAAAGGCGTGTACCACCACACCCGGCTTAAGTGATTTTTTAAGAAACTAAAATTCTTTGATATCAAATCCTTTAAATAGAATTGACAGACTAAAAGCACAGCTCGGCAGTAGCACTTGCTCAGCACACTTGGGCTCCTGGTTTCATCCTCTGCATTGCAAAAGATAAAGCAAAAATGCAAGAAAGAGCTGGGTATGGTGATGCATGGGTGTAATCTCAGCACTCAGGAAGCCGGGGCAGGGGGCTCTTGAGTTTGAGGCCAGACTCAGAATGGGTGAATCAAGAATGAATTAATAATATACTCAGATGACATGTATGAAATACCACAATGGGCTGTGGCATTTGGAGGGGAGCTGCATCCATTGAGTGACTTTGTTTAAGCTTGAGCAGGTGTCCATTAATCACAGGATGTGAGGGGGAGGGATTCCAAGGTCATCTGGCCTTACAGGGTAATGAGGAAACTGGTTTTATCTAAACCCAGAGCTTCCAGAATCCAGGATTTAAGGTACCACAAAGTTCCTAGTTCATTTCCTCTAACAGAATTCTTCACATGAGACTTCCTCTGGTGCTTTGGGAATTCAGGAATTCCAGAAAAACAGAAATATTTTCTAATTAGACTTCCCAAGTCTGTCAGGACTCATACTCTGTGTAAGGACTCACAGGTGTCTCATACACACTTGAATGGAACACGTGTGTACACAGGGCCTTGTTTGTCTCCAACTCTATGCAGAAGTATTCTGAGGGGGAATGTGCATAGGTGTGGCTCATTCCCTGAGCAAATAAACCCAAACATGGAGCTCATGGGTGTAGGGTAAGGGGTGTGTGTGCCTCTTGCCCTCAGCTGTACAGTGCAGCCCCTCTGTCCTCCCTGGTTAATAGCACAGTAGGATAACAATGAATGGTTGACAATAATGTACCAGGCCCTAGGTTTGATTCCTAGCACTCATACAATAGGAAGATTATTTTGCTTTTTTCTAGAAATGTATGTATTACATTGAATTACATATATATTCAAGTAAAAAAAGTATGAAAACCACTGAGACTAATCTTTATAAAAGAGCTTTGTTGTTGCATTCCCACCACACCCCCACCACCTTTGAATCTTTCTTTTTATCTCTTTTCTCCCAGTCTGCCAGGATCCTCTTACCCATGCCAACTTCTCCAGGTCCTCCGACCACAACCTCATTGAGTTAGATAAATTTTCTTCTTACTCATTCTCAGAGCAAGCCTAGTGTTACATGACTGAATGTTTTATCAGAGAGAAGGATCCCCTTCTCCATTATTTCTTTAGCCCAGAACATCATTGGCAAAGGTCAAGGCATCATGACTGTGTGCAAGAACTTGCCTAGAACCAGAGAACCTGTTCAGAATGGTCCAAGAGTTGTCAGCCACTGCCTTTGTCCATAGAGGAGATGGGTCCTGCTCAGGGTCTGAGACTGAGCCTGACTGGTAGAAGTCAGTGGACATCTCAGGCACGGCACATAAAAGCGCAGGATGGGAGTACATGTGCAGGATAGGAGTGCACGCACCATTTCAAAGATACATCAAAATGCTCCTGTTGCCCGTGCCTCACTGGGCAACTTCTCATATGCTAACAGTCAGGATCATCATGACTGGAATTTTCAGTCATTACCAATGCTCCCTAAATAAGAAACTCCATCACTAACACCTCTTAAAGTACCATTCTGACCACCTCCATGTTCCCCCTCCTCCATATGACAGCCACCATCTTCTCCCTACAACCGCTCTGCATTTCTATCTCTTTCATAGTTCCAATCTGTTCATGCATGTGATCCATCTTTTCTAATAGATCTTCAGCATGTAAATAATGGTAGGTTAAGGTTCCTGTAAGATAATTGCAACATTTGACCACAACTGCTTCCAGTTCTTTTGATCACTTTCCCTATTAATGTTGGGTTGGCTTTTTGTTTTGTTTCATGTATATGTATGATATGTGTGTATGATGTCTGTGCATGTGTGTATGCATATGTTCATGTGTGTGAGTTGCAGGTGTGCCCATGTGTGCCATGGTGCATGTGCATACGACCTTTCACATTGGTTCTTACCCTCCACCTTGTTTGAGACAAGATCCCTTTGTTGTTCGGTGCTGGGTTTGCCAGACAAGCTGGCTCAGAGCTTCCAGGGTTGTTCTGTCTCTGCCTCCCATTTCATCATAGAGCACTGGGGATTACAGACATTACTGTGCCTGGGTTCTGGGGACTCAAACTCAAGTCCCGTGCATGCACTGCAAGTGCTTTACTCACTGAACTGTCTCCCCAGTCCACTGAGTCAGCTTCTCAGCTTTTGAGTTTGGTTTTTTTCCTTGCCTTTCCCTATAACTTCTGCAGAGAAAGCCAGCAGGTATTGAGGCCAGTGATATCAGTGCCCTGGAAAGGGCATGCGTCTTGTTTTAATGTGGGTACTGTAGTTAATCTGTCCACTTATCACTGAGCACCACGGCCTTTATTCAAATCCTTCAGCATGATTTGATTGTCAATATCACCATGTCCTACCTGTGAACTCTAGGCTGTCTGCTTTTGCTTTTGGAATTTTTTGGGTATCTTTTTTGTTTGTTTGTTTTTGAGACAGGGTCTCACCATGTAGCCTTGACTGGCCTGGAAGTTGGTATGTATACCAAGATGGCCTCAAACTCAGAGATACAAATGCTTTTGCCTCTTGAGTGTTGGGATTAAAGGCATGCCCCACCATGCCTGACCCAATAAAAATACTTTTAAAAATATTTAATTTATTATTTTTATTTTATGTGTATGAGATATGTGCATGTAGATAGGTACACCCATGTTATGCAATACCCAAGAAGGTCAGAAGAGGGTCTTAGATCCCCTGGAACTGTAGTTAGGATGGTTGTTAGCCACCATGTGGGTACTGGGAATCAAATCCAGGTCCTCTGCAAGAGCAGCTGGTGTTCTTTACTGCTGAGCTCTCTCCAGCCCCAGAAAATACTTTTTTTTTTTTTTTGGTCTTTTTGAGACAGGATCTCCCTGTAGCCCCAGCTGGCCTGGAACTCACTATGTAGACCAGGCTGGCCTCGAACTCACAGAGATCTGCCTGCCTCTGCCTCCCAAGTGCTGGGTCTAAAGGTATGTACCACCACGCCTGGCTGGCTATGTATGTTTTAAGACAGGAAAAGGAAAAGCACAATGACTTTTTGTAACTCGTAAACATTTAGACAAGCCTTGTAGACCCCCATGTGTATTCTCACTTGCCCCACCTCAGTATTAGAGGCAGGCCTCAGACCTGGGATAGAATCCTTTCATTCCATAGTCGCAAGATGATGAAGGTCTAAGCTGAGCTCCATTTTTCACATCTGCTAGAGTCCCTATCTAGAATCATGATAGCGCCATATATTCTGTACAAATATCCAGCAATATGCTTTACTGTCTTCTTACCCTCTGCCACCACAGTGTAGTAAGCAGGCCAATGGGCCTCTAGAAATTTCTGTAGGTCACCTTGTCCCTTTTAAAATCCAGGTTACAGTGGAGCTCCTGAAACCAACCCTGGCTCCCACTTTCCAGAACAACTAGAAACTGCAGGCTCAGATCACAGCCCCGGGACCACATTGTAGAGGTAGCTACCTCAGCAAACCACAGAAACCTCTGAAGAGTGAATACTGTGCTTTAAACTACTTAAGTGGCCCAAGCTGAAGGACAGCCCCCCCCCCCCCCCCCCGCCAGGACTGTACAGATCCTCCATGGCTACCTCCCACACTAGACTCAGCTATAGGCAGATGGGAAAAGTAGCATTTACTTGGAGTCAGTAATTACACTGAGTGAGGACATCAGGAGCCTAAAATGAGAGTGTTGAATGCCCTGCAGTGGGAACTGGGTAAGCTCAGGCTCACAGTTTCGAGGGGCCTGGGTAAGGCTATGGCCTCCTCCCTGCTTCCCTGGGAGATCTAAGGACCATGAGAAGGGAGGGGAACAGCACTAGGGTAGGGAGACTGATAAAGTGCGTAAAACAATACCCAGATTTGGAAACATTTGAAAAGTTCCAGAAGAAAACAAGTTCTTAGATGTCTTTCACCCCTTTTCAAAGACACACACACACACACACACACACACACACACACACACACACACAATTAGCATTTTCTCTCTCTTTTTCTTCTTTTATTTTTTGAGATAGGGTCTCATGTAACCCAGGCTGGCTTAAAGCCTGATATGTAGCCTAGGATGACCTTAAACTCCTGTGTGCTGGGATTACAGGGATGTATTACCACACCATTATATAGTGTTGGGAATTCAACCTATGGCTTCTTGCATACAGGCAAGCACTCTAACAATAGCCCCAGCCCCACGTTAGGATTTTTTCAAAGTTTTCATACATCTAAAAAGAAACCATTGGTGCAAATTACAGATCCTAGCTGCTTCCTCATTGTGTGGCATTCTGCTGGGCCTGGGGTCAGAGAATACAGGAAGTTTCTAGATTTCCCTGACAGGAAGCACTCTTGTGAGGAAACCTGGGTGTCCTTGGTAAATACATAAGCTACAATTGCCAAATAATCCTAGCATTTCAGACCCTGTTGACGGTCCCCAGGATAAGCCTTCTGTTTTACAGGTGAGTAAAAGGAAGGCCAGAGAAGTGAAGTGTGTTACCACAGAACAGACTGGAACTGAACAAGGACTGAAAAGCAAGTCACCTCCAGTCATCATCCTGGCTCATTCTTCTCTACCTGTGTTCCTATGGATGCTCTGAGTTTTATCTGCTGGTATTTCCCCCGCTAGACTTGTGACAGCCTTCCCAGATGGGCCTCCCATGGGATTCCAGAGAATTCTAGGTGTCCTGGTGGCAGGACATGCCTACCATCGCCATTGGTGGCCAGTCTTTAAGGGAAAGTGAGGGCATCTAAGAAGGAGGGTAGGAAACCCAGTGACAAGCTGGAGGGGCTGGGGACAGGCTCCCAGGATGGAATACCCAACAAACACTGGCAAAGTCAACATCTGAGGTCAAGGATACAGATACTCAGGAGCCACATCATACCAGAAATGTGAGGTCTTCAGCACAGCAGGTTGTCTCCTTCCTGAGGGAGAGCTCCCTGCATCTTCTGATACTACCCTCCCTTGCTTCTGAGGCTAGAAAGACAAGTTCTGTATGCCTGGTTTCCTCCCCTACCTCTCCCTCCTCCAGCACCCCACCTGTCCAGTGAGTGACCCTATGTCAAGGCTGGAAACAATTTTTTTTGTTTGTTTTTGGCTTTTTAAAAAATATCTTATTTATTTTTATTTTATGTGTATGAGTGTATTGCCTGCATGTACGTGAGTGCACCCGTGTCAGGGGGTCAGAAGAGAACTTCGGATTTCCCTGGAACTGGAGTTAAAGACGGTTCGTAGCCGCCATGTGGGCGCTGGGAATAGAACCCGGGTCCTCTGCAAGAGCAGTGCTCTTAATCGCTGAGCCATCTCTCCAGCCCCTTGTTTTGTTTTTTTAAAGAGGGAGTTAGGGATGGGGGTGAGCCCAGCTGAAACCGGCAGTCGCTTTCCAATGTTCATTAGGAATGGGAGGCTGCGTGGATGAGGGTGCTCATATTCAAATATAGCTGCGGAGTTTCTTTATGGATGGTATGGAGAGGCCGGCAGAGACGTGCAACTTAAGAACCCGATTCAAAGTCGCGTCCCAAAAGCCGTCTCTACCGGCTGAACTGCGTGCGGGTGGTTCTCCCGGCGCTCCCTAAGCGCCTTGTAGCCAACCCAGGGGCCTCAGACGGCAGGTGACCAGCATCCTGGGTTCCAGTTTCCTCCAGGGACAAACAGCACCGAGAGACAGCAAAGTGTCTTGGAACCGGAGCCTTGATCCTTTCCTTTGCCTCCCCGCTCCGGAGTCCCCTCCGGCCCACCCTCCCTGGCCTGGCACAGGAGCCGGGATCCCTCAGCTGTTGGTTCTTCCCTGAGAACCACAAGCCGGGTGAAGCGCAACCCCTCGGTCCTAGGGACAAGGGCGGGGACGGTGGGAGGGGTGGGGCAGCCGGCTGCCATAGGCTGGGTCGGCGAGGGCGGAGGGCCGAGCAGTGGACCATCCCCGGGGCGCGGGGCCGGCGCAGTCAAGCCGCTGTCGGGAGAGCCAGAGCCCGACCGCAGACGCGCCCACCATGAGGGAGATTGTGCACATCCAGGCGGGCCAGTGTGGGAACCAGATCGGCACCAAGGTGGGCCGGGGCGCGCGCTCGGGTGGGCAGCTTGCGGCGCTGGCCTCGGAAGACCCCGCCTTGGTCCTCAGAGTCTGGGACTGCCCGGCGCGCGTCCTGGGTAGTAAGCCCGAGACAGCCGGCCCCGGAGAGTCACGGACCCCAGCGGCCGGTCCAGGGGATCAGACCCCGGAGAACCGGTTCGGAGAGCTGGTCCTGGAGAGTGGGCCTTGGGTCCCAGCGGGCGGTCCAGGGGGTCAGACCCGGGAGAAAAGGCTCCGGAGAGTTGGTCCTGGAGTGGACCCGGGGTGCCAGCGGGCGGTCTAAGGGATCCCTCCCCGAGAGTGGGTCCCGGGTCTAAGGGACCCCTCCCAGAGAGTGGGCCCCGGGTCCAGGGGATCCCTCCCAGAGAGTGGGCCCCGGGTCTAAGGGATCGCTCCCCGAGAGTGGGCCCCGGGTCCAGGGGATCCCTCCCAGAGAGTGGGCCCCCCGGGTCCAGGGGATCCGGGCCCGCATCTCAGCTGGTGGCCTCAGGGTGGCGGCTGGCGGGGGCTCCCCGGGCTCCTCGATTGACTCTCCTTTCGCCGCGCCCTCGCCAGTTTTGGGAAGTGATCAGCGACGAACACGGTATCGACCCGGCCGGAGGCTACGTGGGCGACTCTGCGCTGCAGCTGGAGAGGATCAGCGTTTACTACAATGAGTCATCCTGTGAGTAGCACCCCGCCGGCCCTCTCCGCCTGCGCCGGGCCTCTGGCACCCGGCCTTTCCCCGCTGCCTCCCCGGCACGCCCGGACAGGGACCCCGCAGTCCCCACGCCCGAACCCCGGCCTTGACGCGGCAGGGGAGGCGCTCGCACCCGGGGTTTGCTCTGGGAAAAGTTCTGGCGGGATGGAACTGGAGGCCGGGCCACTCCCTCACTCCCCCTGGGGCGGGAAATAATTCAAACTGTGGGATGCCGCCTATCCCGAGGGTCTGGGTTTTTTAAAAACAGATAATCCGTTGGTGTTATGAAATCAGTTTTAGCACTCTCTGGCCATCTTTTTCTTAAGCTTTTAAAGAATGGAGCAGAATGGAATACAGAGTGGAATACACAGGGTGGAATAGAGAGTTAAAGATGCACCTTTTATTAGAAATGCGTCTTAAAGTTTGAAAAACACTCGCTCAAATGATTTTTCTGATCCCTCGCCTAAGAATACATTTCCTGGATGCTGAAACTGCAGACAGTTGTGGATTTTCAGTGGGGGAGATTCGTCAAATTCCAGACTCTGGGCAATCCAGGTTTGAGAATAATAACTTTCCTGTCCTGTCTATATAGTGAACACACATCAACACTATTTCTGCAGCAATACACACACACACACACACACACACACACACACACACACACTGCCCTGTGCAAAACAACTGTATCACAAGGAACTGAAAGAACACCTGGAAAATGACAGGCAGCTCATTACATACACATTAGATGTGTACCTAAGACACTCTTCTCAGAAGTTTGAAATCATCAGGCTTTTAGAGTCATTTCCTACCTGTCCACACAGAGCTGGGAAGCGCATTAAACATGACTCATGGGATGTGCATACACGCAGCTATGACATAGGCCTGGAATACCTATGCAGGGAGGTTCTGGGGCACTCAGGGAAACTCCAGTGTGCTCTCCACTTCCTGTTAACTCTTAGACCAGCTTGATGATATCTTTTCCTCAATCTGGGCATGTGCAAAGCCAGAAGGAATAAGGGAGCACTTTCTATTAGAGATCCTGCAAGCCCCATCCTCGCTGCTTTCTCAATTGTCATGAAATGCTACACAGGCACATTTTTTACTCAAATGAGCACATTTCTAAGGACAAAGAGCCCCTGAGATGGTACCTGGGAGTAGATGTTCAGACTGCAGCTTGGGTGCATATATGTATATGCATGGGGTTAGGGCCAAAAAACAGATGGAATGCCAGTCTGCTGCTGTAGACACTATTTTCATGCACGTAACTAGAAAAGTACGGCTGCCTAACAGGAAAAGTGTTGGGGTGAACTGGAAAATACAGTAGGCAGGAAGAAGTCAGGAGACCTGGTGTCTCACTTGGCCTCTTTGTGAACTGGTTCCTTGTCCCAAGGTTAAGATCCTGTGACTCAAAGAAAGTCACAGTGTCCTTTCTGAAGACACTGGCTCATCTCTGCCAGACATCTCTGAGCAGGTAGCACTAGCTGGGGGAAGTTGATTGTTCCAAAAACCTGGAAGTAACTCCTGTGGGTGGACTTCTTTTTCCTCTCCAGCTCAGAAGTATGTGCCCAGGGCTGCCCTGGTGGACTTGGAGCCAGGCACCATGGACAGTGTGAGGTCTGGGCCTTTCGGGCAGCTATTCCGGCCAGACAACTTCATCTTTGGTAGGTTCTATCCTTTTTAAAATTATTTTATGTTTTTTGGGGGAGGGTCTTTTTGAGATGGCATCTCCCTGTAGCCTCAGCTGGCCTGGAACTCACTATGTAGACCAGGCTGGCCTTGAACTCACAGAGATCCACCTGCCTCCTGAGTGCTGGGATTAAAGACATGCACCATCACACCCAACTAATTTATGCATTTTTATTTTATGTGTATGAGTGTTTTGTCTACATGTATGTAAGTGCCCTATGTGTGCAATGTCTACAGAGGTCAGAAAGGCCATCCAATCCTGGAACTGGAGTTACCAACCCAAGAGGTATTAGCCACCATGTGGGTCCTGAGGGCCTACACAGGTTCTCTGCAAGAGCAACCATTGTTTTTAACCACAGAGCCGTCTCTCCAACCCCATTCTTCCTTTTTTTTTTCATTGTTTCATTTTTAGTTATTTATCGTGGTGCTGCGAATTGAACCCAGGGCCTTGAACATGCTAGGCAAGAGCTATATGGTTAAATGCATTCCATGCCCCTTTGTTTGGTTTGAGATAGGTTCTTTCTTGTTAACCTAGGCTGGCCTTGAATTCACAGTCTTCCTGCCTCAGCCTCCTGAGTGCTGGGTTAATACCTTTGCCTGGTGTTTTATGCACCATGAAACACATTTTATTGACATGCTTTATTTGGCCCAACAAACCCAAGATCTTCCCATCTCCACCCCAGTGCTGGGGTTCCAGATTTATGCTGCCATACCTAACTTTTACATGCATCCCAGGGGACCCAACTTCAGTTCCTCAGGTTTTCACAGCAAGTACTTTACCCACTGAGTTATCTTTGTAGCTTGTTTGTTTGTGTATTTTCACTATATATATTATAAACCACCATATTCCATGTTAATGTGCAATTTTTAAGGTCTATAGTTTTTAATAGCTACCTAATGTGTAATTCTTAAGTTTATAATGGCCAATAATCAATAATTATTTGATAGGAAAGCAATTTTGCTCCAAGAAAGAATACTGTAATGAAGGGCTGGGAAGATGGTTCCAGTCAGTAAAGTGCTTGCTGTATAAGCATGAGGGTCTGAACTGGGACCCCACTTCAGCATGCAGGCCATTGAACCCAGTGCTGGGGAGGTGGAGATAGGCAAATACCTGGGGCTTAGCCAGCCAGCCAGCCTCAACAAATAGGTGAGCTCCAGGTTCAGTGAGAGACACTACCTCAAAGTACAAGGTGGAGAGAGATTGAGGAAGATGCCAGACATTGGTCTCTGGCCTCTACACGTCACACACACATACACAAATACCCACAAAGAACACTGTAATGAGATGGGAGAGTGATGTCTACCTGTAATCCCAGCACTTGGGATATGGGGGCAGAAGATTAAAGAGTTTGAAGCCAGTCTGGGCTAGGCTCTGTGAGACCCTGTCTCAAACAAACTAAAGACTATTCTAAGGACTGAAGCTATGGCTCAGTGGTTAAGAGCACTTGCCGCTCAATCATGAAGACTGGAGTTCAAATCTTAGCACCCACATAACAAGTCCAGCATCTATGGACACTTACAACCCCAGCTCCAAGGTGTGCTGAGACCGGAGGATTTCTGGGGTTTGCTGGCTTCTATTCCAGAGAAAAAAACACAAGTCCTAGGTTCAGAGAAAGAGACCCTGCCTCAAAAGAAGGGGTGGAAAGTGATAGAGGAGGACACCGACATGCTCCTTTGCACTTATACACACATGTACATACATTCTCACACACAAACTCATACACAAATAAATAATTAAAAGGTTTATTTATTTGCTTACTTTTTATTTTTTTGTTTTTTATTTTATGTGTATGAATGTATTGCCTACATGTATTTAAGTGCACCAATGTCATGCAATGCCCACAGAGGTCAGAAGAGGGAATCCGATCCCCAGGAATTGGAGTTATAGACAGTTGTTAGCTGCCATGTGTGTTTGCTAGGAACTGAACCCAGGTCCTCTGCAAGAACAACAAGTGCTCTTAAATGCCGAGCCAGCTCTCCAGCCCCTGCTGGCATGTAACTCACTTTGTAGACCAGACTGGCCTCAATCTCATGGAGATCTGCCTGTCTCTGCCTTCTGAGTTCTGGGATTAAATGTGTATACCACCATACTGGGCAAATAAACCTTTTTAAAAAATAATACTGAACATCTTGGCTCACAAAAGTTCTGTTTCTGACTTTGATTATAGAGTAGATACTCTAGAGTAAAATCAGACATTTATAACTTTTTATTATCATTGATCATGGCCTTTCCAATTGGATTAATCACACCACAGCACAGTTTTAATTCTGCCCTTGCCTGCAATTAAACTTTTAAAAGAAATAAGGTATCTAGGTACTTATTCTAGAAGGGACTTAGCACTTTGAGAACTGCTTTATCAGGCCGGGGCTGGGGCTCAATTGTACAGCACTTGCCTCATATATAGGAGGCCCTGGTTTGAGCCCCAGCACCACAAAAATAAACAAATAGAAGCGCCCGCTCTATAGGAACCACAGAAACAACTCTGAAAGCAGCCAATCTGTGTATGAAGTGTTGGTGTCAAAAAGAAAGAAGCCCACACATAGCTCATGACACTCATGCTTTTTTCTTTTTTATTGTTGCTCTTGAGACAGGGTCTCACTACATACCGCTCGATATCCTGGAACTCACTATGGAGACCAGGTTGGCCTCGAACTCACAGAGATCCACCTGCCTCTGCCTCTAGAGTGCTGGCACTAAAGGTGCAAGCCATCATACCTGGCCTCATTTTTTAAATTACTTTCTTACTTAATTAATGTGGGGGGGGTGGGGGGGTGTGCCCGCGTGTGCACGTGCGGGTGCAGGTACCTGAGGATTCCCGAAAAGGGCATTGGATCCTCTGAAGTTGGGGTTATGGTGGTTGTGGGCTGCCTGACCTGTGGATGCCAGGAACTGAACTTGGGTCCTGTAAGAGAGCAGCAAACACTCTTAATTAACCACTGGACCATATCCTCAGCTTCTTTTTTTTCAGTGCTGGGGACTGAGCTTGGCCTTAGCAAGTGCTCTACTGCCACTGAGGTGTACTCCCAACCAAATATCCCTATTTTTGGTTTAGAATATTTGAATTCTTTTGATTAATTTATTTTTTATTTTATGTGTATTGAGTGTTTTGCCTGCATGTATGTACATGCACCCATGTTGTACACTGCCTGAAGAGGCCAAAAGAAGGCCTCTGGAACTGGAGTTATGGATGGTTGTTAGCTGCTTTGTGGGTGCTGGGTCCTCTGCAGCAGTACTCTTACCTGCTGAGCCAGCTGTCTAGCCCCCACAGGATATTTAAAAAAAAAATTTTTTTTTTTTGGTCTTTTTGAGACAGGGTCTCCCTGTAGCCCCAGCTGTCCTGGATCCACTATGGAGACCAGGCTGGCCTTAAACTCATAGAGATCCACCTGCCTCTGCCTCCCGAGTGCCGGGATTAAAGGCATGCGCCACCATGCCCGGCTGATATTTTAAATTTTTAACAAGTTGTACTGACATAAACTATCCTTACTTGTAGTTTTGAGGAATGGACATTATTTTTAATTAAGAATTGTGACTTGTTTAAGACAAGCTGAGTGTGGTGGCTCATACCTGTCATCCTAGCACTCAGAAGGCTGAAACAGGGAGAGAGGAGCACTGTGGATTCAAGGCCAGCCTGATCTACATAGTGCGATTAGGGGCAACCTGAGCTACAGAATGAGACCCTTCTCAAAACAAAATTATAGCTTATTTAAAGTACTTATTTTGAGCTAGGGGTGGTGGCACATGCCTTTAATCCTAGTACTTGGGAGGCAGAGGCATATGGATCTCTGTGAGTTCAAAGCCAGCCTGGTCTACATAGTGAGCTCCAGGTCAGCTGGGGCTACAGGGAGACCCTACCTCAAAAAAAAAAAATAGATAAAATACTTATTTTGTTAGAATAATGTGTTTGTTCTGGACAGTGTAGAGGTATTCGGATTGTAGTGTTTGGCTTTTAGAAAATGTGTTTAAGTTATTCTCCAATTAATGAAGCAGACAGAATTGTCTGTGAATTAGAGCTGGCTTGTAGGGATGATTCATCCTCACTGGTTCATAGTTTTAGTTAGAGTTGGTAAATTAAAATAGACCATTGTCAGGCAGGGCTTAGTGGGAGAGTGAATGGAGGGCCCTGAATTCCCATCCCCAGCACCAAAAGACCGAATCAATAACCCTGTGTATTTCAAACTATTCAGGTATAGTTTGAAATAGTTCAAACAGCATAGTTGCAGCAGCGATATATAATTTTAAAAGTGAAAGTTACTTGCATTTGCATTCCCAGAGACACAACTGTGCTTTTTCAGAACTGCTTTTCATAATTGCTGACTGCACAGCAGTCATGCCGAGACTGTGAGAAGAAAGCTGAGCGCCAGACAAAGGTGCTTTCCTTAAAAGCCCCTTTGTGAATTTCTAACTTTCCTCCAGTCTGGAGCTAGCTGAGGAGGCAATGAGCATGGAGAGCCAGAAGGCTCACCCGCCTGAGCTGGAGGTAAACCAGTGGGAGGACGCTGAGGACACCTCGGTGTCTGCAGCCTGCCTGCCAAGTTTCAGGGTTGCAGCCTGTGTTTAACAAGCTGGAGTCACTGATTAATGCCGCGATGTATCACTGTAGATGTTCAACTTATGACCCCCAAATATTTAAGTGGGAATGTCTGTTGCTATGAGACAGTGGCAAAATATTTTTAGAAGTCACCAGCTTCCTTCTTTTTTTCAAGAGTAGAGAAAACTTTGGGGCTAATCATGCTGTCAATATGGAAGAATCTGAGTAGCTGACCTGAGCTTGAGGCAGGAGTCCGAGGCTATGTAAACCTAACAAGCAAGTTTGATTTACTAGGGTTTTGTGTCTCACCTGAAGCCATCTTCTGAGGTTTCTGCTGGCATTTTTTTTTTCTTTAAATTTGACAGGGTCTCCCTGTAAGCTCAGCTGGCCTGGAACTCACTATATGACTGGGCTGGCCTTGAACACACAGAGATCCACCTGCCTCTGCCTCCCGAGTGCTGGGATTAAATGTGTGCACCACTAAGTCTGGCTCTCTCTCTTTTTAAAAAAAAAATAATTTTAAAATTTATTATTTATTTGGGGGGGAGCATGAGTGTTTTGCCTTCATGTATGTAGCTGCAGCATGTGTGTGCAATGCCCACAGAGGTCAGAAGAGGGCATTGGATCCCCTGGAACTGGAGTTACAGATGGTTGTTAGTTGTCTTGTAGGTGCTGGGAACTGAACCTGGCATCAGTAAGAGAAGCCAGTGCTCTTAACTGCTGAGCCAGTTCTCCAGCCCCAGGTTGCTGCTATTTTAATGATTCATTCCAAGGCTATTGACAGAGAGCTCACTCCTTTTTTTGGAAAGCTGTGATGGTTCTTCACTGAGTTTCCTGTGCAAGGCTAGCCTTAAGTACCACGCTGATTCCAAGACCTCAAGAATCAAGTTGGCCCCAGGGTTTATTCTTTTCATTGCCTATTTTAGGGTTCTGCCTGGTTGCTGCCTGCTGGATTAGATTGGGAAGGATATACAAGTGTGTGTGTGTGGCGGGGCTTAGGAAGGACAAGGATCATTTTAGAATCTGCTCAGAGAAAGCAACCAGTCAGGTTTCACTGGGCAGCACAGCTGGACAGGAGGAAAGAGAACTCCATTCTTCAGAGAGAAGAGCCCCATCACAATGTTGGGCCAATGAAGATCAGAGCAAGGAAATGGCTATGGAGAGGCTGGAGGGGCTGGTGCCTGCTGGGTGTGTTGTGGTTGCGGAGCAGGTGTCTGTCCAGGCCACTGCGGAGCCACAAGGCCACTGTGTCAATGGCTTTGGTGCCTCACCAGGCCCAGTGGGGCATAGATGGCAGGAGTGAGAGACTGAGTGCCCTCCTGAGGCTGGCAGAGTCAAAGAGTGAAAAGCTGCTGTGGTCAGGCTGAGGTGGATATTCTGGAAACTTGACTCTAGTATTGAAATGTGCTTGATGTTTTCATCACAGAGTGAAAACTCAGTGCATGCATACGCTTTGTTCACACAGTGCACAAGTATGTGGTGTGAGAACAGGAAGCCCTGCACCCTAACTGATCCCCTTAGCCAGATGTGTAAATGGTTGATGTTTTCTAGGTACACTTGTCTTCCAAGTGTGGAATTGCAGGTGTGAACCACCTTGTCTTGTTTTGTAAATATTTTTCTCCCCCTGAGACTAGGTCTTGGTATATAGCCCTGGGTGGCCTGGTACTCACTATACAGACCAGGCTGGCCTTGAACTTACAGAGATCCACCTGCCTCTGCTTCCCAAGTGCCTAACCCATTGCAGATACATTTTAAAAATATTTTATTTTTATTTTATGTGTATGAGTGTTTTGATGCATGTGTATTGTATGTGCACAATATGCATGCAATTTCCCCAGAGAACAGAAGAATCCACTTGACCTGGAGTTATAGACAGTTGTTAGCCACCATGTGGGTTCTGGGAACTGAACCTAGGTCCTCTGCAAGAGCAACCAGTACTTTTAACTACCGAACCATCTCTCCAGCCCTTGCAGATACATTTTGATGGGAAATTACAGTTTTTTTGTTTGCTTCGTTTTGTTTTGTTTTGAGACAGGGTCTCACTGTGTAGCCTGGTCTGTCCTGGAATTCACTATGTAGACCAGGCTGGCTTTGAACTCAGAGATGTGCCTGCCTCTGCCTCCCAAGTGCTGGGATTAAAGGCATGTGCTACCATACTTGGCACTATTTGGCTTTTGACATATAACACAGAATACAGTCTTAAAAATTGAATGGCATAGAACATAATTCATTTTTTTTGTACAAAAGTACATAGATATTTGTAACACCTTGTAAGCATAGAAGTTAAAAACAATGGATTTCTAGGGCTGGAGCCATGGCTCAGTGGTTAAGAACATGGACTGCTCTTGTGGAAGACTTAGGTTCAGTTCCCAGCACCCACATGGCCCCTAACAATCACCTGCAACTCCAGTTCCAGAGGATCCGATGCCCTCTTCTGATCTCCTTAGAAACTGCACGACATGGGTACACTTACATAGATGCAGGCAATACACTCATACAAATAAAATAATAAATATTAAAAAACAATGAATTTCCACTTACTGAATTTCTGATTTTTATAAATTCTATTAGCTATACTTAACAGTATGTAAGATTTTTTAAAGGAACAATTAACCAAATTATTAAAATTATGTCATTTGTAACTGTTTATGAAGAATTAGAAATAGATATGCAATTTAAAAAACATTTTTCAAAGCAATGTTATGTGAAAGGCATTTTATTTAAGAGCCAAAATAGAAAAGTAAGGTGTAAATAAATATGTCTGGCAAAATGAGCCACTGTGAAAAAGAACCAGAGTAACTAGAAGGCCTTTTAATTGCTACCTGAACTCTGTTGATAAAGCACAAAAATCTTTCAGGTATGTTAGGCTCCTTCCCACAACTGGACTGGAAATAGTTTGAGAGCAGGAATCACATCTGCGATGGGCATTATCATCATTATTATTATTATTAAGTTTTACTTTTAAAAAAATTTTAAAAAGTTTTTGGAGAGATGAGATGGCTCAGCAGTTAAGAAAGCATAATGCTCTTCCAGATGACCTGAGTTCAATTCCCAGCACCCACATCAGGCGCTTCACAGCAACCTGTAACTCCAGCACTACATTCACAAGCACAAACCTACACACATACACAAATAATTAAATAATATGAAACATATTAAAAAAAAAAAGATCAGAGCCTGGCTTGGTAGCACAGGCCTGCAATCCCAGTATTAATAAGCAAAATCAGGAAGATCCTGACTTTGAGGCCCGGTGGGACTACATAAGTTTGAGATCAACCTAGGGAAACTGTCTCAAAATAAAACAAATGTATCTTAAAATTCTGTTTATAGAGTTATTGTTTGTTCACATAATGTCCTGGGATTTGGATCCAGGGTCTCTTCATGCCAAGTGCCTCTTCAAGTGAGCTAGGCCCCAGCTGTCTGGATACATAATTGACCTGTCTAAAGCTCCACTCATTGGGGCTAGAGAGATGTTCTTGCAGAGGACCTGAGTTTGGGTCCCAGCACCCACATCACAGCTAACAACCATCCCTAACCCTAGGTCTGGGGGATCTGATGCCCTCTGTGGGAGGGAGGGAGGAAGAGGGGGGGGAGGAAGGGGAAGAAGGGAAGAAAGGAGAGGAAGGGGAGGAAGGAAGGAGGGAAGGAAGGAAAGAAAGAAAGAAAGAAAGAAAGAAAGAAAGAAAGAAAGAAAGAAAGAAAGAAAAGAAAGAAAGAAAGAAAGGAGAAAGAAAAGAAAGAAAGAAAGAAAGAGAAGAAAGGAAGGCAGGCAGGCAGGCACTCATTCATCTGCCTTCCAGTTATGGTGATGGGCACCTGTTTCCTGTTTCTTGTTCCTCTGACTTGGAGTAGCCTTAGATAATCTCTTATACTGAGAAAGTGTGTTTATCGTGGGCTCCGGCGTCTTGTCTTGCAGGACAGACCGGTGCCGGGAATAACTGGGCCAAGGGCCACTACACCGAGGGCGCAGAGCTGGTGGACTCGGTGCTGGACGTGGTGCGTAAGGAGTGCGAGCACTGCGATTGTCTGCAGGGCTTCCAGCTGACGCACTCGCTGGGCGGTGGCACGGGCTCCGGCATGGGCACTCTGCTCATCAGCAAGATCCGCGAGGAGTACCCGGACCGCATCATGAACACCTTCAGCGTCATGCCGTCGCCCAAGGTGTCGGACACAGTGGTGGAGCCCTACAACGCCACCCTGTCGGTGCACCAGCTGGTGGAGAACACGGACGAGACCTATTGCATTGACAACGAGGCGCTGTATGACATCTGCTTCCGCACGCTCAAGCTGACCACGCCCACCTACGGGGACCTCAACCATCTAGTGTCGGCCACCATGAGCGGCGTCACCACATCTCTGCGCTTCCCGGGCCAGCTCAACGCCGACCTGCGCAAGCTGGCCGTGAACATGGTGCCCTTCCCGCGCCTGCACTTCTTCATGCCCGGCTTCGCCCCGCTCACAGCCCGGGGCAGCCAGCAGTACCGCGCACTGACGGTGCCCGAGCTCACCCAGCAGATGTTCGATGCCAAGAACATGATGGCCGCTTGCGACCCGCGCCACGGCCGCTACCTGACCGTGGCCACTGTCTTCCGTGGCCCCATGTCCATGAAGGAGGTGGACGAGCAGATGCTGGCCATCCAGAACAAGAATAGCAGCTACTTCGTGGAGTGGATCCCCAACAACGTCAAGGTGGCCGTGTGTGACATCCCGCCGCGGGGCCTGAAGATGGCCTCCACGTTCATCGGCAACAGCACGGCCATTCAGGAGCTGTTCAAGCGCATCTCCGAGCAGTTCTCGGCCATGTTCCGCCGCAAGGCCTTCCTGCACTGGTTCACGGGTGAGGGCATGGACGAGATGGAGTTCACCGAGGCGGAGAGCAACATGAACGACCTGGTGTCGGAGTATCAGCAGTACCAGGACGCCACGGTCAACGACGGGGAAGAGGCTTTTGAGGACGAAGATGAAGAGGAGATCAACGAATAGAGGTCCTCAGATGCTGGCGTGCTTATTTAGCCCTAATGGCAGAGGAACAGTGCCCTGGTCTAGAGTCCTCACAAACAGGCTGGACTGTTCCACAGAGTATCTGGAACACAGTGCTTTCCCTTAGCGAATTGGCCGTCCCAACAAACCAGATCAGGGAGATTTTGTCCTGGAGGTCTTAAAAGCAATTAAGGGGCCCAGATAGGGCTAAAGAAAGCAGCCTCACCTTCCATTAGGTGCCCAGCTGTTTGAGTTAGGGAAGTTAGAACCAGGATTTTGTTTCATCCCTGCTGTTGAAAACTGAAGCCACACAGTGTTGCCTTAATTGAATATGCAGTATGGAACTTTGTGATAATCTATTCATAATAAAACCCTAAACTTGGTCTCTCCCAGCTGTGTGCTTACTTGGCAGATAAGATACTTGACATGGATACAGTGGCAAGATGAGTCACTGATCTCTCTTCCAGGTCTAATTGCACCCAGGAACCATGGAAAGGCCTTTGAAGGCTTTGAGGGTAGCAGCCCTACCTTTCTTGAGCTTAGAAGTAGGGAAAGCTTAAATAAGACCTTTATCCATTTGCTTCTTTTTTCTTCAGTGCTGGGGATCAAGCCCTAGAACTCATATGTACAATTGAACATGCCCCTAGTTGCCCCCCTACCTGTTTGCAGCCACTGTTAGTGCTGCTGTGGGTTTCCCCTCTCCATTAAGTCTGTGCCTGCAGGTCTCAATCTGGCCAGAGGAACCACATGAAGTAGTTATGCCTTCCAGACCCAAGGGCACCTGGCTCAGAGCTGTACCACGTCCTTTCATCAGCTGAGACTACAGGCTAGGGACTAGAGCCAAGTCTGGCTCAGAGGGTTAAAGACTATTATAAATCATGCCCCTCAGGGCTGGAGACATGGCTCAGCAGTTAAGAGCACTGGTTGTTCTTGCAGAAGACCCGGGTTCAAATCCCAGCACCCACATGGTGGCTAACAACCGTAACTCCAATTCTAGGGGATCCAATGCACAGGTCCTCTATGGTTTCCACACTGAGCTGAAACTTCGAAGACCCGTTAGAGTCAAAGTGCACAGAACATGCCGGAGTCAGCTTCCCTAGTTACTGGTGTAGCCCTCGCAGCTCACCAGTATTTCTGGTTCACTCCTTTCAGTCCTCTTGAAGGTAGTTTGAGTGCGGTTTTTCTTCAGCCTCAGCAGTGTGGAGGGGCTGGAGAGATGGCTCAGCAGTTAAGAGCACTGGCTGCTCTTGCAACAACTGGGTTCTGTTCCCAGCACCCACATAGTGGCTAACAACTATCTGTAGTTCCAGTTCCAGGGGACCTGATGCCCTCTTCTGGCCTCAGGCATTAGGCACGCACATAGTACACATACATTTAAGATGACAAAACACTCATATACACATAATAAAAATAAATCTTAAAACAAGGAATGTCCCTTCTGGGTGGAAGTTTCATGCCAGTGCCTGCCTGCTCTTCATCCTTTGTGGGCAGCCCCAGGCCCTTTCTTTTATTCACAACATAACTAGAAGGCCCATGTTCTGAGTCCTACATTCAGTTCTATTTTGTGTTCAGCTCCAGCACTGGGCAGACGGGAAGTTCATCAAAGCTCTGTGCTATAAGGACAGTGTAGTTCTCATTTTGTGGTTACCTGTTTTGTGACACCAGTAAATCTTACCAAATCACTGCATGTGGGGAGCCGCCTGCCGTCCCTGCAGACGCCATTACAAGATG
>NW_008339924.1:0-159 GCF_000622305.1 Nannospalax galili
AGGAACTTAGAGTCACTGATCACATGACGTCAGCAATCCGGAGCAGAGGGCGGGGAAAGCATGCGTGCGCAGTGCTCTGATGTTTCCTCTGGGTCGTGGATGCATGCGTGCGCAGTGCTCTGATGTTTCTTCTGGGTCGGGGATGCATCCGGGCGCAGC
>NW_008339924.1:279-10823 GCF_000622305.1 Nannospalax galili
TAGTGCTCTGATGTTCCCTCTGGGTGTGGATGCATGCGTGCGCAGTGCTCTGATGTTCCCTCTGGGTGTGGGTGCATGCGTGCGCAGTGCTCTGAGTTTTCCTCTGGGTCGTGGATGCATGCGTGCGCAGTGCTCTGATGTTCCCTCTGGGTGTGGGTGCATGCGTGCGCAGTGCTCTGATGTTTCCTCTGAGTGTGGATGCATGCGTGCGCAGTGCTCAGGTGTTTCCTCTGGGTGTGGATGCATGCGTGCGCAGTGCTCTGATGTTTCCTCTGGGTGTGGGTGCATGCGTGCGCAGTGCTCAGGTGTTTCCTCTGGGTGTGGGTGCATGCGTGCGCAGTGCTCTGATGTTTCCTCTGGGTGTGGGTGCATGCGTGCGCAGTGCTCAGGTGTTTCCTCTGGGTGGTGGATGCATGCGTGCGCAGTGCTCTGATGTTTCTTCTGGGTCGTGGATGCATGCGTGCGCAGTGCTCTGATGTTCCCTCTGGGTGTGGATGCATGCATGCGCAGTGCTCTGATGTTTCTTCTGGGTCGTGGATGCATGCGTGCGCAGTGCTCAGATGTTTCCTCTGGGTGTGGATGCATGCGTGCGCAGTGCTCTGATGTTTCCTCTGGGTGTGGGTGCATGCGTGCGCAGTGCTCAGGTGTTTCCTCTGGGTGGTGGATGCATGCGTGCGCAGTGCTCAGATGCTTTCTCGGCTCTTACAGTTCAGGACCACAAACCAGGGAATGGTACCCACTTCCAGGCTGCATCTTCCCACATCAATGAAGGCAGTCAGGATGGTCTCCCACAGACATGCGTAGGAGTCAACCTGATCTAGACAGTCATTGAGACTCTTCCTGGTGATTCTGTGCTGTGTCAAGTTGACAGTTCAGCTCACCGTCACTGTCAGCTTTGCCTGGCAGCCCTCTGGCAGCCTGTCTAGGTTTCTCCTCACGCCATCATGGATAGGTTTGTGGTTTTTCTAAGTCAAATAGGCTGAGACTGTTTAATGGAAGTTTCGATTGATCCACACTGAGCGTACAAAGTAATTTGAGAAGAATGGGCCTGCATGGCATGATGGCTAATTCCAGCCAACTTGACTGGAACAGGGAACGGCCTGGAGAGACGGTCATGAGTGATTTCTGGACACACCTGTGACGGCATTTCCACAAGAGATGTGCATGTGAGCCTGCCTACCGCAGAGCTTCTCAACATCCTTCAAGAATCGCCTCTCAGAGCCTGGGAGACAGGGCGGGCAGTTGAGTGTCGCCATGTAGGTATGAGGATGTGAGCATGGATCCCGGCGCTTGGTGGAAAGCCACCATGGTGGCACATGCCTGTGACTCCGGACTGGAGGGAGGGCCAGAGAAAAGCCAGATGTGAGCTTCAGGTTCGGTAAGAGACCCTATCTCAAAAATAAAGATGAAGGTGATGGAGGGCATGCCTGTGCTGATCTGGGCCTACATGCACACATGTGCACAGACAGACACATGAACACACATGCAGCATATACACACATACACACTCACATATACACACACATAAACACAGAGACATATGCATGCACATGCAGATATACACACACACAGAGACAGATGCATATACATGCAGACATATACACACACAAACACACATAATCACAGAGACGCATACATATACATACATACACACACAAACACAGACACACATACACACATGCAGACATATACACAAATACATACTCATATACACATACACACACAAACACAGACACACATACACACAGACACATCACACTCATGCAGACATATACACATATACATACTTATACACATACACACACAAACACAGAGACACATGCATACACATACAGACATATAAACAGGTATAAACACAGAGATACATACATATACATGCAGACATACACACACAGACACATACAGACACATACACACATGCAGACATATACACAAATACATACTCATATACATACACACCCACAAACATAGAGACACATAAACACACACATACACACAAATACAGAGACACCTATACACACATGCAGACATATACACTCACAAACACACATAAACACAGAGACTTATACACATACATGCAGACATACACACACACCAAAACACAGAGACGCATACACACAAACACAGAGACACATCTACACACACATGCAGACATATACACACATACATATATAGACACATACATACACATAAGGACAGACATACACACATACATACTCATACACACATTCACACACATACATATACACACACTCGCACAGACACGTACATACATACAAATACATTCACATACATGCAAACATGCATACATGCACACATACACACATATACACACATATATACACACATGCACGCAGATGTACACATATTCATACATATACTTTCATTCACACATGCATATACACACATACATATTCACACACATTCACACATTCACACATGTATATGCACACACACATATACATGCATACCCCCTGTAGAGCATCTGTCATCTATCATCTGTCACTTATCTCTCATCTATCATCTATCTATCTATCTATCTATCTATCTATCTATCTCTATCATCTATCTATCATCTATCTATCTATCTATCTATCGTCCTATCTATCTATCTATCATCTATCTATCATCTAACTATCATCGATCTATTCTATCTGTCTATTATCTATCATCTAGCTAGCTAGCTATCATCTATCTATCTATCATCTATCATCTATCTATCATCTGTCTATCTATCTATCATCTATCTATCTATCATCTATATATCATCATCTATCACCTATCTATCTATCACCTATCTATCTATCTATCTATGTATCTATCTATCTATCTATCATCTATCTATCTATCTATCTATCATCTGTCTATCTGCCTACCTATCGATCATCCATCATCCACCTACCGTCTGTTACTCTCGCTGTGTCTGCCTTCGACTAGCCCCTGTGCTGTATCGCAACATCTTTTTCTGTGTGTTTAATTTCGTCTGTAGCATTCTTACATTAAACGGAAGCATGGCTCCTCACAGCTGCTTTCACAGTCTAAGGGCTTTTCCTCATCTTTTTGATGTTACATGTGACATTCCTGCCTGATTTTTGCAGCAGGTGATGAAGCTGTTGGGTGAAGCCTTCTGGACCGGTCCTTCGCTCTGTGCTCAGCCTTGAAGCAACTGCAGCGTTTCCTGATCACACCACAGCTCCCCAACCACCCCAGACACATGTACTTCTTCCACATGTACTCACACACGCACACACACACACACTGAACGCTTCTTTGATTTTTCTCTTTCATTCATTTAGGTTTTCTCAACTCACCGATGGCAGTCATTTCTATCACAGTCAGGTGGGCTCTGATCCATGTGCGCACTCTAGTATGTACCAATTAAGCTAATCAACATATCCATTGCCAACTTGGCTTTTTGTATTTGTTGAAAGAATATTAAAAATCTATTATTTTGGTGATTTCAATGCACACAGTATATTATTTTAAATTTATTTTATGTGTGTGAATATTTTTCCTGCATGTATGTACATCATGTGCATGCTTGGTGCCCATGGGGGCCAGAAGAGGGCATCGGATCCCCTGGAACTGGAGTTACAGAGGGTTATTAGCGGCCACACGGGGTGCTGGAACTGACCCCAGATCTTCCGGTAGAGCAGCCAGTGCTCTTTACCACTGAGCCATCTCTCCAGTCCCCAGCATATTATTGTCCCTGGGATATTACTGTTAACTGGCCACATGCAGTGCAGTGGCTCATTCACACTTGTTTCTGGTCCACAGTTCTGCCCCTTGTGATCGGCCCTCAGGTTCTCTCTCTCTCTCTGTCTCTCTGTCTCTCTGTCTCTCTGTCTCTCTCTCGCTCTGCCCCTTGTGATCGGCCCTCAGGTTCTCTCTCTCTCTCTCTCTCTCTCTCTCTCTCTCACACACACACACACACACATACACACACACTTTTCCTGAGTGCTTGTGGCATTGCACTAATCTCCCTCCCCCACAGAGCATCCGTGATTGCAGGGGTGTCTCTGGTTCATTCTCGTGACCCCAAGGGGACTGTAGTCCTTTTGAAGCTCTCCTCTTTAGATCAAGGGATGCTGTGTAGACCTTATCCCTGAAGCCTGAGCTTATGGATGACGGGCAGTGGGCCTTCTGTGTTAGGCAGTGAAATACAACTCACATCGAATGTTAAGCAGAGTGTTTGTGCTGGTCAGTGGCAGGATCATATATAGCACATAAAGAAGAGTCTCGATGTTATTAACACCTCAAAACTTGGGAGCTGGAGTACATTTTGGACGCCTTTCATCTACTGGCATGCTAACAGGCTTATTTCTTCAGAATCAGTTAAGGCGAGTGAATAGATTTCCTAAAGCTGAGACACCATTGTGTGTCGCAGATAAAGCCTTCGGGTGGTGATGTATTGGTTTTTTAAGTACCTTGTCGAAACTGTTTCCACCTTTTGTGGGGAATTCTAAAAGGCTTCAGACTTGGAAGAGGCTCGGGAGAGCACCCCCTGCCCACCTGCCATCAGCGAGGCCTCGGGCGGCCTTCATTTGTCCCCGTGAGACAATTCTGATTACGTTCTCTAAAACATGCCTTCTTTCATTTAGCTCATAAACTCCATCATTATATATTCTATATTGTTTTCTTATGATTATTGTTACTTCTTTTTATATTTGCCAAGTTTGTCATTGACGTTTTTAAAGGGACTGTGTCGTTCTCATCAGCCACTTCTTACTTGAGTCTAATTTTTACAGATTTTTAGAAAGTATTTTATTATTTTTATTTTATGTGCATGAGAGTATTGCCTACATGTGTGTAAGTGCACCCATGTCATGCAATGCCCGTGAAGGTCAGAAGAGGGTGTGGATTCCCCTGGAACTGGAGTTGTGGACAGTTGTTAGCTGCCATGTGGGTGCTGGGAATCGAACCTGGGTCCTCTGCAAGAACAGCCAGTGTTCTTAACTGTTGAGCTGTCTCTCTCCAGCCCGTTTTTACAGTTTTATTGAGACAGATTGATAGGTTAGCATAATAAATACTGTATTTAGTTGGTAAAATTTGAGGTCTTTTAACATACACATAAACACGTGAGGGTATCACCGGATGGAAACCTTCCGTTTTCCACCAACACTCTCTCCCACAGCCCTGCACGTCCCCTGCCTAGCCCCCCACCCCCTACCAGCAGCCAGCCGTCTGTCACTGCGCCTGTTTGCAGCTTCACGAAGTGGAGTCAGACCTGCGTCACTTCACTTACTGCAGTGACTTCAGTGTGTCCACACTGCAGCCTTCATGGGCAGTTGTGCCTTTTCTTTGCTGAGTAGTGTTCCAGCGAGTGAAGAGTTTGCTCATTCATTGTGTAAGGGCACCTTGTTGTCCAGCGTTGTCTTAAAGCTGCTGTGAACTTTCCCTGCAAGTCTTTGTGTGAGTCAATCGCTCTTGTGTGAAAATCTGGAGGTCAATGATTCGCACTCCACAATAGGCATATATTTAACTTCCCAGAGTCCTGAGTGTTCTCCCCACTCTGCCTCTCTCCCAGCACTGGTGAGCACACTTCTGCTCCAGACGCCACTGGCACTTGGGAAATCATCTTTTAAATTTGAGGCTTTCTGGTGGGCGAGTTGCGGGGGGGAGTCGGCGAACTTGGGATTGCATTCCTTTAACAGCTGGAGACGCTGAACCCCTTCTCGGCTCAGGGCCCGTTCTTGTGATTTCTGTGAACGTCTATTTAGTAACTGTCCTTCGCGTTATGAAGTTGTAAGAGTTCTTACACTTGCCAGGGTACGTCCTTTGTTTCCTACGCAGGCTGCAAATATCCGTCCGCAGCCTGTGTTCGCCTCACTGCCATTGTGTGGTTCTGTGAAGAGCAAGCTTCTGGGGAGTCCTGGTGCTACTGTCCCTTTATTTATGCTGTGTCCCTGCTTACACTGAGTTTAAGAGACGCTTCGCTAACCTGCGGTGATTAAGATTTTTGTTCTGAATTCTTCAGAAAACAAGCATAGTTTACATACCTTACGGGGAGTTGCATATGTGTGCAGGCATGCATGTGTGGGCACACACGTGTAGAGGCCTCAGGTCAACCTTGCGCATTGCTCCCCGAGAACCACTCATCTTGATTGTGTGTATGTGAGTGTGTGTGTTTGTGAGTGTGTGTGTGTGTGTGTACGTGTGTGTACACCTGTACATGAAGGTACACTCCCTGGGTGGAGACCAGAGGTCAATACTAAGTGTCTCCTCTACCCATTCTCCACCTCACTTTTCTGAGACAGAGTTGCTCCCTGAACCTAAAGTTCAGGGCTTCTGTTAGACTTGGATGGCCAGCATTCTCCTGTCTGTCTCCCCAGCCTAGGTTTACAGGTGTGCACCGCCACGCCCCGCTTTTACATGGGTGCTGAAGATCTGAACTCAGGACCCACTGATCTCCAAACCCCACCTTATGTTTGACACAGGGTCTATCACTAGGACCTGGAGCTTACTGGTTAGGCTAGGCTAGCTGGCCAGTGAGCCCAGGGATCTACCTGTCTATACCTCCCCCGGGCTGGGTTGCAAGCACTTACTACCTTGCTGGTCTTTTATGTGGATTTTGGGAATCAAAGTCAGCTCCTCCTGTCTTTCCCCAGAGCCTGTAGTCCATGTACCTTTAGCTGGCTTCATCATGGGGGCAGGGGTGATGCTTGTTTCATGACATAAGTACCCAGCACTTCAGCACCAATCATCAAGAGCAGCTTTCTTGGCACGGACTTACTGAACAGTGCTCACCGAATGCAGGCGCTCAGGGCCACGTCTGTCTTGGACCCCCTGTCGCAGACATTCTGTTCCCAGGCTGTTTTGCCTCCAGTACAGAAGTCTCACCGGTTAAGGCTCCATAGCGCGTCCCGAAGTTAGGTAGTCTAAGCCTCCAGCTTTGTTCTTGTCCAAAATTACCTTGATGGTTTCCTTCCTTTGCCACATGCACTTTAGATTCAGTTGAACATTCCTTTAAGTAAATGAAAAGAGCAAATACATTAAATTTCCAAGAAGGCAACAGCTTCGGGGGTGATTTTAGCTGATGGTTAGCTTAGCGATGTGAGTCCCCAAGCCACAAACAAGAACCTCTCTCTATTTGCAGCATAAGGCATTCCAGCAAATTCTGTAGCTGGCAGGGACATTTTGTGCAACTTTTATCACAATTAACTTTAGCCTCTGTTGCTTAAGTGCTGCTGTTTTCTTCTGCAAGCTCTAAGGATGTCCCACTGCTATGCAGAAACACAACCCCCCACCCCCGCCCCGGTACTGACATGTTCTGGGATTCACATGAATTCTAACCATGGTTCTGTGGACACCTGGAGGTCATCTCCATAGATTATCATGCGGTCTAACCTGTGGACTTCTGGGCATTGTCACAGTAGATTATCATGCAGTTTGATCACAATTTCACTTACTCAATTCCAGTCTGTATGGCTTTATTTTTTTATTTTTTATTTTTTTGCCAAATTGGACTGGAGGAAAGTTCAAGTCCAACCCAGAGAGAAGCAGTTAAGCAGGTGTCTTTGCTTGTGGTCAGTCCCTGTGGAGGCTCCGGGTACTTCTGCACTCAGAGCGATGCCGGCCAGCTGGCTCTGCTCCTGCCTTTGTGACCTGATGCGCTCTGATCTATTTCCAGCTTGTTTGGAGGTATTTTTTTGGGGGGGGGGTGCTGGATTGTGTCGAGGATGTTTGCTGCATCTTCTAAAATGGTATTTTCTGTGTTTCTCAGCAAGTTAATCTCATGAGTTGTGGTGACCGCTTTCCAAATGTTTGCCACTTTTGTAGTCTTGAGATAAACTCAGGTGAAACTGTGGTCCAGTCTTTCCCTTCCTCTGTGGGAAGATCTTCCTCCTCGTGGGAAAATCGTGTGTGGGGGGCGGGGTGGGGTTCCTCTATTTTTAAAATAACACAAATAAGAACATTCTTTTTCTGACGCTGGTGATTAGTATTGTGTCTTTTCAATCAGTCTAGCTCATGGCTCACAAACTGTATTACCATCTCTCAGAGCAACTGTACTATGTGATTCAAAGTCTGTACTCCTAGGTAGTTACCAAAGGAAAGCCTACTCCCCCCAGAGACCAAGGTGTCATCTACCCACAACCTGCGGCCTGGAGACACAGCCCTACATCCTCAGTGGGTGGACAGTTGAAGTATTCACACACCCAGCATATTCAGCAATTAAAAACCAGTGATAATTGAGCAACACAAAATGAGAAATTGTCTCTGCAGAATTGTTAGTAAAAAACTTCAACCCCAAGAAGTTACATGTGGCATGTTTCCAGTTTAAGTCCTGAATCACTTAACCACCGTCTCCCCAAATCCCTGAATCACTTAACCACCGTCTCCCCAAATCCCCGAATCATTTTTGTTAAGACAAAATTAAGAACCAAAGATTGCCTGGTTTCAGGGGTTGGGTAGAAAGGAGGGCAGAGGAACTATGTGTACACCACATGTAGGTGGTGTATATAGAGGCCCAAGAGAAGGCTTCAGATCCCCTGGAACTGGAGTTACAGGTGGTTGTGAGCTTTCCTGCCCGACACCAGACTCTAGTCCTCTGAAAGAGTATCAAATGCTCCTAACCACTTAACCACCGTCTCCCCAAATCCCTGAATCACTTAACCACCGTCTCCCCAAATCCCCGAATCATTTTTGAAAAGACAAAATTAAGAACCAAAGATTGCCTGGTTTCAGGGGTTGGGTAGAAAGGAGGGCAGAGGAACTGTGGCCAAAAAGCTCCCTGGAGATGCAGTGACACCTAGACCGTGTCTACATCTGCACCTCGGCCGTGACCAGGTCCTGTAGCTTTGAAGATGTCACTGTAGGCCAACTCCACGATGCATGACTGAGGTGGCTATAATTTCACACAGCAGCCTCTGAATTTTTATTTTCAGCCTGTTCCAGACACAGCTTGGAACCTTCCAGATAACTCACCAGTACCCTCACTGTCATGGTGGTCCTGTTGGTCTTTCTACCCACAGTAGCCAACTGTGTGGTCCCTCTCATGAAGACTCATAAGGGGACGTTCAGCACTTCATGTCCTGTGGCTTCCATTACTGTATCAGTCACTTTTCTGTTACTGTGATAAAACACCATGGCCAAGGCAACTTACAGAACAGAGAGTTTACTTAGGTTTAAGTTCCAGAGGAATAGAGTCCACCATAGCAGGAGACATGGCAGCCCCCAGCAGGTGTGGTGACAGGAACAGGAAGCTGAGAGCTCAGCTCTTTAACTGCAAACAGAAGGCAGAAGGGATGACCAGGAAGTGGGAGAGGCTATGAACTCTCAAAGCCCCACCCAGTGCGGCACTTCCTCCAGCAAAGCTCCCAAAGCTTCCATGACCTTCCAAACAGTGCTGCCAGCTGGGCACAAAGTGTTCAAATACTTGAGCCTGTGGGGGATATTTGTCATTCTAACTACCACAATTGCCTTTCTCTGGAAGCACAGGAATGCCCTCCTCAGCTGCGTGGACAGGTTCGTCTCAGCCCCCAGATGACGTTGGTACAGAGAAGGTGCTCCCCACCGTCTGCTGAGTGCACACCTGGAGAGTTACAGTAGCATACCCCTGAAGTTTTCCACGCAACAAGAGAGTTGAATGGATCTGTTTACATTTAAAGTAATATTTTCATCAAGAGATGCCATTGCAATAGTATTTTTTACTTTTATCAAAGAAATGTTTTAGATAAAAATCTTGAATCATTTTTATGTAGCACAGCTTTCCTTAGGACATAAATCTTAAACAATCTTTTAGTATAAACCAACAATGTTCAGCACACTAAACTGCATTCTGGATTGAAGCCTGCAGGAGGAAGCAGGCATTATACACAGAAGATTCTAGAACACAGTTCCAATGCCAGGCCCATCTTTTAGGGCCACAGGTCCCAAGAAGGTCAAAGCTGTGTTGGAAGGTGGTCACATGCGCGTCCTCCCGTTGAGAGGGCTTTAAGTCCAATGAGATAGCTCTTGGTGAAAGAGCCCATACTGCACCCAGGCAGTTTTCTGTGCTGGTTGTTGTGGTTATTAGGCTTTAAGGCTGGGTTTGGACAATTGTTAATTGTCTCCATTAGGAGCCTGCATTGTGTCCTCCAGAACAATGAAAGCTGGTCTTCAAGGAGGAGGCTTCCAGGTCCGCTCCAGCTGTCTTCAGCAATAGGAATGATGTTACTATCACAACATAAGACAGTACAACCTTAAAAACCCCACAGTCCTTAAAAAACCCAAACACTTAAAAGTCCATAGTCTCTTTTAAAAGTCTCTTAACTGTGGGGCTTCTGTAAAATCCAAAACAAGTACTGTCTTATTTCAAAGGGAAGAATTGGGCACACCTAAGCAAAACCAAAGTCCAGCAAAGTAGCTCAAGGCTGGACATCTGGGATTCACTCATGATCTTCTGGGCTCCGAAGGGTTCTGGCAGCTCCACTTCTCTGACTCTGCCGTCCACAGCACACTCAGCTCATCTCGCAGACCCACGCCAGCTCCATTCCACACCTGCTGCTGTCCTTGGTGGTCGTCCCATGGTCCCGGCATCTCCAAAAAGCTGGGGTCGCCACTGA
>NW_008339924.1:11064-30004 GCF_000622305.1 Nannospalax galili
AGGTTGGGTCCCCTCTGTGTGCTGACCCTGAGGAAATTCCTCCCAAAAGGTTTCACCACAGTGATGCTGATCTCTTGTTACAGCTGATTTTGCAGCCCCAGGTAACCAGCATCAATTGTCCCAGTAAAGCAAAGGTTTTACTTCATGTTCTGGTCTCTTCTTAATCACAGCTGATTCTTCAGCCCCAGCCGACCAGAACCCACAGATTCTCAATTCAAAACATCACAGGAACAGCCCTGATAGTCTCTGCTTCCCATTGACGCTTCACATGCCAGGTCTCCATAGTCTACAACTCTTTCAGAATAACTGTTCCAAGCTCCACAGCAACAAACTCTGAGCACTCAATGGCTTTTCCAGCCCAAAGTTCCAAACACTTCCACAGTCCTCCCCAAAACACCAAGGTCAGTCTGTCACAGCAATATCCCACTCTCTGGTACCAATCTCTGTTCTGGTTTGTTCTTTCACTGCTGTGACAAAATACTCTGACCAGTACCAACTTGGGGAGGAAAGGATTTATTCAGCTTACCTCTCCTGGGTCACAGTTCATCAGGGAGCCCAAGGTAGGAACTCAGGGCAGGAACCTGGAGGCAGGAGCTGGAGCACAGGCCATGGAGGAACGCTGCTTACTGGCTTGCTCCCCTGGCCCCTGCTCAGCCTGCTTTCTTAGGTGACACAGGCCCACCTGCCCAGGGGTGGCACCACCCACAGTGGACTGGGCCCTCCCACATCACTCATCAAGAAGATGCCCCTCAGACATGGCCACAGGCTAGTCCAATGGAGGCAATGCCACAACTGAGGCTCCCTCAACCCAGGTGTGTCAAGTTGACACTGAAGCATCCAGCACACCGGGACTCCTGGAGTTCATGCCACAGGACTCGGTAGTTGTCGTTTTACATTCTTTTAGACACCGTCCCCTCTGCCTCTCAGACTGCCGTGCACCTTCTGGGCTTTTCTCCAGCTCCTGGTCCGTGATTCGGTTTCTCTCCTTCCTGTTGTTGACATTAGATCATTTTCTTTGAACCATTTTCAGGTGGATTTCTCTTTATGCTGTGACCTCCCTTTGGTGTGAGGCCATGTGTGCAGTGATTTTCTTTAAACATTGGAGATTGAGGATGTTGTTTTTCGCTCTGCGCTCTGCCTTCTCCCTCCTTGCCCCTGGGCTTTGCCTCGGCTAAGTGAGACCTGCCCTCCCACTTCTAGGGCATGGTTAGAGTTTGCTGCCCCCAAGTCCCTGCGATGATGAGCTGACCACTGCATCCTGGATGCTGCCCCCCACATTCCCTTTCCCATCATAAGTCAATGTTCTCTTTTCTGCCGAGACTGTTTTCTGGGTGTTTCTTTGAGACCTGGGGCTTCTGGTGGCTGAGGGAAAATGTTCATTTTTTTTTAATTGGTATGATTGACATATTGTCTAAGGCCACAGGACTCCCTGTGGTGTTTCTATAACCACACACTCACACACTGACCACACCACCCACTCCTCTACCCTCCCCCCCATTTCAACAGCAGTCAGAAGACTGTGACCACACCTCCCCTTTGCGATTTTGGACCCCAAACTGCCAGGAGCTGCTCAGGGAAGCCCTGTACACACTGCCTAGGCTCTGTCTGGTCAGGCAGTGGCTCACATCCTGGCCTACTTTGCATTCTGTGACATGTTTACAGTCATGGTCACACAGGCACACAACATCCTAAGCCTGCTTTCTTCCCCCTCCTGTGTCTCCTTCCTAACACCCCACCCCATCTGCCCTGACCCCTCCTGGTCCCAGCCAGATTCAGGCTTCGGAGCCCTGGCCCTGCCACATACCTCTGGCTATATATCCATCTGGTACATGAGTCAGGAGGACAAAAGGAAGGAAAGCACAAGCGGGCCTCTGCTCACTGCTGAGGTATCAGCTTCTATGGCAGGACAGGAAAACTGTGCTCCCTTTGAGTCTCCAGTGCCTGGGCAGGCAGCTGTGCTGTCATCCCATGGCTACCATCACCTCTCCTGACTGAGTGCTGGGTAATGGGCAGGTGAGGCTAGAGGGAAAAGATGCGTGATCTCCCCAGTGAGGGCTCTCTGCCGTCCACTTCCCACTCCTTAAACCAGATCTGACCATTCCTCTAGGACCTCTCTTTGTCCCTGGGGTTCATTTGTGGGGTTGGGGCTGTTGACATCCAGCTGTATGGCCCTGCAAGGTAGGGTAGCAGTTCTGGGGAGGCTGGGTACATTGCTGGGTCCTGGTCTTCATCATCTGCATTTCAGATTTTCCCGGAGACAGAACCCACCACTGTGTCCGTGGTACCATGAGTGCTGACTCTCTCTTACCTCTAACCCAGTCCCGTTAGTATCATTTTAATCTTCATTTCTGTTCTTTTTATAAAGTTCTTATTAAAAATTCATTTTTAAATTTTGTGTGCATACATTAGCCTGCATGCATGTATATATACCACATGTGTGCAATGCCTGTGGGGGCCAGAAGAGGGCATTGGATCCCCTGGAACTGGAGTTGCAGATGGCTCTGAGGTACCATGTGGGTGCTGGGAACTGGACTTGGGTCCTCAGCAAGAACAACCAGTGCTTTTAACTGCCAAGCGTCTCTCTAGCCCCTTTGTTTCTTCTCTTATGAGAATGCCTCAACATCTTCCCTGCGACTTGTAGGGGTTCGAGTTCATTCTGTTTGTAATCTCAACTCGTTTCTCTAAGTGGGCTTGACATTTTTCTTCACCCTTTTAAAATCCTTCTGTCTTGGGATAGTTGCTGTTCGTGTGTGTGCTACACTATGGGCATGTTCCCTGTCTGCTGTGCATCACTTTGTACTGTGACAGCGTAAGCAGCTCCATCTTGTTACCTCCTCCGTTTGTTTCCCTAAGCCAGGCAGGTTAGTTCCAGGAAGGCCCCTCACCTCCCCCTTAGAAGTGGGGTTCCAGGAAAGTCCTGACCACGAGCAATGGTATTGCCATCAAGATGCTGGAGAGATGCTTATCTTCACCTTCTGTACATCTGCTGGTTTGCTCGACAGGAACTAGCTTAAGTTTCACAAATACTACATTTATTCAAAGGAAAAACCAGACAACTTGTAAAATATGAACACCTTATAATTGCTTAACTAAAATGCCAGATGTCTTGTGTATTTTAGCATCAAAAACTCCTGTCCCCTCTCGGTTAGTGCTACATCCTCTAAATTGGCTCAGAGAGTACAGTCGCGTGCCAGCTAAGTAAATTTGGCTGATTCGGAACTTTTCCCAGTGATCACGAACTCCAGAATCGTATATGTACATTACCCTGGCTTGCTGTGCGTCAGTTTGTATGTGTGTTACTCTGGTTTGCTGTGCGTCAGTTTGTATGTGTGTTACCCTGGTTCGCTGTGCGTCAGTTTGTATGTGTGTTATCCTGGTTCGCTGTGCGTCAGTTTGTATGTGTGTTACCCTGGTTCGCTGTGCGTCGGTTTGTATGTGTGTTACCCTGGTTCGCTGTGTCAGCTTGTATAGTGTGTAACCGTGGCTTTCCTGTTTACGCGGTGAAGTGGTCCTTCACACTGTCATGTGTTTCTAGGACTTGGTTGCTCTGCCTTCTGCATTGCCCAGCCTCTCATGTGAGAAATGGTCCAGCTGTATCTTTCCCAGTGCCATCATCTCAGAAGATCGAGTCCCCATTGCTTCTATTCCTGTATGAGACCTTGTCTGTGAACGGAATTTCCACACTGCCGCGCTTCCTGGCTTTGCTCTTTCGTCAGTCTGCACATTCATGCGCTGACACCTTGCGCCTACCATTGAAGAGGACTTGTGTGCTTAATGTGATCTGTTCCCTGCACCCTTAATGTTAGCATTTCTCTGGTTCCTTTCTGCTGGGTGGGCAGCACAGCCACCCGTCTGCTTCTACAGGAGCATCAAAAACTGTTGGAGTTTCTTGGAGCTTAGTTTTTCGTTTGTTCATTTGTTTGCTTTTCCTGTTGTAATAAAATACCCTGACGGGGGGTTGGAGAGGTGGCTTAGCCCTTAAGAGCACTAGCTGCTCTTGTAGAACACCTGGGTTTGAATCCCAGCACCCACATGGCAGCTAACAACCATCTATAACTCCAGTTCCAGGGGGTCCAACACCCTCTTCTGTCCTCTGTGGGCATCACACGACGTAGGTGAAAATACTCATACACATAAAATAAAAATAAATAAATATTTTAAAATACTCTGCAAAAGCAACTTAAGGGGAAAAGGACTTGTTTTAGCTACAGGTCAAGCCGGAGTCCATCCTGGTAGAGGGCTCCAGGCAACAGGACAGAAGGTTCTATCTGTCCACCCAGTCCCCCTTCCACCCTAACCCTCCTCCACCCACCCCCAGCTGGAGTCCGTCATGGTAGAGGGGTACAGGTAACAGGACTGAAGCAGCTGTCACACTGTATCTGCCATTCAAATAGAGAGCACTGGAATCTTGTTTGCTAGTGCTCAGTTCACTTTATTTCAAACAGTCCCTGCCCAGGAAACGGTCCCTCCCACAGTTAAGATGGGTCCATCTCCATCACTTAACACAACCAAGATAACTCCCCACAGACATGTCCAGAGGCCCATCTTCCAGGCCATTCTAGGTTTTGTCACACTGACAAAACTAACCATCACACGAACTTAGGGGTAACTGACATAGACCTGCTTTGTGATTGTTCTGCCCTGAAATGCCAGGTCTCTCCTTTTCCTCGGGATTGCTTTTGGTGGGTGGGTTTTCATCTTTTACACCTAAAAGTGCCGATGCATTAACTCTATTAAGACCCAGCAACTGAGGCCCCTGGGAGACCCTGGCTTGGTCAGAGGACTGAATAGTCATGGGTATGAGTGTCCTGCAGGCCTGGAAACCCAGTTACACCCACCTGCTGTGCTGCTTTAGGCAAACTGGAGAGCTCTCTGTTCTCAGAGCTCTGTTATCTGTTCAGGTCCAGCCTGGTTTTCTTCGCAGAGCAGCTGGCAACACCTAATTACTCATTGTTCCTCAGTAGCACACCCCAGTTCCTAGTCTTTTCAAGGCGTTTTTTTCCAGAGAAGCTCTCTGGAACGAATAGACACAAGTTCTGTGTTCTGCCCCTTTCACAGCAGATTTATGCTACCTCCACATGGAAAGTTAAAAATAATAGTCAAAATTTCATGTTGGAATTTGGTGTTCTATTCTTTAGAACCTTATTTTTGAAGGAAAAAGTACACGCATTTGCATAATTGGATTCTGATCTGGAGGAAGTGGAAACTTCTGAAATTCGTTTGCTCTTAATAAACACTTTCCCTCTTGGGTGTTTCAATGTCTTTACCAAAACACGGCCCAGGGAGATTACGTGTGCTTCCCTGGCTTGTCCACTCGTGTTTTTGTTCCCGGGAGGTTCCTACCTGCAGCTAACAAAGCATCTGCAGAAATAGCTCCAGTTTTATTTAGAACCCATAGGAACAGTGCATTAACTCTAAGCGGAAAGCCCGTCATGTCTCATTCGGTAAGTATTCAGCAGGTGCCACCTTTGTGCACATCCCACCGGCTCCTGATGGGGAAAGTTGGTCTAAAACAAACGCAGGCTGCAGCTGCTGGCTTCTGTGTGCTCACGTGCGGGGGAGGGGGACAGTGAGTGGAACTTCCCCCACGGTCCTGGATTAGACAGTCGTCAGCTCAAAAATGCCCTGCTTCGTCTCCTAACTTTCAGGGTATCTATCGGTTTTTATCTGCAGACATTTATGGAGGTTGCCCTGGCCTGTTCAGCACCGGCTTGGTAGACAGTCACTTCCTTTGAGGTGGATACAGCCACTCACAGGCAAGAAGCACAGCCTCAAAGAGAAGGGGATGTGCAGGGTCAGATGCTGGATGCAGAGGCAAGCCCAGTCTGGCTGCATGCTAGGTGGTCTTGGGGTGTGAGTCCGAGGCCCACGGTGTAGCTTAGACATCCAACCAGCTCTGCCACAGACTACAAGCCTCACTGTTCAGCCCAGCCTGGTGGCTGACTGTACTGGCCAGGGCTAATCTTCACTCCCTCTCCCTCACGAATTCAACAACAATTAATGTGCACAGCAGGCGCCTCACCCCGGCTCATGTGTTTCTAACTGGGATGCTATGTGACATTTCCAAATAGCTATTCACCCCAAATGGCGCATCAATAACAGACTGAAAAATGATTCTGCCCAAGTCTAGTGATGAACCAGTGAGTTTATCAGGGTTACTTACAGGGGTCTGGGTGATTCAAAGGCATCTGCATCACAGGAAAGTCCCCAGCCCAGGTGATGTCTCATGAAAGTCACACCCCTGGGGCCCTCTGCACAAACTGCAGGCTGGTCCATGTTGAAAAAGCCCCTCACCAGCCATTCTTACTGCCTGTGTAACCTTGGGGAGGGTCCTTCTTGAGCTCCCCGAGCCTGGTAAGAACTAGAGGCACAACATGGAGACAGAGCAAGACCTCAGGACAACATGGCATTGGCTGCAGAGGATCAGGGCCCTCTGCTGTGTGGACTCTCCCCTGGCCTCCTTGCTGCAGCACAGTGAGGTGGGATGCTCCAGATGGACAGGACACAGGCAGGAGGGTAGAATCATCTGTTTGGCTTCTCAAGACTTCTCTGTCTGAATGATCATCAGGCCAAGATAAACTCCAGCTGCTCTCCATGACCGTTTTTGTCCCAGTGTGTAAATATTTATGGCGTACAAACAAGGCCAGAGATGTGGTGATTGCCTTTAAATAGGGAGGCTTCATCAAAAGCTCAGCAGACATGTTGACAGACACACTAGGGCTGGCCCACAGGCTGGTGTCTTGGTACGTGAGTTGGGTCTCCTGCCCTGGTGTCCACATGAAGGGTGGTGAGTTTCTAGGAAGGAGGTTGTTACAGTCCAGCTTAGAAAGGACTGGGTCTCACACCCTAAGTTCTCTCTCTCTCTCTCTCTCTCTCTCTCTCTCTCTCTCTCTGGAAAAGACCAAGAAGCTAGCCTCCAGCCTGTCAGAGCCTCCAGAGAAGCCTGAGGCTGAGATCCCAGAGTCCAGGTGATCTGGGTTGGCCACACATGTGTATGGACATGTACCTATGCACCCATGTCTGTGTGAGTGCAAGTATGTGTTGTGTGCGTTGGCATGGCAACATGGGGGACATTGTGGCAAGCTATCTTTTGGGTGTCCTTGAGCTAGGGGTGTTGGGATTGAAGAAACAACTCTGACTCTTCCCTGGCCTTGGTGGGGCTGAGAGTCAGAAGTCCTCTGCTTGTAACATCCTCTCAAAGGCCTTGTGCCTCACCTCAGCTCTGACAGGGCCTTAGAAGCAGTTACCTGTTGATGAAATACAGAAGTGTCACTTCTCTTTGTTTGAGATGGGGTCAGGAAGGCTCTCTAGCCCCCACGACTCTGGGGAGGATGCATGTCCTTGATGGGCCTAATAGAATCTGGACCTGGCAGGCAGGGAGCTGAAAGCAATGAGGTTCATTTGCTGAGCATGGCTGGGTCTTCCTGCCCCAGGGTGTCCCTCTGGCAGTGACAAGCAGACCAGGTCTGCAACCAGAAATGTCAGGTCACAGAGAGGAACAGGACCCAGGTCCAGCTGGGACAGATTCCTGAGACTGCACTGCCCCGTGGCGATGCATGCAGCTGACTGACCCGAGTAGAAGCGTAGTCCGTTCAGTCCTCTCTCAACTTGGAGAACTTCAGACTCCGGCATCTGAATCCAGTGCTCTCTCAGCCGCTGGGTCTGAAGCTCTCATTGGCCAGGGCTCTGCACAGCCTGGCAGCCCTGCACAAAGCGGGAGGCAGTCGATCCTTGCAAGTCCCTGTGCTCCAGCAAACCCAGGCCCAGGCCAAGCAGAGGCCAGAGCTGGCCCCACTTAGATGCCTCTCCGCATCTGCCAGAGACAAGTCAGACTACATCTAAATCCAAGATCAACAGAACTGCCCACAGACCCTGCTGGACACACCGCAGGTTGCCAATGGAGCTGGAGAGGCAGAGGAGCGTTTCTGTGAATGCCCTCAATACACCCTCTCCTCTTCTGGACTTGGATTTAAGGAACAGGGATTCGGGTCATGCTGGAAGGACCCTATCAGCACCATCAGCCCCAGGCACGCACAGGTGGGGTGTCTGAATGCTCAGACAAGCCTCCAAGACCGTGCTGGAGTCAAGACTGGCTGCTAAGATCTGGGCCCGTCTCTGAAGGAGCGTTGTGATGAGCAGGGCTGGTTTCACATATTAGCTTCATTGGGTCCCAGTAGCATAGACGTCCCCGGACCTGTGATCAGCGAGGAGCAGGAGGGTCACTTCTCTTCTCTATCTCTCTTCTTCCTTAGATTAATTTCAGTTTAATTATGTGTGTTCATGTGTCTCTGTGTGGATATGCACATATGTGTTCAGGACAGAGCCACTGGATTCTCCTGAAGCTGGAGCTGCAGGCAGTTGTGAGCCTTCTGATCCGGATGCTGGGAACTGAACCCAGGTCCTCTGTGAGAACAGTATGTCATCTTAACCACTTAGACATCTCTCCAGCCCCTCATCTCCATCCAAGTCCTGACCAAGCTCAACCAATTTAGCTTCTGAGATCTGCCAAGATTGAGTAAATTCAGGGTTGGATGGCCTCAGGAACATCTCTTCTATTGGGAATGGCCCAGAGAAGACCCTGGCCCCCTGACCAGCCTGTTCTGACTCTGGCGTCTGTGGAGGAGGGCTGGGGCAGCAGCCTGCGTGGGTGATGCTCCTTCCTTCAGGCTGGTGCTGTGATCCTTGGCGTCTTCTCTCTGTCCTGGTGAGGCCAACAGGGAGGATCAGACTGAGAGCTCAGCATCTGTGCTCAGCAGCAATCAGGATCCTTAAACTCTTTACACCCCGTCTTCCACAAAGCTGTGTCCTTTAGCCTCTATGGGATCCCAGTGTTCTAAGGGGGTGCAGGTCTGGTTAGCTGATGATGAGCTTGCATGCTGAGGCACTTCTGGCGTTATGGAGCCTGGGGGGGATGGGCACGCCACAAGTCAGGTCTCCTGGCCCCTGCCAGAATGTAGGAAGAGACTTGAACAAGCATGTGTCCCGAGATGCACCTAAGTTGGCTATGTAAACGCTCAAAATGGCTGCCTCACTGGGCCCAGGGATGGATCCACTGAGGACACAGATGCAGGAAGGTCCCCCTGGACCCAATATCGTGATCGTTCTTTGGGAGGGGTGCTAGCTGCATGTCCCTTAGATCAGATTAAGACCCCGGAAGTCAATTAGATGCTGGATGGAGGGTCCAACAACTGCATAGACAATTGGCACAGTTACAATCTTGTTTTTAAAGAATGATTTCAGGAGAGGCCCTCATTTCAGTCTGAAAGCTTCCCTGGCCACACACCCCCCAGCTCTGGTTGTGGAAAGTTTTTATTGCTTTGCAGTCTTGCTGTGGTTCTGGGATTCCCACAATCACATTATGCACCTGGAATGCTACGGGCCTGCACAGCAGATTCACTGCCCCTGCCTGGCAGGCCGCTGGGATGGAGGGGTAAGGGCTCCTGTCCAGAACTGGAAGGGGTTCCAGGACCTTCTTCACCGGTCGCAGACAATGCTACAGTGTATGACTTTCCTCTGTCCTGGAGGGAGTCAGCTGGGGGTCCCAAGCAAGGGTGTCATCACCTCTCTCCTCAGTCCCTTGGACCACAGCAGCCCTTGGATACCTTCCTCAAGGGAAGACTTTTCCTACAGCTCTGCTCAGGGCTTCTCAGAGGGTGAGGGGCACCTTTGAGAACAGAGAACGGCCATAGCCAGGTTTCCCCTCGCTGAATGGTCACAGAGAAGCACTGTTACCACACCATCGGGCACTCAGGGTGAGTGACATCGAGCACACACATGCATGAATGCACAGAGTGTGCACAAACATGTACACATAGACACATACATGTATGTGCTCATACATATACACACGTACATAGAAGGAGAAGGTGGTCTGGGACACAAACTGTCAGGAACAGAACGGACTCATAGTGCTGCACTTCATAGCCTTAGCAGTCCTGTGGGATCCCAGGTCTGGGTTGAGGGGTCTGGGTTGGGCTGGGAAGTTAGGAGGCTACATGATGAACAGGGTGGTGTACAGCGCCCCCTGCTGGCTCATCACCCTCCCTCTGCACCTGGTCAACCTGGGTGTCTTAATTCCATATGAACCCTCGTGTTCCTGGACACTGTCAAAAGGCTGCTCACCACGACCTGATGCCATCTTCCAAGAAAAATCCCACCAGTGTCCTCTCCAGCCACTGCTTCCTGTTTCCTCAGCTCCAGGTAAGCTCCTGAACATGCCACAGGGCCTTTGCACCTGCAGTCCTCGCTCCAGGGGTCTCTTGACCCAGCGTCTCAGGGCTCACACCTTCCTTCCTCCAGCTCTCTGGAAAGCCCCTCGATGCCTCATCCAAACCAGCCTGTTCCCTCCTCTCTGCCATCCTGCTGGGGCTGCTATTCCAATCCTCAGCCTCAGGCCTGTCTGAAGAACCATTTACATTAAGTGAGTTTTGTCTAGGATCTGCCCCTCGGGAGGGAACAGAAGTTCCCAAGGGTAACACTGTTGTCTCTGTTTGATGCTGTGTCCCAGGAGGCAAGAAAAACCTCAGACTGTAAGGGCTGTCTAGTGTGGGTCTTGGATAGGAAGGACGGAGAAACGAGGGGGATCAAGTTCCTGGGCTCCCACCACAAGCCTGAGACAGGCCAATGACGGCTGTGGCTGAGCTGAGCTGGGGGCCCAAGAACCTCCAATCTTTCAGACTGTTTGGGTCTCCACCTGCCCCAAAGACAGAGCCTAGCCTGGCTCGCTTGACAGAAAGCATGAGCTTGTCCATCTACTCCGCCGTCTGGGAGGTAGAGTTCCCAGGCTCAAGGATAAGATCTCGCAGCCAAATCTTATTAAAGGGCAGACAATGTTTAAAACCAATTTGAAGTCCATAAACGCCTTGCCCCATGCGTCTGCAGCCCTTGACCGCTGTGCCTTCCTGATCTGTCTTATCCTAGCCTGAGCAACTGCACTCCTAGGAATGGCTTAATCAGATTCCTCCGTGCCTACCAGGCGGGCCTCCCAGGCAGGCGGCTCTGGCTGTGTTTATTTTCCAGACTCCTAGACTGTATAGAAACAGACAGCTTGTACCTGCGCCAATGTGGCGTCTGTATTTTGGGTGAGGGATGGAATGTGAGTGTTCTATTTTGAGGTGCCTGGCCAGACTTCTCCTCTCCCCAAGTCTCAAGTGCCTGTGCAGTCAAGTCTATAGTTAGCAAGCCTCTCTCTCTCTCTCTCTCTCTCTCTCTCTCTCTCTCTCTCTCTACTCTCTCTCTCTCTCTCTCTCTCTCTCTCTCTCTCTCTCTCTCCTTATGCTAGTATTCAAAACTTGATTCCTTTGGAGAAAAAGATGCTTGGAAACGCATCCTGGCAGGCTGGGAACCTGTCTCTGATACCTGCCATCACCTACTCACCTTCTGGGTGGGGTATCTTGCTGGAAACATTGCCCTGTTGACTGGGCTGCCGTTGGGGGATGCCCCAGGTGACCCCGTGTACTCAGCGACTACTGAGTGCTTTCCAGAGCCTGGAGAAGCAGCTGTGGGAAACAGGACAGAAAAGCCGGGACGGCAGAGCGGAGGCCCAAGGGCGGACGCCTGCAGGAGGGTTGGAGGACCCAGGAGCCCCTGTGCTCTGCCCACACGTGTGCTGCTCAGCACAGGGCATTTTTGAATTCAGGTCATTTGATCATTTAATTATGTCCACTTAACCTGCCCTCACGTCTACAAGTGGCGATCAAGTGACCTGCCCCCAGAAAATGGGTCTCTGTGTCAAAGAAGGGGCAGATCAGCCATGACGGGCACAGATGAACCTCTGATCAGGAAGCCGAAAGTGGTTTTCATCTCCAGGCTAGAGTAGGGCTGCTCTGAGGTTCAAACCTGGGCCTCTGCTTGCTGTTGGCGCACAGCTGTGGAGAGACTCGACGGCGTTTATGCAGAGACTCCTTTTCTCAGCAGGGCGCCTTCCTACTCAGCTGTGTCTGTTTGAGGACTACTCAGGGCTTTGTAACCTTCCTGCAGCAGGTTTAGTGACTGCGGCACAGACCGTATGGGCCACAGATTGATCCAGGTTAGTTCTCAACACCCTCTTCTGATTAACTTTGCAACAGAGTGGGCCAATGTGACAGTTTCGTGTGTGAATGTAAGTTCTGTTACTGTATCTGCTCCCTGGAGAATATTCACTGCTGTCCTGCATCTTGTAACCATCATCAGGGCAATTTAGGAGACTCCTAGGTTTGTGCGGGGCTTGGTGCCTTACAGCACATTGGAAGATTCTACATATGTCTGTCCAGCTGAGCGGGCAGGCAGAGACTGTAGAACTGACAACCAACTGCGCGTCAGAATTAGAACAGCAACCCATGAAGTGAGGTCCCATGTGGCAATGGGGTTGTTCACCTGTGTCAGAGGTCAGAGCACCCCTTCTGGAAGGTTCTGCCAGGCCCCTGCGATGCCTCTCACCTGGTAGATAGAAGTGTTACAGGTGCTGTATGCAGAGACTGGACACCAAGGCATTTCGTTCCTCCAGGAGGCAGTTTATTGTGCCAGCCCCGGCTCCACGAGACAGTTCTCAGAGCAGAGCCTTGGACAAAGAAAGCCCCAGCCTTGCGCGTCCTCCGTCAGTTTCCCTTCACAGCTCAGTTTCTGGCTCCTGTATATGGTACCACATTCCCACTGGGCGCTCTGCACGGCAAACATGTACACTCACTTAAGCACAGACAAGCTACATTCCTTGTCTCTGTTCTGCCGTACTAGGACGCGCCTTTCTCTGCCCTGGGACATAGTGACCTGACTCTGATGTAGCTCTTTGTGATGGGACCTCTCTCAGCCCAGATGAGCTTCGCTAAGAGACTAAGGTGCTGCCTAATCAATAGTGAAACTTCTGAGGGTGAGACAGGTCCCAGAAGAGGACAGCTAAGCCCCAGGGGGATTTTTATAGACTGAGACCGAGGCGATTTCTATTGAGATTGGGCAATCCTCAGGGCATATCATGGGGGACCAATGGGGACCCACATACTCTCTGCATGTCCCTCTGGCCCAACTGAGGGGCAATCCTATGCCACTTGCCCAGTTAGGGAGGTGGTCCTGTTTTGAAGTCAAAGTCCCTCTCTGTTCATCTTTGACTTTGTACTGTCCTTCTGACCTTGGCTCATCTGCCGGCCTTTCCCCAGCTCTGGCCAGCTGCAGGTTCTAGTCTCATTCTGTTGTCCGACAGATAAGACACTGGGTCCTGCTCTGTCAGATGGGCACAGGCTCAAAGGAGAAAGGACCTTCACTCCTTGGGGACCTGTTTACCTCATCTGTCCCCATCTCCTTCCTCAGTGACACTGTAACTCCCTGCCTTAACTCCCCAAGAGCCAAGCAAGCTTGGAGCCAGGAGGCCTTGTTCTATCTGCACAGTGAGCAAGGACCCCGGGGAGGCGAGCATCCCACCTTACCTCCCTCACCCGCAAGCCCCTTGTTAAATTAGACATTTACCAATGTTCCAGCCTGGACTTAGACATCTCGCTCTGCCTGTTGTTTAATTACTTGATTTTGTTTGATTTTATTCACAAAATAATTAGCCTACTAAGCATCTAATTATCACCCAGGCATTCATTATCAAGATCAGCCCAGCAGCTTGGGAGATTAGCAAACCCTGCCGCCTTTGGGCTCAGCCTCTGGATGCAATAACACTTGGAAATTAGTTATTTTCTTTTAATAAGGCCTCCTGCTCTATCTCAGGCCTTGTTGTGAGCTGGCATTGTCTGCAGCTTGCTACATTTTCAGGTTCCAGCTTCCACTGAAAGGCAACAATGTTTCCAATTGAAAGTTGGGCACAGAAAACAATAACTCCCACTCAAGGTCAAAACTCTCCTTTAATCCAAAGTAAACAGGGTAAATCTTTTATCTCTGTGGCTCTTGGAGATTAAGGCAGCATCCTTGCCTTCCCTTTATTAAAGGTGCAGGATCCAAATGTCTGTGACAGATACCAGGGCTCAGGAAGTCTAATTAGAGAGATGGGCAGATAAGTGGATGGTTTATAATTTATCTAATCATGAAGTCAGCGTTGCCTGGGGCGCACGGTGTTCACAGGCAGAGATTTCTATCTAACTTGTGCTCTGATGATCCCAGAAAGAAGATGCTGCCAGACCCCTTTTCTCGGCAATCACTTCAAAAAGTCTGTCTGGGGTAGCTGAGGCTCTGGGCGTTCACATCAGGCCAACCTCAGTGAGGCTGGTCCCGGTTCCCGTGTGCCTGGGAATGGAATTCAGGCAATGGATCTGACCTCTTATGGCCCTGCTTTAAAGTCCTGGGCGGAGGTTTTCATGGGTTCTCTGGCTAGCTTTTCCCCAACCACCCACCATTTGTTGACATCTGGATGCAGAGGCCATAGTTCGGCCCACCAGTTTGGTTTTGCGGGGTCTGTGGGCTTCAGAGAATGCCAGGGCACCCAAGAACCCTGCAGCAAGAGAGACTGTGGTCGTGCTACTGTGTAGGGGTCTTGACTGGGTTCATTTTCCCTACCAATTAAAGAATTAAAGGCAGGAAACATCTCAGACATAGCAGAGAACAACAGGTGAGCAGACTTTATTAAAGAAAAGACTCATACAGCGGGGACCCCGTGAACGGAGAGGGGACTCTGAAACCGAGAATCCGAAGCCACCAGGAAGGCTTGGGCCATTTAATCCCTTAATTTTGGATTGAACAATTTAAACAAAGAAGAGAGAGCCCCTAGGTCACAGCCCCAAACTGAGTGAGCTATGTTTAGGACTAGCCTTGGTCTTATCTAAACTAGTCCCAGACTGGTCAGCTGGAAGGGTGGTCCAGACCGCAGCAGACCAAGCCTGCCAGGTCTTTGTCTCAGACTGACAAGGAGGAAATGTGCTTCTGTTATTCATAAGCAGGCCTGTTGCCTCTCACAGATTTAGTCCTTTTCAGCCCTAAGCTTGGGTCCCTGGCTGTCACTGCCGGGTCCCCGACCCACTCCAACCTCTCTGCAGTGGCCTCCCTCATCCTGGGAGTATGTTTCTTTCCTTAATTTTGGGGTTAATGAGGATCCTCTGATGAAAGCCTCAGGATCTTCATTTAGGAACAGAAAACAGAGTGTACAAAGAGTCTTAGAATTGTCCTCCCCCTCCTCAGGTAAGTGGCCACAGCGCCTGACCTAAGCTGCTGACTCTACTCTGCTTGGACGATGGCCATCCTCAGCCTGGTTGGGTGAATGAACCAGGGTCCATCCCAGACCCTAGGAGATGGTGCCAACGGCGAGTAGGTGAACTTAGCAGTCATGACCATCTTCAATCACCAGGACAGGCAGGAGGCCCCCAAGTGTTCTGTGGACTAACTGGAACACTAGTTCATGGATTCATGCCTGTGGAGGGGGCTCACCTGTCCTGAAATGGGGAGAACACACCCTCACGTGTCCCTGACTATGTGCACAAAAGTGCAGTGCACACCTGTCTGGCTTAGGGGTATGTTTATCTTGAAAGAAAAAAAATCACTTCAAGAGACCTTTCTTTATAATCTGTTGATTTGTAATATTCTTAACCTTGGGGGAGAAAACTCAGATGGGCTGACAGATCAGTCAGCAGATGAGGTCTCTTTGGGGACAGAGCTGTGCAGAGTTGGCTTCCTGGGTGGGGTTGGGAGGCAGGGGAACAGCCCTGGTCACCCTTCCTCAGATCTGCAGGCTCAGATGACATCTCTTAGCTCAAACCAGAGAAGGACTCTGACAGCAGCAGCCACCTTGGCTCTGGACTGAGCAGCACCTGGATGGCAAGGGCTGGGGTGCGGGTAGGGTGGCGTACAGTGGAGAGACGGGGGAAGGGGAGGGTCTGCTTCTGCTTCTCAGTACTTGTCCCGTGCTCAGTCACCCAGCTAGAGCCCTGGTCCCAGCCACAAGGGAGCATTTAATTAAGATGGAAGAAGGGACTGGGCTGTCCTGAAGGATGTGCCTGCTAGATGGACCACATGCCCTCCCCTGCCATATAGACCAGCTCCACACACGGTCCTGGATCCTAGGGGAGATGTCTTTACCCTGGAGTCTCATAACAGGTCTGGATCAAAGCACAGCAGTGGGACCTGCAGGATGACCATCAGAGGAGATTCCGGACTAGGTACCAGTCTGCATGATTACCAGATGACCCTCATAATTAGGAGTTAAGATACAATTCAGCTGAGGGCTCCAGGCAACCTGTACCTCTGTGCCTCAGTTTCCCCTGTGAGCTAATACTGGAACTCACCACATGGGGAAGCCTTGAAGGTTAAATGAGTCAGGGTCTGTCCCATTGGGGGAGCCTGAGAAATGCTATCCACAGTATGTGTACCCTGGATCAAACAGTGCTGGCTTGTAATCTCACCCTCAGGAGGCTGGAAAAGTAGGATCATGAGTTCAAGGCCAGCCTGGGCTACATAACTTGACCCTGTATAAGGGATTGATGGAAGGAAGGAAGGGTGGAAGGAATGAAGGATGGAAGGAAGGAAGGAAGGAAGGAAGGAAGGGAGGAAGGAAGGGTGGAAGGAACAAAGGATGGAAGGAAGGAAGGAAGGAAGGAAGGAAGGAAGGAAGGAAGGAAGGGTGTGTCCCCCAACAGAGAGAACACACAGGTTCACTTCAGACATTTGGGAAGTACCCAGAAGTATACAGAAGATGCACAGAGGATGAGGGGTGGCTGGTTTCTCTCTCCCTGATTCGAGTCTCTGTGCCAAAGGTGCCTGGAGTGTGAACAGAGGGTTGTGCCACACCGTGGCTAGGTCTCGCTGCTTTTGTGAGCAGGCTCCCCTTGCCTTTCTGAGCTGCATCTCTATAGACCCCCAGAGGTTTGGTGAGCACCCTCATAGTTGCCAGCTCTGTGCGGGGCTGGGCTGCAGAGACCAAGCAGGGTACTGTCGTGCTGCTGGGACAGACTGTGAATGGCCAGGAGAAGACTCTGGGGAAAGAGACTGAGTGACGGCAGTCGGGGAAGGAACCTGTCAGAATGCATCAACCTGGAGGGCTAGCAGGGGCTATGCAGCAGAGTCCTCAGAGCCCAGGTTGTTGGGAGACATGGGGAGCTGGGCACAACAGCAAGAAGGGCTCTGGGTAGAGAGGATGCTTCAGTCAAGTGAACGTAGAAGATGGACCAGGAGTGAAGGCCCTGAGCAAGGTCAGCACCATAGAGTGATTGACAAGGGAGAGTATCTGGGCCCCAGCAGGATAAGGAGTGGGAGCTCAGGGGTGCATGGAGACCCTACCAGTAGCTAAGCTCATCCACCGTGAGATTTGGGGCCTGACCCTAAGCCTGGAAAGGGGCTGTGGGAGGGCAGATACTAGCCAAGTGTTGATGCTGGGTCCTGGGCCCTACCTCTAGGGAAGGGCAGTGACCCTACCTTGAGGCCCCAACAGCACTTGCCCTCTCTGCTCCTCACGGGGAAGCTAGGACAGGGGAGACTCAGGTGCCTCCATACTTATACTCAGTATTTAGCTGCGCAGAGTCTGGGGCCACACGGTCACCCAGCACGTGGGCTGTGTGTTCAAGTTCTTTCATCTGAAGGTGATAATCCCATCCACCAGGAGAGTCAGCACGGCTTCCTGGGTTGCAAGACCCCTCACAGGCTTCTCCAACCCTTTTGTGCCCTGACCTCGGGACCCAGGCCATTCTTCTGTCCCAGGCTATGTCGCTGGGGAAGGAGAGCTCAGGGCACAGCCACTTCTTGTGAGCAAAGGCTTCTGTTGTCATCCATCCTCTAGACCCTGAGCAGGACGCTATTGCTTTGGCCCTCAGTTTCCACCTAAAACTTCCAGATATTGGAAGGAAGAAGAAATAAATGAACCAAAATATGTGTCACCTTAGAAGTCTGACCCTTTGAAGAGAAGCTGTGCACTGAGTGAGTTTGAGACAGTGATTTGATCGGACACCTTTTCCTCAAGCCCAGCAGCATCATAGGCTTTTAGCAACGACCTCTGTCACATAACCTGACGCTCAAGTAGACATGAATACATGTGTATGCATGTGCAAAGGACAGCTGGATATGGTCACAGTAAATACAGGAACCACAGGGTTTCATAATGGCGTTCAAAAACCATTGGCCAGTTAAGCAAACGTGAGAATAATTCTCCCGGAATCTAGAAAAAGGAGCATGGATCTGCTTTTCCCACACACAGAGCACAGCCAGGTAACTTGGAGGTGGACGTGTTCAAAAACCATTGGCCAGTTAAGCAAACATGAGAATAATTCTCCCGGATCTGCTTTTCCCACACACAGAGCACAGCCAGGTAACTTGGAGGTGGACGAGGAAACCATCTGTAGGAACTACAGGGATCGCAGAAGTGAAACGTTAGCATTTGCAATCCTACAACAACTAATGTGCCCGGTCCCCCTTGGCAGTGAAAAGACTAAATGAGACTGAACGAATGAATGCGTGAATCAGAAGCAGGTAAGTGACCCAGGCCAGGAGCCACAGCAGCTATGAGGGAGGGGAAACATAAGGCTGTGGTGAGCACCTGTTGTGAAGTCACAATATGCACATCCGTAAATACTATTGATAACATTCGGTATCAGCACATTTCTACAGTGGTTACAGGTACTGCTCAGAGGTTAAGGGCACATACTACTTTTGTAGAGGGTCTGAGTTTGGTTCCCAGCCCCACACTGGGTAGCACACAGCCACTTGTAACCCCAGCTCCAAGGGATCTGACACCTTCTTTTGCACACCCCCCGCACCTGTTTTCACCTACACAAATACACACGTGCGCGTGCGCACACACACACAAACACACGCACACACAGAGGCATAAATAAAGTAAATCTTTAGGAGCTAGAGAGATGGCTCAGCGGTTAAGGGCAATGACTGCTCTTGTAGAAGACTCAGGTTCAATTCCCAGCACCTTAAATGGCAGCTAACAACCATCCATAATTTCAATTCCAGGGGAATCCAATGTCCTCTTCTGACATCCTTGGGTATTGTAGGCAATACACACACACACACACACACACACACACACATATATATATATATGTAT
>NW_008339924.1:30564-61254 GCF_000622305.1 Nannospalax galili
GCTCCTGTGCATCACTGTAAGGAAAACAGAAGCAGGAGTGTCACCAGGCCTCTGCTTAGGGGAACGGTTAATAGTCATTTCAGTTTAGGACATTGCCACTAGGATGGACACACCACTGTTTAAAATTTTACTTAGAGTAGAGACTGGGGACGTGGCTCAGTTGGTAAAGTGCTTGCTTTGCAAACTTGAGGGCCTGAGTTTGATCCTTTGCAATGGGGAGGTGGGGACAGGATTCCTGGGGCTTGCTAGCCAGCCAGTCTAGCCAAATCAGCAGTCTTCAGGTTCAGGGAGGGACCCTGTCTCAAAAACAAAGGTGGAGCATGGCAGAAGACACCCAGTGTAAATCTCTGGCCTCCATGCATACACCTGCACCCACCTACCCACACACACACATGTACCAACACTAGCCACGCACACACAGCTTATCTAAGTTTCTCTGTATGAGGGCACACTTTTGAGCTGGGTCATCGCCCCTAGGATGGACACACCACTGTTTAAAATTTACTTAGAGTAGAGACTGGGGACGTGGCTCAGTTGGTAAAGCGCTTGCTTTGCAAACTTGAGGGCCTGAGTTTGATCCTTTGCAATGGGGAGGAGGGGACAGGATTCCTGGGGCTTGCTAGCCAGCCAGTCTAGCCAAATCAGCAGTCTTCAGGTTCAGGGAGGGACCCTGTCTCAAAAACAAAGGTGGAGCATGGCAGAAGACACCCAGTGTAAATCTCTGGCCTCCATGCATACACCTGCACCCACCTACCCACACACACACATGTACCAACACTAGCCACGCACACACAGCTTATCTAAGTTTCTCTGTATGAGGGCACACTTTTGAGCTGGGTCATGTCGTGGCTCTGTTTCACTCTGTTTCCAGTTTTTGGGTTTGGTGACAGTATGCCCCAAGTGAGTGTGACACACCGAACACTTGGCTTCCCACCTGTCAGCTCACATTAAGTCCTCTGTCATCATGACATTCAGGGACCATAGGATGCTACAAAAACAAAGGTGGAGCATGGCAGAGGACACCCAATGTAAATCTCTGGCCTCCATGCATACACCTGCACCCACCCACCCACACACACACGTGTACCAACACTAGCCACGCACGCACAGCTTATCTAAGTTTCTCTGTATGAGGGCACACTTTTGAGCTGGGTCATGTCGTGGCTCTGTTTCACTCTGTTTCCACTTTTTGGGTTTGGTGACAGTATGCCCCAAGTGAGCGTGACACACCGAACACTTGGCTTCCCACCTGTCGGCTCACATTAAGTCCTCTGTCATCATGACATTCAGGGACCATAGGATGCTACTTTTAAAACAGTCCTCCTACTGGGGCGGGAGAGATGGCTCAGCAGTTAAGACCACTGGCTGCTCTTGCAGAGGACCTGGGTGTAATTCCCAGCACCCACATAGTTGTGAAGGGCTCCTGGCAGGTGTACACAGCATATTAAACGTGAGAACATTCTTAGCTCTGAAGTCATCACAACACAAGCTTCCAGGATTTAGACTCCACGTTACTATTTGAACTGCGCTGGAAACTGGCTCAGGTCTTTGGAGGCAGCAGGCAGTGCACCTGACCCCACTGGCTTCTTCAGCACCTGAAAGACTATTTGCCAACCTGCACTGTTCTCAGCTTCTGAGAAGACCCCGAATACTATGTTTATAATACCCAAGTTGGTATACCATCATTCCTATCAAACAGCAGTAAGCACCTTCAATCTGGGCTTTTAGTTTTTCTACTTCCAAAGAATGCAGCCTGCTCTGGTGAAGGAGCTTTTTGTGTGTTCAGACACTTGCACACTGACCTCTTGTGCTGGTGTCCACTCAGGCTCAACTCATGTCACCTATACACAATCCTTTTGACTATGTCCAGCTTCTTTCCCTGCTTATAAAATCCCAGTACTTGGGAGGCAGAGGCAGGTGGATCTCTGTGAGTTCAAGGCCAGCCTGGTCTACATGGTGAGTTCCAGGCCAGCTGGGGCTACAGAGAGACCCTGTCTTGAAAAAATGATGAAAAAAAAAGCTTCAAGGAACCATCACGTACTTGGAGGGGTTGAGACAGGAGGATTGCCATTAGTAAAAGGTCAACCTGGGCTACACAGTGAAGCCTTGTCTCAGAAAAAAAGAAGTGGGGGTAGAAAGCTTCAGTGCTAGGAGATCCAACTTCCTCTTCTGGCCTCCACAGACATTGTACAACATGAATGCACTTACATACATGAAGGCAAAAAACTCATATATATAAAACATTTTTTTAATTAAAAAAAATTTTTAAAGAAAGAAAAGCTGGATGTGGTGGTGCACACCTTTAGTCCCAGCACTCAGGAGTCAGGTTTGCCACGGGACAGAGCACCCAGAGTGGAGGACTCAGCCACACTTCCCACTCTAACTGACACTTCAAGCTTGTAAGTCTGAAATCATGAAAACCAAATCTGCCTTGCCTGGAAAACACAGGCACATTTCTCTGGAGCAGGCTGGCAGTGGATCTCAGCCATGTTACCGTACAGTTAAAGAGCGTCACACATACGTGTGTTTTCGGTGGGTGAAACAGTAGCAGTTTCCCTGGGAGTGTGACTCCTATGACGGTCCGTGGTGGTGACTTAGGAGGGTGGTCTCCAGGTGAGGATGGACACTGAGTTCAGAGGCCAGGACTGGCTCAAGGTAACCCTCAGCATTGGCTCATGCCAGGCAGATGGTTCTGCGGGTCCTGCCCTTTGCCAGCATCCCAGTCATTCCTGATAATGATGGGTGACATATTTACCTATAAACCTTAAAGATATGGGAGATGCCCTGTTCTCTGGTCACCCACAGAAGACAGAAGGCCATTATAGCCTTAGCACCTGCTTCTTGTCATTCAAGGTCACATTCCCAGGCTGACATGGCATGTTTGTGGTTTGGATGTAGTTGAAGGACCAGAAGGCTCCTGGGTTACCTTTAATCTCCACTGAGAAGGGCTAGGAGAGGAACCATGGTCTGACGTCGGGGTTTGGAGGCAGGACTTTGGCAGTGAGGAGGATTAAAATAGGTCATCAGAGTGGACACATATATATGTAATATATATATGCACACATATGTAGAAAGAGAGAGAGATAAACAGAGAGGAGAAATAGGAGGAGGAGGAGGAAGAAAACATATAAACACACACATGCACACACACATGCACACACATGCATACACACATGCACACACATGCGCACACACACATGCACACACACGCACACACATGCACACACATGCACACACACACACACAGACACCCCACAGTTCTCCCTGTTGCTCATTATTCAATACTCTGAACAACCGCCTTGGGACTTTGCTGGACACACGGCCATCACCACATATGCACACATATGTAGAAAGAGAGAAAGAGAGATAGAGAGGAGAAATAGGAGGAGGAGGAAGAAAACATATAAACACACACATGCACACACACGCACACACATGCACACACACACATGCACACACACATGCACACACACGCACACACATGCACACACACATACACACATGAATACACACATGCACACATGCATACACACATGCACACGCATGCACACACATGCACACACACCCACACACATGCACACACATGCACACGCACACACGCACACACATGCACACGCATGCACACACACACACACACCACAGCTCTGCCTGTTGCTCATTATTCAGTACTCTGAACAACCGCCTTGGGACTTTGCTGGACACACGGCCATCACCACATATGGCCTCTGAGCTAACCCTCTTTCCTTCTAAAGTTACCCAAATTTTAGTACTTCATTATGGTCGTGGAAGCCCAACAAACACAGACATCTTCGGAGAAGCCGCAAGCCAACACACACCAGGATGGCAGGCATACCCTGGAACCTGCAGCCCTGAGCACAGACCAGGGAAGGCCACACTCTGCGCCTCCCCACATCTCCTTGGCTCCTGGGATGACTCTGCCTTGCCCTGTCTTGCATCTTTGCTCTGTGCAAGTGTGGTTGCCTCTGTCTCCCATTCAGCAAACACGTGATGGTCTCGCATACCACACTGGGCCCTGTGGCTGATAGTGAGGTGGGCAGAACCTGCTGGCAGCACTTGGGAGTTTAAAGAGTAGCACTCGGCAGTGTTGTCTGCTGGGAGGACATGGAGGAACTCTGTGGGAGGAGCATCACAGAACTGAGGGGCTCAGGCTGAGTCTCCAGGACACACCGGCCCTTCTGGGCAAGGCTTGGGCCCTGAGGCTATCCTGACAAACAGTTAGAAACAGAGGAACCTTGGAGAGCCCCCAGTGACAAGGAGGCGGGCAAAACTCGGAGTGAAGGAGAAGCAGGTGGCGGACAGTGTGGGATGATGGAGCTTGGCTATGGGCGCAATGGCTGACAGAAGCTGCCACTCTGGTCAGGGAAGTCCCAGGCTCTGTGTCGGTCCCCAGGACACATGAATGAGGCACCGTGGTTTTCCAGCCATTTCTGAATTCTGTCAGGGTGAGAGAAGACAGATGAAGTCAAGATACGCACACAATCACATCACTTTTGAGCAGAGGCCCTGACCACAATTGTCTGTAGTCCCTCCTGCATACCCACACCTAGTTGTCCCCGAATGCACAAGCAGCAAAATGAAATTTCCTCCGTGGTGTGCACAGCTGTGATGCAGCGCTGCCTCCCAGTGAAGTTCCAGGTTGAAGCCCATCACCTGTTTCTTGCCGGGCATCTGGCTCTTGATGTGGAAGCAGAAGAAGGCTTTGGTGCAAGTCTCCAAATGCACAGTGGGGCAGGCTGAGAGGGGACCAGGGCCAAGGACGGACAAGCACCCATGAGACTCTCTCTTGTTGAACCACACTTCTAAGCCAGCCCAGAACCGCACAAGTCGTCCAAGAGAACGTCAGCAGAAGTACAGGCTGCACTTGCGACCAGGCCACCCTTGAAGCTAAGTGCCACCATCCGACACTTGATGAGCTTGGGTTGGCCTCTTTACCTGTGTGATCTCGGGTAAACTGCTGTCCTTCCCTGAGCCTGCACTATGCCATCTGTCAGAGAGGCTGGGCCTGCCAAGTGCTTAGGAAGAAATTCAGAATGATCTCTGGGGACATGTTCATGCACTGGCCAGTTCACATTTGTGGTCATCATGACTACCATCGTCATCGTGATACTTACCACTGTCTTCCTCCTCAGCACCACCATCACCATCGTCAGCATCACCAACATCCTCACCATCACACACAACCACCATTGTGATCACCATCACCATCATCATCATCATCATCATCGCAATGAACACTGTTGTCACCATCACCCAACCACTATTATTATCAGTACTACCATCGTCATCACCACCAACATACACTATCACCATACAACCAATATGACCACCGTCATCCTCCTCCTCCTCCTCCTTCTTGCTCTTCTTCATCACCATCAACATCCTCACCATCAGCATACATCATCAACACCATCACCATCACCACAATCAACAGTGTCACTGTCACTACCACCATCCAGCCACTAGTGTTATCATCACCATCATCGTCATCACCATCATCATCATCGTCATCACCATCAGCAACCTCATACAACCACTGTGATAATCATCATCATCACCATCATCATCCTCACCATCACCACTCAACCATTATGATCACTATCATCATCAGTGTCGTCATCATCATCACCACAAGGAACACTGTCATCATCACCACCCAACCATTATTATTATTATCACTACCACCATCATCACCATCATCATCCTCACTATCAACACACAACCATTATGATCATCATCATCACCATCACGCAACCACATTGCCATCACCATGCTCACCATCATCGTCATCACCATCATCATCCTCACCATCACCATCATCATCACCATCATCATCATTATCATTATCATCATCACCACCACCATCACCATCATCATCATCATCATCACCATCATCATCATCGTCATCGCCATCACCGTCCTCACCATCACCATCATCATCGTCATCATCATCACCATCATCATCATCACCATCATCATCATCATCACCATCATCATCATCGTCATCGCCATCATCGTCCTCACCATCACCATCATCATCATCACCATCATCATCATCACCATCATCATCCTCACCATCACCGCTCAACCATTATGATCACCATCATCATCATCATCATCACCATCATCACCATCATCACCATCATCACTAAGAAGCACACTGGGACTCTCTCTGCTTCTTCTTATCATCATCCTCAAAGGGGCTCAAAGAAGAGAGTATAGGAGCCACAATAACATTGCAGATGAGCTATGGGAGGACGTCTGCAAGGTTAGAAGCATGGGAAGACACAGGGGGCTGCATGTGTCAGGTCCCAAGGTACCTGAGCAGGCCCTCAGGAGGTTTCTGGAGCCGCACAGAGAAAGGCTGGAGGCTAGAAGCTGGAGACAAGCTTGGAACTCCATCACCACGAGGAACACTGTCATCACCACCCAACCATTATTATCCTCACTATCAACACACAACCATTATGATCATCATCATCACCATCACGCAACCACATTGCCATCACCGTGATCCTCACTATCATCATCACGCTCACCAGCAGCAGCAGCAGCAGCATCACTGTCATCAGTGTTACCATCATCATCACCATCGTTACCATGACGATGACGATTAAAACCACATGTCCTCAGCACAGTCATGAGTGCATAGAGAGACTTCCTAGGAAATGAGCTTAGGGACACCTTCCTCACACGGAGGTCCATGGTCTTCTTGGTGAAGAAAAAAGCCCTGACTGAGATAGGTCTGGGCATGACCCAGTCCCCTGTATCTGTATCTCAGTGGTGGGTCCCAGCTGATTCTCCGAGATGGAGGCTTGGGGCAAAGCTGGCTTGGAAGGCCTGTGTTCAAGTGTGCTGAGGGAGCTTCAGGATTCTCTCTGCTTCTTCTCATCATCATCCTCAACGGGGCTCAAAGAAGAGAGTATGGGAGCCACAATAACATTGCAGATGAGTTACGGGAGGACGTCTGCAAGGTTAGAAGCATGGGAAGACACAGGGGGCTGCATGTGTCAGGTCCCAAGGTACCTGAGCAGGCCCTCAGGAGGTTTCTGGAGCCGCACAGAGAAAGGCTGGAGGCTAGAAGCTGGAGACAAGCTTGGAACTCTGAGCATGAAGTGGCAGCAAGTCCTGAGGAACAGTTGACAGCCCAGCCCTCTGCATGCCACTGTGGTGGAGTGAGAAAGGAGCCACCTCCATGCCAGGATGAAGTGAGGGGCTGCTGGGTGGATGGGAAATAAGCCCCCAGCCCACTCTGACTCATGAACCCTCGATTGTGGCTATTGAACTCATGCCCCTGACACTTCTCTGAGGAAAGACCCCAGACAGTGAAAGTCCAAAGAGTCTGTGGGTCAGGGACATAGTCAGATAGCTACCCTGCCGCCATCAGTTAAGCTCAGGGTTGAAGGAGGCTTTGATGCCTCATAGGGCCTCAGTCATCACTCAGAGTCCCCCGGCTGCACATGAGCAGGAGGGCCAAGTCATGTACCCTGCAACACTTCTGCTGTGAAAGGCAGAGGCCAGTATCCACAGGAAAGGGGTTCAGTGTTTGTGGGGCGGCCTGGGGGAGGGCAAGCACCCAGACAGGACACCCTGCACTGTCCACTGAGGACTCTTGTCTCCAGAGATGGAGAGACACTCCACCCGCACCACGGGAAGATGGGATAATGAAGCGTCTTCAGAGGATAAAGGAAGAGTCTAGATGATTAAAATGAGTGCAGCCGGTACCAAAGCAAGAGAAGAGATGGATGTGGAGGAATTCCTCCAGCGAATGCTGCAAACACAGAGACGGTGAGGAGGTGGGAAAAGGAGTGGCCACGGAAGAGTCTGTGCTGTGCGGGAGGCTCCGTGTTAGAAGACGATGGAAAAGTTAGACCAAAGGTGCGATCCTGCAAATAACAAGACCGTCTCCTGGGGCAGAGGGACCGTGGAGAAAGAGCACAGGAATGAAAGGCCCAGCCTCGAAGGAAGCCACGCTGTGACCACAGAGCCTCGGTGACCCAGGACCAGGGTCAGGAGAAAGGAAAGGCGAGCGGGCTGCAGAGAAGCCCCAGAGCCAGCCTGCAGCTCGGTCTGGGGGAACTCTGCTCAGCGAGAGGGTCAGTAGCTGAACACTCTCAGTGCCCTCCTTCTCCTCCCTGGGGTGACTCAGAAGTGTGACACTAAAATAAGCAAGGAGAGAAGCCTGGGGATCCAGAGAGCACCGGGGCCCAGGGCCCGATAACATCAGCCCGGGGAGGTGGTGCAGGGCAGAGTTGCGGCTGTGGCTCAACTGCTATGAGGCTATTTCAGACTGTAGAAGGGATGCCTATAGGAGGACATAGAATCTTCTAAGAACATCCAAAGTAAGACACATGCCACATACTACAATACGTTCCATACATGCACCGTACACAGCAGCACACGCAAACACATTGTGTGCTCTCACAGTGCATGCACCGTACATACATATCCCACCACTTGAGCACCCCACAGACCATTACACAGCCCCCCACACATACCACACACACACGCACAACACACACATCCTTCACACACACACAGCACATATGCCACCACATACAGACACATCACCTAACTCACACCTCATGTACAGCACACATGCACTCCTTACTCCACACCATCACACACCGCGTGTATAGCACTCCATATGATCTTACACCTCACATATGCCACACAATCCTCCACAGCCCTTCACCCTCACATCTACCACACACACCCTTCAGACCACCACATTCCTCACATACACCACAGCCCCACACTACTGCACTGCACTTATTCCAGTCCACACTCCCCACGACTACACACATGACATGCATACCACACACACAAACACCACCACATTCCTCACATACACCATAGCCCCCAACTACTGCACACTTCACATGCCCCCTGCCATACACTCTCACCACCACATACCACATAGAAGCATCACATACACACTACACACATGCACATACATACGCACACATACATACACACATGCACATATACGCATACACACGTACACACATACACATGTACACACATACACATATACATACACACACCACACATGCACACGCACACATGCACACATACACTCACACCACACACATATGCACACACATACATACACACACGTACATATATACACACAAATACAAACACACACACGCACACACGCACCCACACACCCTTCCATCACTGTACACCTTCCAAACCTCCTGGCCTCTACCCCACAGGACCACACCTTATATACATGTCACATGCCTCATACGCTTCATAGCGCACCACATGTGTCATGTGTACTCTGAACACTTAACACACAAATGCAGGAGGACATAGAATCTTCTAAGAACATCCAAAGTAAGACACATACCACATACTACAATACGTCCCATACATGCACCGCACATAGCAGCACATGCAAACACACTGTGTGCTCACACAGTGCATGCACCATACGCACATATCCCACCACTTGAGCACCCCACAGACCATTACACAGCCCCCCACACAGACCACACACACCACCACTTGAACCCCACAGACCATTACACAGCCCCCCACACATACCACACACACACACACAACACATATACACACACATCCTTCACACACACACAGCACATATGCCACCACATACAGACACATCACCTAACTCACACCTCATGTACAGCACACATGCACTCCTTACTCCACACCATCACACACCGCGTGTATAGCACTCCATATGATCTTACACCTCACATATGCCACACAATCCTCCACAGCCCTTCACCCTCACATCTACCACACACACCCTTCAGACCACCACATTCCTCACATACACCACAGCCCCACACTACTGCACTGCACTTATTCCAGTCCACACTCCCCACGACTACACACATGACATGCATACCACACACACAAACACCACCACATTCCTCACATACACCACAGCCCCACACTACTGCACACTTCACATGCCCCTGCCATACAATCTCACCACCACATACCACATAGAAGCATCATATACCACACACATACACATGCACACATACGCACTACACACATACACACACATACGCACACATACATACACACATGCACATATACGCATACACACGTACACACATACACACGTACACACACATACACGTACACACACATACACACATACACATACCACACATGCACACGCACACATGCACATGCACACACATGCACACATACACTCACACCACACACATATGCACACACACATACATACACACACGTACATATATACACACAAATACAAACACACACACACGCATCCATACACCCTTCCATCACTGTACACCTTCCAAACCTCCTGGCCTCTACCCCACAGGACCACACCTTATATACATGTCACATGCCTCATACGCTTCATAGCGCACCACATGTGTCATGTGTACTCTGAACACTTAACACACAAATGCATGCCTGCACTCACGAAGCCCAGCTCTTCTGTGCTTTACCCTAAGGTACCGTGGGGCGGGTCTGACCCCCCTTCTCCTCTTCCCCATTCTACTCTTTGGAGACCAGAAGCTTATTTCCCAAAAGAGCCAAAATAAAGCAGGCCATGTGGAAAAAGGCGATTTCTTCATCATCTAAAATGAACTGACAGTACTCAAGGTGCCCGAGGCTTTGTGTGTTCACGGGGTACAGGGGTGAGCTCTGAGAAGTGAGAACATTCTCATCAGCACCGTTACAGGGCAGCCAGAGTGTCGCTGTGGGGCAGTCGGTGGCTTCCGTGTGCCAGCCTCTAACCCGGTGTCTAACCCAATGTGCTGTTGCTCTTTCAAGAGGAAAAGATGAACTGCTCAGTAAGACTCAGGTGGGGTAAATCAAGTTAAAAATTTCAAAAGTAAAGTACGATGGACATAGAACCTGTGGACCCTTCTCTAAGATTAGGGCTTTGAAACAAAACGTGGTTGATACTCTCTGTCACTGCGTAGGGAACCACTCCCAAGCTGCCTGGCTTCTAACAGGAGCGTGTGTCCTGTCTCTCCTCCAGTGACGGAAGCAGGTGTGGGTGTCCCTGGGGCTGTGTCAGCTCAGGCTCTGTTCTTCCCTCTGCATGGGGTGCCCAGGCCAGACTCCTGTTAGACTCCCTGGGCCTCAGTGCCACTTAGAGTACTCACAATAGGGGCATAGATGCCAGGAGGCAGGCCGTCCATCTAGCTGTCCAAACCACTGGGGATCATAGTGGGTCCTCAAAAAGACCCCCTAAAATGAAAGGGTTCCTGAGTGTGAACTCATGGAAACCCAGACACAGGGCTTGCAGAGGAGGCAACATCAGCAGAACTCACTCAGCTCTTCTGATAAGACGTTCCACCTACCTGACCCCAGAGCAAAGCATCCACCATGGAGCTCCAAACACCAGAGGCCATAGGCCATGGGGCCCATCTCAGGTCACCCTCAAGCCAAGTCCTTGCTCAGGGACCCTGGCACTCGTTGAGGCCTCTGTGTTCCTTGTATCCGTGGACTTGGTTTCCCTGGTCCCGTGGGGCCTGTGTGCAGCCCTGTAGGAGGGGAGGGCAGAGCTCTCTTCACCTGCAGTCTCCGCTCGGTCAGGGCCTCACAATGGACATAAAACCCTCTTTTATTTCAATCCCCTCATCAACCTCCAGTCAGGGGCTCCCTTAGCCCCTCTGTTCTCTGTGATCCCCTGTAAGCATGTTGTATGGACAGGGGCCCTGGGAAGCTGATTCAGGAATAACAAGATCCTAGACAGTCAGTCTATCTGCCTTTGCCTGGCCTGGGAAAGATGGGAATTGTGCCCTGTTCTCCCCAGTCTCTAAGGAGGGCGTGACTGAGTCCACACCACTCAGGCGTCCTGCTCTTTCTACTTGCTGTGGTCTTCAAATGACTCACCCTTCCAGAGCTGCCATCAGCCTTCTGGGAGGTGCCAGGAACTCAAGTCAGGAACCTGGAGGCAGGAACTGAAGTAGAGACCAGGGATGTTTGCTGCTTACTGGCTGCTCCCCTGGCTGCTCTGTTTTCTCTCTTTACAACCCAAGCCCACTTGCATAGGGCAGCTCAAAGTGACAGTGTAAATAATAGAAGGGGGGTGTGTCCTGCTGAAGGCCGCAGACCAGATGTTCTACCGTGATCTACCGTGAACTGGCTGTCTCCTGAGGCCTGCAGAGAATTTCACAGCTCTGTGCTTCTGCCTGCAGCCCTGGCTGGCCCACTCAGTCGTAGACTCTAAATTCTACACAAGGAGGACGTATCTGTGCCCTCAAACCTGACCCAGGATGGGCAGGAGAAAAGCCTTCTGGCACATAGTACAGATTAGATTGTAACGGTACGGCAGAGTCCCTGGGGACACGGGCAGGCACACGGTCCTTGGGTTCAGCATTGACTGTGCTGAGGACTGATGACCAATCCCTACCTGTACTCTGTCTGTCCTGTAGGTGGGTGGTGTGGGGAGTTGGATCTTTGGAACTGAAGAGAATCATCACCAAGTCAAGGCAACAGAAACAGTAAAGAGGAAGAGGACAGTGTGGTCTGGGGGACAAGCCCACTTGCATAGGGATGGCACTGTCCACCATGGGCTGGACCCTCCTACATCAATTAGCAGTCAGTGTTCTTTGATAAATCATTCTCAAATTGCAATGCTCAGATATAGCATTGTGCTGTGGTTAGCGCCTCTCAAATGCTTATTTGACAAATCCACCTGGGAACACACGCCCTGGGCCTCCCCTCACACTGGTGCATGTGTCCAGCCAAGTCCTTGCTCAGGGACCCTGGCACTCGTTGAGGCTTCTGTGTTCCTTGTATTTGTGGACTCGGTTTCCCTGGTCCTGTGGGGCCTGTGTGCAGCCCTGTAGGAGGGGAGGGCAGAGCTCTCTTCACCTGCAGTCTCCGCTCGGTCAGGGACTCACAATGGACATAAAACCCTCTTTTATTTCAATCCCCTCATCAACCTCCAGTCAGGGGCTCCCTTAGCCCCTCTGTTCTCTGTGATCCCCTGTAAGCATGTTGTATGGACAGGGGCCCTGGCAAGCTGATTCAGGAATAACAAGCCTAGACAGTCAGTCTATCTGCCTTTGCCTGGCCTGGGCAAGATGGGAATTGTGCCCTGTTCTCCCCAGTCTCTAAGGAGGGCGTGCCTGAGTCCACACCACTCAGGCGTCCTGCTCTTTCTACTTGCTGTGGTCTTCAAATGACTCACCCTTCCAGAGCTGCCATCAGCCTTCTGGGAGGTGGCAGCTGGCACAGCTCAAAGCGACAGTGTAAATAATAGAAGGGGTGTGTGTCCTGCTGAAGGCTGCAGACCAGATGTTCTACCGTGATCTACCGTGAACTGGCCATCTCCTGAGGCCTGCAGAGAATTTCACAGCTCTGTGCTTCTGCCTGCAGCCCTGGCTGGACCACTCAGTCATAGACTCTAAATTCTACACAAGGAGGACGCATCTGTGCCCTCAAACCTGACCCAGGATGGGCAGGAGAAAAGCCTTCTGGCACACAGTACAGATTAGATTGTAATGGTACGGCAGAGTCCCTGGGGACACGGGCAGGCACACAGTCCTTGGGTTCAGCATTGACTGTGCTGAGGACTGATGACCAATCCCTACCTGTACTCTGTCTGTCCTGTAGGTGGGTGGTGTGGGGAGTTGGATCTTTGGAACTGAAGAGAATCATCACCAAGTCAAGGCAACAGAAACAGTAAAGAGGAAGAGGACAGTGTGGTCTGGGGGAATGGAGTCTCTCAGCATTCTGCCCAGGGCTTCAAGGAGAAGCAGGGTACCATATGGATGGGTGGGGACCGAGGTCTGTGCATGACAGAGACCAGCACCAGCTCAACGCTTCGTGACTGGCACCTCCAGGAAGGTGCCAAGTCGAGACACCTTTCTCTCTGTGTGCCAACAGCAAGAGGCCGAGCTGCAAAGACAGCAGAGGAGAACAGATGCTGCCTGGCACCTCCCTCAGCAACCCAAGGTCTCTGTGGACTCAGTGCCTGGGGAGGGGAAGGAAGGAGTGCAGACGTTGGAGCAGGAGGGATTTGGGTCTTTGGTGCCCTAGAGAGCTCCCAACCACCTGTCGAGTTGCCATCCATCCCCTGTTCATGCCACCAGGGGACAGACACTCCAGTCCTGCCTGGAGGAGCCTCTGAGACCGAGAAGGATCTGAACCATGTAGCTCTGGCGACCTGGCCCCCTGTAGGGCTGGCCTGAATGTCGGCCAAGGTGGGGGCCCAGGAGCCTTCCTGGCCTCAGGTTACCAGCTCATCCAGCTGTGTCTGGGCCTCTGAGTCACTGTGTATGGATGTACTACTCAAGTAAATGTGTCCTTTACCACTGGTGAGCCAGCTGGGCCTCACACTTCCCATGAACCCAACCTGTTTCACAAAGGAGAATGAGTATGAGCCTCAAAAGAGCCCGGGACAGATGCTGTGGGAGCAGGCAGGCCTGGAAGCTTGGACAGAGACCCGGGGCTAACCAGTGGGTGCCTGGCATCTTCTTTACACATCTGAGACCAACTCCCTGCTCTCCTCGGTTCCAAGATACCTTTCACAGGCCAGAGGGTGCAAACCTAATGGATGAGTGTATTAGCTACTCTCCTGTTGCTATGTTAAAATGCCATGACCAAGGGAACCTATAAAAGGAAGAGTTTTTTGAGCTACAGCTCCAGGTTCCACAGGGATTAGAATCCATCATGGTGGGGTGATGTGCTGCTAGGAGATGGCCAGAGAAGTACTTCCATCTTCAAGGAGCCACAGGAAGATGAGAGCAACTGGAAATCAGGCAGGGCTTAAGAACTCTCTAAGCCCACCCCCACCGACATGCTTCCTCCAGCATGGCCACACCTAAGACCTCCCAAAACAGCACCACTAACTGGGGACAAAATGTCCAAATACTTAGAGCCTCTGGGGTAACATTCTCATTCCAACCACCACAATGAATCAGCAGCATTACCTGCTCTCTGTGGACGCCAAGAAGTCACATCCCAGATAACAAACTCTAGAGTCACACAGGACGAGGGACATTCAGACAAGCAGGAGGACTTAGAACCACCTCTGTGTTCAGCCTCCACAGTGGGGAAGAACAGGGAGTGACCTTGCTGAGGCTGAGGCTGGGTAGCAGGACTGAGAGGTTTGGCAAAGAACCAAAGTATTTACAGGTAAATGTCATGGAGGTGCTGCTGGTCAGACTAGCCCCTTTCCTGAGTAGAGAAATGGATACAAAATGGGGGACCTGTGCTGAGGGTAGACCCCATTTCTCCATTCTGAGACCAGGCTCTTGGTCTGATGGGAGCGATGGAGTGATTGCCCAGGGCAGAAGCATCTGGTGGGGACAGAGGCAGAGGAGTGACTGGCATGGGGATCCCCCACTGCCCTGGCCAGGGTGCCCGCACACACCACGCCGGGGGTCAAGCAACACGCACCATACCATTTCTCCATTCTGAGACCAGGCTCTTGGTCTGATGGGAGCGATGGAGTGATTGCCCAGGGCAGGAGCATCTGGTGGGGACAGAGGCAGAGGAGTGACTGGCATGGGGATCCCCCACTGCCCTGGGTTTATCATGTACACATCCTTGATCCCCTTGGCCCCCATGACCTCCTGTCTTTGTCACTAATGTGTTTGGTATGGGGAAGACTTGCTCCATGGTGCCAAGTCCGATGGTGCCAAGTCCGATTGCTCACCTCTGGCCAGGAAGAAGTCTTAAAAAAACACACCATAGGAAACCCCAAGTCGGATCTCTAGTGTATTTGGAATGCCCTTGTCTGGTGTGCAGAGTCGTGTTGCTCTTGATAATTTCACTGCCTGCTTAGCCTCAGTACACTTGTAATATTGATTTTTCTTCTCAGCAGCCATAAGAAATATTCATGGTAGTCACTCTGTAAGAAAACCCCAGCTCTCCCTGGATGCCCGTTCGCAGCCTGTACCCTGCTTGGTGTCAGAAATCCACAGTCAGGGAACTCCAGTACCCATGGTGGTCAAGGGAGTCGTCCTCCTGCCTCAGGCCAAGTGTGACACTGAGAAACCCATTGGTACTGTGTGTTAGGGATGGTGGTTCCTGTGGGGACACCTTGGTCATGACTCCTGGGGCACGAGGAACATGAAGTCCCCAGGACAGACCTCCTTGGGGTCCTGCCCTGCCTTCCAGCGGCTCCCTCTGGGGTGACTCGCTCTTCCTGGACTGTGGGGAGCCCAGAGGCAGGTTCTCTGCCTGTGGTAAGTGTTCAACCCGCAGAGGCTGGCTTGTGCTGGCCTGCTGCTGTTGCCAGGAGCCAGGACAAGAGCCCGAACATGAGTTTCAGACTTTTGCATCCGAGCCCCAAGTTCTACTAACTTGGCTGTGACTTTGCCCGAGTGCCCCTCCTCTAAACATTCTCTTTTCAACGCATCCAGTGGTGAGTCAAATGGACCCTTCCTTCCTTAAGTTCCTTTCATCATGTGTTTGTCACAAAAACAGGCAGGTAAGACAGAGTCCTGATTGCCTCCCAGTCTGAGCCAGCGCAGGGAGGGGCTCCAACCTTAGTGACGTTTGTCTATTGCTGGAAACTCAGGTCCCTGGTTTCTTTGTTCCTCCTCTGCAAATGATTTTGTAGCAATCATTTAAGAAAGAATATCAATAATGAAAGATGGTATTTGCTACCAACCCAGATGGCAAGCATCCTTCTGTGCCTCCCCCATCATCCCCAGAGTGTACCCACCTGGGAGGGACCATTAGCCCTGCTGCCCAGAACACAGAGGTCATAGGCACTCCTGGGGGGAGGGCCCTCCACCTCTATAGGAAGCTCTTGTCTGAGCTTTCTGTGTCATGTCAGTAAGAGATGTGGCACCCCATAACCAGCACAGAAGGCTGCAGTGATGTTCACTGTCAACATCAGGAGGAACTACTACCCGGCACTGCCCTCCTGATGATTCGTTAGATCTGACCAATCAGATAGGGAAAGAACAGTAACACACTCAGAAACATGTTCACTAATAAAAGGTACTTGGCTTTGAACATACTCTTTTTTAAAAGACGTGTTTATTTTTATTGTATGTATATGAGTATTTACTTGTATGTATATATGTGCACAGTAAGTATGCGGTGCCCAAGGAGGCTAAAACCGGGCATCAGATCCCCTGGAACTGGAGTTCCCCATAGTTGTGAGCCACCATGTGGGTACTGGAAACCAAACCTGGGGCTTCACCATAGCAGCCAATGCCGTCTCTCCGCCCTTCTCCAGGTTCCCTCCTCCTTGGGCTGGCTTTTCAGACTCAGCACTCACCGTGCTACCGGGTGCTTGTTCGTTTTCCAGAATGCCCTGGGCATTCCCTGGTGTCTGTGGTCAGAAATGTCAGAGTTCCCCTGAACTATTGTCGGTCCTTCCAACTTCCGTATAGAATATTTGACGTTCGGCCTTTCCAAGGTTGTGTGGGATAAAATGTATTTACGTGCTCAGCTATGGCTTCTGGATTTTTTTCACTGTTAGAAAAATTCCTCATTCCAAAGATGCATGAATATTATTCTAAATCTTTTTCTGAGTGTGTGTGTGTGTGTGTATGTGTGTGTTTATCTTTTACATAATTGATTCGTGGTAAACTCATAATTAAATGTGAGGTAGGAACGTCTTTTTACTACAGATGACGGCTGGTTATAGAAATATCAACGTAATTCTGGTCTTCCTCTGTGAAAACAGGACTCCCCCGTGGCTGAGTCTCCATGTCAGAACAGACTATTTCTGGGCCCTGTGCTGTTTCAGTTATCTTTCTTGGTCTCTGGGTCAGAGCCTGTGTTCTGGTTTCTATGACCCTATGTTGAGCTCTGATATGTGACAATGGCATGCTTCTTCACAGCAGCCCTTCCTAAACATACAAACACGTGCTCAGATAAGAGAATTTTAGCATCACCCGTGCTGTGTCGGGAAAGTGTTCTGTTGCTATTTGGAACTGTTTCCTCTTTATATTCTGATTAAAGAAAACGCTACTGATAAAATCTTACTTTATTATGCCAAGTTTTCTTAGCAAACCAAAAGTATCTTTCTCTCTGTTCAGAGTCTCTTGGTGCTCAGCACGACTTGATATGTTTCCTCCTGGGATTCGTGCCTTTCTTGTTTGATCGTGTGCACCATGTGGAATTTGTGTGGTTATTTTTGAATAAGAGATGCTCTTCCATCCCATGCCAAATACTTGTCAGTAAAGAAAAAAAGCTACTAGTTTTTGTTAGTTTGTTTCCTACCCAACTGCCCTTGACAATCACATTTTGCTGATACAGTTTCTTATTCTGTGCAATTCTAGTGGAGAAAAGGGTGAAAACCAGGAACCAATTGAAAGAAAAGGTTTTTCTCCATATGTTTGGGGCTGTGGTTCTTCTACATGTGGGTCCACTGGTACTGGCTCTACCTGGAGGCTCTAGTGGGTCCCAGAAGTGTGTACTGCATGAATCAAGGCATGAGATAATTATGCGGGGGTGGGGAGCACATACATTGGCTCTCCAAGGAAAATAGGTTTCACTGTGTATAAACAGACCATCAGGTCCCAAGTGACCCCTGTGTCCATCAATTCCCAAGTGACCGCAGGCATTCCCAGCAAGGGTGGCTCTACTGACTAGAACTGGACTGTGTTTTGCTAAAGGAGGGGCTCCCAGCAAACTCAGAACCCCCAAGTCCAACACTCATGGAGGAGTGTAGGCGTTCCCAGAAACGAACAGGACGCATTGTGACAGCAAAATGCAAAATTAATGAAGGGTGTAAATAGGCAATTTAAAGAAGAAGAAATGTTAATAGAAGTTCAGACTCATTTTATTAATAATTATATATGTGATTGGCTTTCTGTCTTTCATGACTTTGATTGGCAAGGCTTAAAATAATTCCCAGGGAGAACACAAGGCAGAAGAGGGAGCAGACACCGTCCGTCTGCTGCCAAAGTCTGGAGGAACTGGTGTGGGGACTGAGTGGGGCCTGTACACGGCACAGCTCGCTCACAACATGGCCTGTGGGCCTCCCTGGCAATTCCTGCAGCCTGCCTCTGTCCTCCAACCACTGTACAGAGGACCAGTCACTGCCGTAACCACTACCATCTGTCCTTCCTTTGTCTTTCCCTCTACCTCATCCTTACCTCCTTCCTAACCTTTAGGGGCATCCAAAGAACTCCTCCTGCAGGAAGCCTTCCTGGTTCCTGCCCTCAAATGGCTCCCTTGTTCTTCCCTGCTGCCTGCCTACGTGTGGCCACCTGGGAATACAGCTTATGACCCACAATGCATCTGTGCATCTGCCTTTCCTGTCCTGTGGGGCTAGGCAGGACCTTGGAGCAGCACCATCAGAGGACAGTACATAACGGCTGTCAGGCAGGAGGTTAGCTCTGGGAGAGAGAGACCAAATTGCCCCCGTCCCCCCAAAAACAGGACATGAAGAACACAGGTTGTGGTAGTCGGCTAGCTGGGTCAGCTCAAACTGGCTTCAGGGACTTCCTGTTCAGGGGAGCATGCTCAGAGTGCCCTTCCCCTTCCCCCAGTAAATTTTTAAACTTTAGGGGAACTTGTCCCTATACACATTCTTGCATCTGGAACAACTAATTTTAAACAACTGAATTCTGACAAGTGGGCTGGGCCCACCCTGGGGGAGGCCAAACAGGGAACAAGAGACCATTCTGGTTTGTTCTCCATGGCTGTGACAACACTCTGACCACTACCAGCTTGGGGAGGAGAGGATTTATTTGGCTCACATTTCCTAGGTCACAGTCCATCACCAAGAGAGCCCCAAGATAGGAACTCAGGACAGGAACCTGGACGCAGGAGCTGGAGCACAGGCCATGGAGGAACGCTGCTTACTGACTTGCTCCCCTGGCCCCTGCTCAGCCTGCTTTCTTATGCAACACAGGCCCACCTGCCCAAGGGTGGTGCCACCCTTAGTGGGCTGGGCCTCCCACATCACTCATCAAGAAGATGCCCCTCAGACATGGCCACAGGCCAGTCCAATAGAGGCAATTCCCCAACTGAGGCTCCCTCCACCCAGGTGTGTCAAGTTGACACTAAAGCATCCAGCACAGACACCACTGTGAAGCCACAATCTTTCCATTTCTTGTCCACAAGATATGATACTAAAAATATCACAACATGAGACAGTACAAGCTTAAAAGTCCCACAGTCCTTAAAAAATCCAAACACCTTACTATGAAGCCACAATCTTTCCATTTCTTGTCCACAAGATATGTATGATACTAAAAATATCACAACATAAGACAGTACAAGCTTAAAAGTCCCACAGTCCTTAAAAAATCCAAACACCTTAACAGTTCAAAATCTCCTTTATAAAAGTCTTTTAACTGTGGGCTGCTATAAATCCCAAACAAGTATTTCAACAGGGAAGAATCTGGCATACAGCCTTAGTCCAGCAAGTAGTTCAAGGTTGGACATCTGGGATTCACTCAAAGGGTTTTGGCAACTCCACTTCTCAACAGCACACATAGCTTGTCTCGCTGGCACAGACCAGCTCCATTCCACACCTGCTGCTGCCCTTGGTGGTCACCCCATGGACCAGACATCTTCAGTATGCTGGGGTCTCCACTGAAACTGAGGCTGTACCCTCACCAATAGCCTCTTCTTGCCTCTTGGGGTGCAAAGCCGCAGATTCTCTCCATGACCCCTTCAATCCTGGGGTCTTCACTGCAAATGAAGCTGCACTTTCACCTGTGGCCTTTTCTGGCCTCTCAGAGTGCCAAGTCTCAGCTGCTCTTTGTGACCCCTTCACGCTTTCAACACCAGAACCATGCAGGAGACTCTTACGCATTACCAAGTCCTGCTTCCAGCTTGAAATAGAGGCTCAGGTCCCCTCTGTGTGCTGACCCTGAGGAAATACCTCCCAGAAGACTTCACCACAGTGATGCTGGTCTCTTGTTACTTACAGCTGATTTTTCATCCCCAGCTAACCAGCATCAATCATCCCAGTAAAGCTGTACCACTTTCTGTTCTAGTTTGTGTGACTTGAATGTTCCTTTGCTAAGCCCCAGCCCCACTTCCTTTCCAGGCTTTCTGGGAGGAGGAGCCCAGCACGTTACCGTGCTGAGGGCAGCTGTGAATGCGCACTGGGGAGGAGAGTCGGTCTGGCCTCTGGGAGCCCCAGCCCCACTTCCTTTCCAGGCTTTCTGGGAGGAGCCCAGCACGTTACAGGGCAGCTGTGAATGCGCACTGGGGAGGAGAGTCGGTCTGGCCTCTGGGAGATGGAGAGTTAGTGCGCCAGCCACGATTGGAACTCCAGGAGTGAAGTGTGCTCGTGGTCCGGAGGCCCAGGGAGAGCTCTGTGGGGTGAGTCGGCCTGTGAGGACACTGGATGAGGCAGACTGTGTGGTGGGACTGCAACATGGGTGCAGGGCCTGCAAGCTGATGGGAATGCCAGGGGCGATCGGGAGCAGCAGTGGCCAAAATTGAAACTCTGGGAGTTAAGCATGCTCGAGGTCCAGAGCTGGGACCAGGAAGCGTGCGGCTGCTAGCGAGTGGCAGCATGTGGTCGTGAGACTGAGAAAACGTAGTGTGAGAGTGTGATTCTCCACTGCTGTGACAAAACACTCTGACAGATAACAGCTATGGGAGGAAAGGGTCTATTTGGCTCACATCTCCCAGGTCACAGTTCATCAGGGAGCCCAAGATAGGGACAGGAACCTGGAGGCAGGAGTTGGAGCACAGCCCATAGAGGAACGCTGCTTACTGGCTTGCTCCTGTGGCCCACGCTCAGCCTACTTTCTTTTACAATACAAAACAGCCTGCCCAGAACAGCCCACGGTGGGCTGGGCCCTCCCACATCACTCAACAATCAAGAGGATACCCTGCAAAATTCTCCAGTCGAGGCTCCCTGTCAACCTCAGCTGAGGTGTGCCAAGTTGACACCTAAAGCCGTCCAGCACGGAGGAAGAGGCTCGGGGAGACAGGCTCTACTCCTGCCAGGACTGGCGGCTTGCTGCTCATCTCTGCCAGGTCTTTTTCTAGGGCATATTCTGGCTTCCTGTTTACAGGAAATTTTGGGGCACCCCACCTGGGGTTCTACCTGTTACTGAAAAAACTGGGGTCTTCCCTCAGGGGTCTTGGTCTCAATTAATACGAGAATTTAAGGACAGACTCTGAAGAAAAGTTGGGGCAATCTTATTAGAGCTTAAAATGAAAACTCCAAAACGGCAAGCTAGAAATCTTGGCAGCTGCTTGGAGGGGGAAGAAAGAGAAGAGGAGAGGAGCCACCCTGCTTGTAGCATCAAGCTGGTGTGGAGATCAGCTGCACGAGAGGCCACGTGGTAGAGAAAGGTCTTAGAGAAAGAGTGAATCCCAGTGAGTAAAGGAAAGCCTGCTTAGAGAAGACCTGGAAAGGAGACAAGGAAAATGCATGCTTTTCTGAGTAACTCAGAATGTGGACACACTTAGAAAGCTGTGTGACGTGGCTCTGAACACAACTCCACTAGGGACAGGAATGAGGGGAGAGAAAGGATGATTTTTCATCCCATCGTTTTAGGATGATGTAAGGCAAATCAGCCTTCCTGGGGGGTGGTCCCTTGGCCAGGTGATTGACTGGCCCAACTAGAACATTAGATCTCCACCCAGTCCCAGGGTTTCTACTCTCTTGATCAAGAGGAAATGGCTTTCCCTTAATGGGCCTTTGGTGCTGTTGTAACTCCTGCACTGGTTAAACTCCTGACTGCTTACTCTGCTGCTGGGACTCCGTATTCCTTCAGAAGTGTAAGAATCTAGGGTGCTGCTGGATCCAGCAGGAGACCTCCCCATAGCAGGGCCAGCATGAGGCCTGGGGAGCCTGTCCTCAGATGGGCTTGGGGCCCTGTCACTACGCGTTGCGTCATCAAACTCTGGCTATGTGGCAGGTGCTGGGGCTGGCTATAGAGCCAGTTCTTATATGGGGGGTCTGCAGAGGACCCACCAGGCCGTGAGCACAGCTATTAAAAACCAGAGGAAGAATAAACAGTACTTGGATCATTTCCCAAGGTTTCCGCCCCGGTTCTGAAGGCACAGGGTAGGTAGTGGGCGCCAAGTCACAGAGGCTCAGGGCAGTTGCAGGCAGCACCATGAGAGTTTGCATGGCCTGAGGTGCTTGGGATGGGATGCATGGAGGGCCTGGCAGAGCTGCAGCAGCTCCTGAGGTCCTTGGGGGGGCGCTGAGTTCCTGGCACCTCACTCTGCTCTGCACCTGTGTCCTGCCTCAGAGCTGGAGGAGCCCAGCTCTGAAGTGGTTTGTCTTCTGTCCTAATCACCTTTCCAGGCAGCACACTCTCAAGCAGGCCACAGAGCAGGGAACTTGGATGTCTCAGGTCTTAGCAAACTATCCCCCTGTCCTCTGGATTGTAATCTTTCAGGATGGCAGGCTGGGGCTGTGGGACTGCGTTTCTGAAAGGCTGGATGCAGCTGTTGGCCCCGTGAGCAGCGTGCACCAGATGGGGAGGGTGGCCTTGGGCTCTTTCATCCATTGCAAAGGTTAGTATGCCTGTGACCTTTCCATAACAAAGGACTCACCTTCTTAATCCTCTGGCAGCCACCAGATACCCTTGGCCCTCATTATTATGCCCAGCTGCTGGGCTGAGCTTATCCCAAATCCTGGAGGACTTGTGTCCCTCAGGCTAAGGAAACAGCATCACAGGAACCAGAAGCAGAATCCCCAAATGCCAACACAAGTTCTGAGGTAGTGCTCAGTGCACTGGCCTGCACAGACACAGGTTCTGGACTCCAAGAAGAAAAACAGAGACCAGCTCAGGAGGATGCTCCCAGAGTTTGTGCCAGGGGCCCATAGGACACAAGTCGTGTCCAGTGGAATCAGACGTCACATGGAACAGAGGGAAAATGAACCGGAGGGCATGGTGGTCACAGCGCTGTTCCAGTACCAGTGTTGTGGTTTGAATGAGAAATGTCGCCCGCTGGACCCTGTGTCCAAACACTTGTTCCCAAGGCGGAGGTGTTGTTTGGGGAGGTTGTGGAACCTGTAGGACGTGGGGCCTCGCTGGAGAAAGTCAGTTCTTGAGCACAGGCCTTGAGGTTTTACATGCCAGCAACCACTTCCTGTCTGCTTTCTACTTGTGTTCCTCCAAGCTGTGAGCAGGTGAGGGGTCCCAGTCCCTTCCTTCCTCCACCATGAAGCCACCTGCAGCCATGCTTTCCGCCATGGTGGACTGTATCCCTTCAACCATGTCAGAGTAAACCCACTTCCTTTCTGCTCCTCTTATCAGCTCTCTAGTCACAGACAGAAATCGCCCTCTGCAGTCCTGGGATGGCTGTGACTCCATAGTCCTGTGGCATTTGTCCTACAGCAGCGCTGATGACTCAATTGTGTCGCTAAAGCTGATGTGACTGTCTCCACACAGTGACTCTTGATGGCACTGTTGGTGCCGCTCAGTGTCCCTTAGGACCACTATGAGGTTAGTCACACTCTCTGTCTTGTTCCTCTGAAAGGTATGGGGTGTGAGGTGCTGGTGCCTTATAGGCAGACAGCCTGCAGCACGCACCTGTGGCAGGAACCCGCCAAAACAAAGGAGAAATGAAATGTGGCCTGCACCTGAGTGCGTGCACACACTTCTGCCCACAGAGGGTCCAACTGGGGAACATGTGTTACCTGTATGGGAGACAGAGAAACTGAGCTGTGAAGGGAAGCTAACGGAGGGCATGCAAGGCTGGGGCTTTCTTTGTTCAAGGCTCTGCTCTGAGAACTGCCTCATGGAGCTCACACAATAAACTGCTTCTTGGGGGAACGAAAAGCCCTGGCATCCAGTTTCTGCACATAGCACCTGCACATTAGTCCCACACTAGCCTTCTTCCCAGTCTGAGAATTCATAATGACCTTCAACTTCCCTACCCTGAGCTTGAATAGCATGATGAGGGTGCCACGGTCAGCATCACAATCTACATGCCATGGGCTGGTGGAAGCCGGTCTATGCTGCAGAGCCCCTCAGAATCCCGTGTGGTCCCCACCTCCATGCCACGGAGTGCCTCCGTTTCCTATGACCCCCAGCTCCATGTTGCATGGCTCTGTGACTCAGATGCCCACAGCCTCCTGGGGACCTCCATCCCTTGTGCCTGGGCTCTAGTCCCTGAGAGGATGGGACAGAGTCTGCACTGAACACATGTTGCATGGAGGATTTTGAAATGATCATTGCTCAAAAGTCTCAGGACTCTCTCTTTGGGGTTTATAAGAGTGACACCCCATGGGTTCTCCAATGCGGGTATCCAGGGGCACAAACTGCCATCCGTTCCTGCAGAATACAGTTGCATTTGAGGCCTGCTGCTTCCCTCCTCCCACACGTGGCTTCTCTGTCTTGTCACACTGCTCAATTTCATATCTAATCTTGACTCCAAATGTTACATAAAACATTCCGCAGAGAGTCCTCAAGTGCCCCCTGCCCCTACCTGTTTTTAGCACCAGCACAGGTCCCTGGAAACCCAGGTGTGTGGCTTCTGGCTGGCTCTGCTTTTGCAGAAGGGAAAGTCCGAGGCCCGCAGTGCCACCATGTCACTCAAACCTGGATCAAGAGCTTGAAGTTTAATTTAAATCAAAATAACAGGGCATCATGACTATTCCCAGTTCAGCGGCTCCCAAGGAGACTGTCTGATACAGGGCTCTGGGTGTCTGAGGCCCACAGGTGAGCTCAAATCCACAGGAACCAAGCTCTACCCTGGGTCCCTGATGAATGGGTCCCAGGCAGGCTAGGGCTGGTTTGAGAAACAGAAGGCCTGTAGATGTAAGGTCTCATACATGATCTGGAGTGGACTCTGCCTCAAACAACGTGAAAACAGGAATATGTTGCATACAGAGGAACGGAGGAGCATGGGGAGGGGAGGGGTCTCCACTCTGCCCAGCTGCCTGTTACTTGAGACCTGCCCTTCCTGAGCCATCTGACCAGGCTTCTAAGATGGGCAAACGAGCCCTGCAACCCAAGGGTCAGATGATGCTCTGCACTGGGCTGGGTGGGCAGGTGAGAGGGAGTGGCTCTGGGATTCCAGAGTGAGGGATAGAGACGCAGGAGAAAGAGAGGGAGGGAGGGAGGGAGGGAGTGCACAGAGAGGGAGAAAGGAGGAGAAGATGCAAGATAGGGGGGGGAGGAGATGTGAGACAGAAAAGGAGGAGAGTTCAGGAGGCAGAGCCCTGAATTCGGGTTGGAGCGTCTGAGTTCTAGATACCTAAGGAAACCTGGGTGGATACTCAGGAGACAGACTGACAGACATTAGGCTGTGGCTGGTGTCTTCTTCCCCAGAGGCCCTTTGTTCTTCTCTGTCCTTGGGGAGGGGTCTTGTGAATCAGCTTTTCCAGACTTGTGGTGTTTGTTAACTTCCTGAGTCTCATGAGCTTTCCCCTAGGATGCAATGATTTAGCTGGAGGAAATCAATACCCAACAGGCCCTCCCAAGACCCCTCACCCTCTTCAGTGATTGAATAAAACATTCAGAATCATATGTTCATACTCAGGTGACAGACAGACAGACATTAGGCTTAGAGGTCAAACCTTGTCGCATGACAAGTCATCGCAGATGGGGAACGGATGACAGACAGCAGTAAAGATAACACCAAATCCAGCTTGGTGAACCGCTGAGTTTGTTAGGTTTTCTTAACAGAGTAATGACAATTGGATAAAACATGCAGTTTTCTGAAGAGGTGCTGGCCCCTGCCTGGGAGGCTTCTTTGTATTAACTCCCCAGAGATGCTGACCCCACACCCTCCTTCCCCTTCTCCTCCTCCTCCTCCTCCTCTTCCTCTCCCTGACCTGGTCAGCAAGAACAGCTTACTGTATGCTGAACCCCAGCCTGAACCCCAGCCTGCTGGCTCATCAAGGCCTCTGTCTGCCCTGAGTGAACTCACAGCCTCTGCTCAAAGAAGTTTGTGCAACCTCAGTTTCCCGAAGGCCTTGTTGATCAGGAGGCCCTCTGGACTACAAGGCCACTGTCTGTGGAATGCCATCAGGACCTGGTTTCTGGGCTATAGTGGGAGACCATGACCTCCCCAGAGAACTGACCCTCCTGGGTTTTGGGGTACCACCAAGGCTCAGTTCAGCGCCTCCTCCTCCCCAGCCTCACAAGGGAACTCGGCCTGCTGGGGAGTCCCATACAGAATCCACCTTCAGTGTACCAGTTATCCCTTCCTAGGTCCTAATTAAGTTTTACTCTGTGCAAATCTGCTCCCCAAAGTGGCCTCAAGCCAATGTGTCCTTCTTGTCCAACCCCATTGGCCATCTCTGGGAAGCTCCTTCCCCTGGGCCACCAGCTTCCCTGCTCTGGTCTCCTCCCTTCTCATTGTGGCACTAGTGCCTCAGACCCATCTCCTGGAAGCCCACTGCCAAGTGTGCCTGGGGTCAGACCGATAGTGCGTGTCCAGTGCTTTGGGGCTAGTGCTCTGTGCAGAACATACAATGTGGTGCAACTATTCCTATGTTATGAACAAGGAAAGCAGGGCTGGAACACTGAGACCATCAGCGTAAGTCCACCTCGGCCCAGGCAGGACTCGTTTGCTCCTGTGAGGGGACCAACAGGCTGCACCTGGAATGTTCTATGTAGACAAGTAAGCTGGACAGAGACCTCTGCACTGGGCAAGGCATGTGACCCCCATGCTCCTGGACTAGGGCCCTGAAAGGCATATGTGTCTAACACAGGGATCCATCTGTGCATGTCCTGTCCTGCCTGAAGTCCTGCCTGCCCTGGCCTCTGTCCTACACCCCCATTATCAGGTACTCAGAGAACACGTGTTGCTGTGGCGCCTCTGACAGCAGGGAATTGTGTGGGTTATGAATAACAGCTGGCGGGTGACAGGTGACAGGCATCACCAGCCTTCAGCTCCAGACTAGAATAACAAGGTATTGACCTTGCTCAGAAAGGCTTCTGAAATAGAGAGCTCAGTACTCTCTATTTTAACTGACAGCTAAAAATTCAATAAATCGCCCCCCAGCAGACACCTGTATGTATGTAATCAAGGTAAATAAACACCCTCCGATTTCTTGCAAGCAGGAATAGCATTTATGTATAAAGCCATTGGCCATGGTGGGAAGGGACTGAGAGCCTCTGGAGAAAGGTTCTTTTGAAAAGCACACAATCTTGCGGTCAATCACAGATCAGAGAGGGGCCCGTGGGCACCTACGCGTCTCAGCTGAGCCACTGGCTACCGATAGAGTCTGGGAAAGGAGGAGTTACTTTCTTCAACTTTGTAACCGACAGTCAACCCGCGGGGCTCCAAGGGATAGCTCCCAACCCGTGGTGGTCACACAGATTGCCCTGGTTAAACTCAGGGAGGTCATCAAACAAACAAACAAACAAACAGAGACATGAATGTGGGAAACAGACTTGTAGAAAGACGGGGGTGTGATGGAGTGGGAGGGGAAGGGGTGGGGGTGGGGTAAAAGTAACTAGAATGCTTTACATAAGTGTATGAATTTGTCAAAGAACAAATTTAATCAATATAAAAAGAAAAGGAAAGTTAACAGTCCCAGGATAATCCCAACCATTTCGGTATAACAGTTAAGTAAAAAGAGATGGCTTCCTCATTCCTTAGGCCCAGCACGAAAAATGTCACCTGGCTCCATGTCCAGTGTCCATGTGTGCATGTATTTATGCACAGGCTTCATGTGTGCATGTGTCTATAAAGGGGCAATGCTAGACAGTCAGTTATTGATCAGCAGCTGGTTCGGAAATGTTAGGCCATTGAAGGACCAAGGAAAACCTGAATCCTGTAAAAGCAAAGAACTGCTTTGATGGTCAGCCTGATCATCAGCCTGACTGGATTTGAAGTCACCTAGGAGACAAGCTCTGGCTATATCTGTGAGGGCATCTCCAGAGATGGATTAACTGACGAGGGAAGATGTATCCTGAGTGTGGGGAGCACCATACTATGGGCCAGTGTCCCAGACCGAATAGAAAGAAAACAAAGGGAACACAGCTGAGCACCAGCATCCCCTTCTGCCTTTGACCTTCACAGACAGGAGCTGACCCAGCATCCCTTTCCTGTTTCCTGATCTCAGATGTGAGCATGCAAGCCTCCCACCATCAGAGACAGGAGCTGGCCCACTGCCACACCTTTTCCTCCGTGGAGGGCCTGGGTCTAGAGCCTTAAGCTTTTTCTGACCTAAGTGCAGCTTCTTCAGACATTTGATCAGAGCTATGAGAATCAGAGTCACATGTTGAATTTAAGACTTATATCTTCCCATGTCCACCACGTCTGACAGGAAGAAGCCTCAGTAAAGAGTCGTTAACTGCAGCAGCACACGCAAAAGAAGAATTCATCACATAAAGAGTGCACCCTGGGGCTGGAGAGATGGCTCAGTGATTGAGAGCACCGGCTGCTCTTTCAGAGGACCAGGGTTCAATTCCCAGCACCCACATGGAGGCTAGCAACCATCCATAACTCCAGTTCCAGCGTATCCGACACCATCTTCTGACCTCCATGGGCATTTCATGACATGGGTGCCCTCATATTCCTGCAGGCAGTACACTCATACACATAAACTAAAAATAATAAATAAACTATTTTTAAAGAAAGAGTGCATGCATATGAACCCACAGTACTTATGACAGCATGCACAAGACCTACACAAGCCCAAATGAGACAAACTATTGGCAACTGGTAGGGGAGAGGGAGAGAGGAGAGAGAGAGAGAGAGTCAGTTTTCCCTAAGGGTGTGACACTGGGTAGGTTTATCAGGCTCTGCAGGATGTCCCACACCCAAGAGCATTTGAGGAACAGAAATCAGGTTAAATAGGCATTTTTAAAAAATAGAGGGTGCCCTGGGGGAGAATCGGCCCCTATAATTCTCCTCAACAACACACCATGCGTGTTGCACTATCAACATGCCAAACAAGATGTTTCTGCTGGTGCAGTAGTGTAGTGTCTAGTGTATGTACAACCAGCAATTTTTCAACTGGATATAATGCCCACTCCTAGGGGTGGAACACACATCTGGTACTGTAGACCAGGCCAACCCCTGTGGCAGGGAGAACACAGGCCCCAGTGGGAAGTCACTGCAATTGCTTTGTTAGATGGATGTGATGCACCTGCTGAAGTGCTGTCCAAGCATCTGTGTTTACACCATAGGTTAAGTTATCATAGCGGTCACTGTTTAGATGTTCTTGCTTCTTGTTGTTTGTGTTTTTATAGTAGATGGAATCCCACTTAAACTGGCCAACAGCCCATGGAAAACAGATGATGCAGAGACCCAAAAGTTCAGAGCCTTGTCACAATGGGAGGAAGATCACCCCACACCTACCACCCCTTCCAAGGCTCAGGGACTTTTGCAGAAGAGGTTGGTGGAAAGAATGTAAGAGCCAGAGGGAGGGGAGGAGTGTCAACTGGAAGTGTCCTCCAACCACTATGTTGGCAAACTATAGTCAGACCTCCTTCCCACCCTCATCACGGAGTTGAGGAGGGAGTCAGTTACCTCTCCCACCCAATCAGTCGACTTTAGCTACATGTGTGGGGAGGAGCAAAGTATAGATGAGCCGAGAACACCAAGAGGCACCTCTCTCACCATTCTGTGGGGCTGTCGGGAGGTCACAGGGTCTGTATTTGAGTGTGGACTTCACAGTTGTAAATGTGGGGCACCCACTCTTCTGTAAATAAATCCCTACCCTATACTCTGTTAAAAGATAATAATAGTAAATAAAATACTTAAAGCTGGAGAGATGGCTCAGCAGTTAAGAACACTGGTTGTTCTTGCAGAAGACCCAGGTTCGAATCCCAGCACCCACATGGCAGCTAACAACTGTCCGTAACTCCAGTCCCAGGGGATCCG
>NW_008339924.1:62311-65786 GCF_000622305.1 Nannospalax galili
TAGTGAGTATGAAGTCAGCCGGGGCCACACGAGACCCTCTTTCAAACAATAAATAAAAACCCCAAAACGCATTTATAACAGATATAAAAGTTGAATGTCTTTTTAAAAATAATGTATTGAGAATTTCATACATGCATATAAGGTGTTTTGATCAAGTCCACGCCCACTCCCTCCCCTCCAACTCCTCCCATATCTCCCCATCACTTTTTTCTGATAACTTCATGTAATCTTTCTTCTTCTTCTTTTTTTTATGGGGCTTTTTGCTACTCTAACATCCCTCCGCAAAGAGGTAACCCTAAAATCTTTTAAGGATTAGATAAGCGCTCCCAAATACCTTTGACATTTTTGGCCTTTGGAACAGAGTATCTCTAGGGGGAAAAGAAAGTCCTTGACTGGTGAATAGGAGATGTGAAGGAGACGTAAAGGCAAGAGTAATTAGCATTACAAGTTCTAGACGGGGATCTAGAAAAAAGTCAGAACATGGCAGTTTTCAAATGTTCATATTTATTATCTTAGTTCCTCTGGAACCCACTTTGGAGGCCACACACCTAAACTGTTCAGGGGCAACTTTTTCTGAAATCAAGAAAAATTTTCCTATTTGCAAATTTAGTTTAGGACAAAATTCAAAGAACAAAATGTTAGCCACATGCATGTGTTTGGTAAGTTGATAATTTCCCTGATACGAACACTGCATGGTATGAAACACGATATGTAATCTAGATGTGCAGGTGGTTTTTCATAGGAAACAGATGATGCAAGATGCAATCTTTAAGAAGGTCTTGGCCTAGAAGGAGGGGTGGAGGGCTCAGCACCCAGAGGCTGTGGGGAGCTAGAGAATTAGAGGCCTTTTGGCTCTTTCCTCTTCCGGTGCTTCCTGCTGGGCCATCAGTTAGTGCAGCAGCCCTGGTGGAGGGCATCATGGGAAGGCGACAGAGGGGTAGAAAGGGACTCTAGAAGTAGGAAGGAGTTTGGAAATATGGAAAGGGATTCTACTGGTGGAGGAAAGGATTCTGGGAAGAGGGGATGCTGGGAGGGGGAGAAAAGGATCGGCCCCCAGTCTGGCAGCTGCGGGCAGTGTGAGTTACAACCCCTACCCCGTGCTCTGAGGGCTTCACAGCAGCGGCCTTTCCCAAGGCCCTCTGGACTGTATTGACCCCTAGAAGAGCTGTGTGGCCAGAGTTGATGTGTGCCAGGTGACAGGACTTTCTCAAGACACAACCAGCATTTCCGTGCCTCAGGCCTGGTCCGGGGAAGGTAGGTGCCTTCCATACGCCTCTCTGAGCCCCTCCAGCCTCTTATTCCAGCTGCAGGGGACGCTGGTCAATTGCAGATTCCTCCCAAAAGACTGAGCCCATTATCTGGACTCCTCTATGTGATGACTCATCTCTGAATCATCCCCTTGGGGCAGAACAGGGCTGCCCACTGGTCCAGTATGTGTTGGTGTCTTAGCTGTATGTCCCTACTCCTCAGGTCCCGGACACTGGGTGTCAGGGTAACCTTCCTTGTCCTCTGCTCTCCACAGGGAAGGGACAGTGACGATCACCTCTCCATACACAGACCCTCCGTCACTGAGTCCCCAAACTCTACACGATGGTTATGGTTGTTGATGTGACTGTTAATTACGAGGAGTGAGGAATAGTGTGTGTCAGATAGAGTTGTGTCCTTGGGCTCTGGAGGGACCCAAGAGGGTTTTCAATACTTTTTCAAAACTGGTTCAACTTTCTTATCTTGGATTTTTCTTTCTTTGACCTTATAATTCAATGCTTCCTGTGATTAGCACTGGAGTTTCAGAAGGTGAGCTCTTGTAGCCAAAGGGCTGTTGCTCCTGCAGCCCTGGGACTCCCCCATTCCCACAGCAGCTGGAGGGGATGATGGTAGGAAGGCTGGCTGAGCAAGGGCTCCAGTCCTATTTGGCCGCTCAGCAACTCTGACGCAGGGAAGCAACTCAGTCTTCCTACACCGGATGCACTTTTACAAGTGACGTGGAGGGCACACGTGGGAGGGGCACCCTGCCGGAGCACTCCGGAGGAAGGTGGTCGTGAGTAGCCGAAATGGTGATGTCTGTAGCGTGGAGGATGTGGTTGGAAGGGTTTAGAGGAGTCTGAGCCAGAGTCCAAGCTGGGAAGGAGGGAACAGCTCAGTTGTTCAGACTCCGTGTCATCCAGCCTCCAGCCCTATTTGGCCGCTCAGCAACTCTGACGCAGGGAAGCAACTCAGTCTTCCTCCATCGGATGCACTTTTACAAGTGACGTGGAGGGCACACGTGGGAGGGGCACCCTGCCGGAGCACTCCGGAGGAAGGTGGTCATGAGTAGCCGTAATGGTGATGTCTGTAGTGTGGAGGATGTGGTTGGAAGGGTTTAGAGGAGTCTGAGCCAGAGTCCAAGCTGGGAAGGAGGGAACAGCTCAGTTGTTCAGACTCCGTGTCATCCAGTCACCTCGGGATCCTATGTCCAGTGCTTTGTTGCAAAGGCCCCGTAGTGCCCACCAGACCAGGCCTAGAGCTTTACTCTACAAGCTTGGGCCCTGAGGGAGCCCCACCAGACACTGAGCTCACCTGCCCAGATGCTCAGGCCCGAAGGCACCCAGTCAGACCCTTTTGGACTCTGAGCTGCTGGCTTCACCAGGGCTGATGATGGCCTGAGAGGTCCCCGCTGCCCACCACACCTCAGTGAGTGTTAGACGCTTTGTTAGCTCAACCTCTCAGTGTTGTTCCCTGAAGGCACCCAGTCAGACCCTTTTCGACTCTGAGCTGCTGGCTTCACCAGGGCTGATGATGGCCTGAGAGGTCCCCGCTGCCCACCACACTTCAGTGAGTGTTAGACACTTTGTTAGCTCAACCTCTCAGTGTTGTTCCCTACAATGTAACCACACAAGAAGCCTCAGCCCTCTCCAGGAGACAGCCCGCCTCACAGTACAGACTGTAGGGATAGTGGCTCCTGGAGCTCTAGGCTGCCTATGAAGGGCAAGCTCATGCAGCACACATTTTTGTGTGTGCAAACACATACTACACACACACACACACACACACACAAGCAAATACCATGCAGACACACATGTACATACAGGTACGCAGAGACATGTATACACTCACACATATGCACATACTCAGACGTGTATTCATGTACCTCTCCCCACATACACATGCATGGCCACATACATCTACACATATTATGAACATATATGCACACATACAAGCAAGTATACAAATGCCTATAGACACATTCACATGTATGTACACACTCAGATGTATGTACTCACATACATGCATGCACATGGATATACACACTCAGACATGTGCAATCACACATACACCTACACAAACATATGCATGGTCTCACATGCTCCTGCACATATCACATGCATACACACACATACACAGACAAGCAAATACACAAATGACATGCAGACACATATACCTGTGCATAATCAAATGTGTATTCACACACATGAACAACTCAACATGCTTATACACA
>NW_008339924.1:66421-93474 GCF_000622305.1 Nannospalax galili
TGGGGCTTTCATTCATGAACTCAGTTATCCATCCATTCACTCATTCATTTACCCTTTCATTCATTCACTCATCCCTCCATTTATTCCATAACTTTTCATTGAAAAATAGCTAAGTCCCAGCTATCCTTGTAATTTCAAGGACAAAGCAAATCCCTGTCCTGGGGCTTCCGGGCTGCTGGGGTCTGAGGGAGGAGCAAAGGAAACCGACAGAATTACAGCCCGGTCAAGAAGCATAAGCCATGGCGAAGCGTAGAAAGGTGCTCATGAGCTTCCTTGAACGGGGCACAGGACTGAGGCCTGGGTAAATGGACAGGAGACTGTGGGTCTCTGGGGGAAGAGCAGCTGCAAGAACCTTCAAGACAGCAGAGGAACAGGGCAGGAGGAGGGTGTCTGCTCTGCCAGCCCCGCATTCCCAGCCCCTGCAGTAGGCTGCTGGTGGGCCAAGTCCTCCGGGACACTCTGCCTCTGACGAAGAGCAGCTGCAAGAACCTTCAAGACAGCAGAGGAGCAGGGCAGGAGGAGGGCGTCTGCTCTGCCAGCCCCGCATTCCCAGCCCCTGCAGTAGGCTGCTGGTGGGCCAAGTCCTCCGGGACACTCTGCCTCTGACACTGTCAGAGATATGCACGGGGCACACTGCACTGCTGTAAGCAAGGGGAACTCCTAGCAGCCAGTGCTGAGCCCTAACGGTGTCTGCTACCTTAATAGAGAGCTGACACCTTTGCATCTTTGAACTGTCACCGAGGAAGCCCAGCGGCCTAGGGCTGGAGCAGGAGACCCTGTGCATGGCACCACAGCTAAAGCTCTTAAGCGGGGCGTCCACTAGGAGACCGGGAAGGGCCTGGTGTTCAGGGCCTTCAGTAATGGGGCTCCCTCACCAGGGCTCGTCATTTCTTAGAAGACGAGGCAAAAAGAGGGGCAGCTTGTGGCTGAGGGTTAGGGAAAAGTCTCTACACCCCACAGGAAGAGAAATGGGATTCTGGTTCAGCCTGGAAAAGCCCGGGTGCTCCCATGGTTTCTGGCAGATGCATCAGAGTAAGTCCACCCCGAGAGAGCTCGCCACAGAGGTTCGCGTAAGAAGGCTCATCTGCAGCCCAGGGCAGCATGTTGGAGCTAGGACACCTCTGGGGTGCCTCGTCCTGCCTTTCCCACAGCCCTGCCTCATGGTCACAGACGGCAGCCTAACCTGCTTTGCATCTGTGCTCTAGGCAAGAGAAAGAGAAAAAGAGAAACGTCCCCCTGCCCCGTCTCCTTTCAAAGGTGCCCCTCAGCGGTCTGCAGAGGGATTTCTGTGGCTCCCTGTCAGGACAGTGCTGTGTGTCCACCAGCTAGAAGAGAATCTGGAAAGTGCTGTCGTCTCTAACCTTTCTTTTAATTTGCTTCCTTATTTGGAAGAAACTGGAAGAACTTTATTTGTTAGGAAGTTTTGATTTTCCCCAAGCCTCTCTGAAGTAAACACTCTCATAGCTGGCATCGGTTGCCAGCTTGACAAGCTGGGAGAGGGGACTTCATCAGAGGAACTGTCTCCCTTAGACTGACCTGTGACCCTATCTGTGGAGCATTTTCTCAATTGCTAATTGATGTGCGAGGGGCGAGGGCCCAGCCCACTGTGAGCACCACCATCCCAGGCAGGTGACCTGCGCTGTACAGGAAAGGTAGCTGAGCAGCCAGGGGAGTGAGCCAGTGAACAGAATTCCTCCACCCCTCTGCTTCAGCTCCTGCCCCAGGGTCCTGACTGAGTTCCTGCCTTAGATTCCTTTGATGTATAGCAGCCAAATAAACCCTCTCCTCCCCAAGCTGCTTTGAGTCAGCGTTTTATCACAGTGCTAGAGATGCAAGTTAGAATGCACTGTGTAGTCTGAGATTCGGGGAGGTGACAGAACATTCTGGAACTGTAGAAGGATTTGAATCCCCTGGAGTCCTGGCACCTGTCCCCCCTATGTGTCACCATCCTGGGGTGGGGTGGGTTCCTCTGCTTAGGCATCTCCTGTTCAGAGATGCCTAATCCCTGTGACCCGAACCTAGGTGATTTGATTGGAAACCAGGCCCTGTGCTCAGAGAAAACCCCTAATTTTGCATTAACCTGACACTTGGTGCTTGATTTATTTTAGCATTTATGGTAATTGTTTTTTATTTTTTAAGATAAAGGGGACAGAGAGTACATGGTAGCAAAATGCAATTGACAGTAAGTGCTTATTATATAATTATGGGATCTTTAATATGCATATTTTTCTCTGTGGTTGGTAGCAACTAAATACATAATTACTGAGTTTTAAAGAAGAATATTATCTACAGAACCTTCTGTCTGCTGAAAAGCAGGGAAGATTCTTGCTTGAAATGACTGAATCCAACCAGAAGTGCAAGGTCTTCCAAGGCAAGGGCAGTTGGGCGCAAGGGCAGGGAGGTGGCCCGCAGGCACTGAGCAGACGTCAGACAAGGGGCTTAGTGCCGGGCAGCTGCCTCGAACTGTCAGGGAAGAGGTGGGACTGCTAGAGCAAATGTCACAGGTTTGCAGCACCAAAAATGCAGTCCTTGTGCTTGGGAGTCAGAGACCCAGGATTAAGACTTGCAGAGTCTGGTGAAGACTGATCCCATGGAGACACCGTCTCTGCACCCTTGAATGGTGTGAGAGAGAGGAAGACTACCCTGAGACCCGCTTCCTTGCAGGACAGACAGGAGTAACTGGGTTACCTCCGAGTTCCCATGGGAGCCTTCTCGGTCATCTGAGGCAGTGTGTGCTGAGGTCCCTGAAGACTCAGCCTTCAGGGAGCAGGCAGGCACTCTGGTCATGGGCACTCAGAAGCTTCTCTGTCCTGCCTCCCCCAGGCTACTGAGGAGACCAGCCAGTGGTAGACGGAGCGGGAAGCTTAGGGATGCTTCTTTTTCTCTTGGCATTAAGAATGTCCTGGGAGAGCCACGGGCAACAACTCTAATGGCGATCCCCGTGCTGAGATTCAAGAATCCGGGGGACCGGGCTGTACTCTTGACTCTGCACCCCTGCATGACCCGGCATGCCACCTCCCTCGACATGGGCTCAAGGGCTCTGGTTCCCAACACCTCTGGGGCTTCATATAACTACCACCTCTTTGTATGTGGTCAGCTCCCTCAGTTCACCCCAACCCCTCCTGTGGTTTCTTTAGTTCCTCGACCCTTCTGTCCTTGGTACTTATCATAGGATGGACTGAACCATACTCTAACCTGTCCATCGCTCAGGTTCCCCAGCTCTGTGCAACCAGGGCTGTGAATGTGCTATGTGCTTCCCCAGCCTCAGGCTTCATGGAGCCCCTGGGCACTTATTGAATAAATGAAGGCTCCCCCCAGTCTCGGTGACTGTATTGGGGAAAATGAATGGATTTCAATTTTCCACCTGCACTTACCAGGCCTCGCATAGTCCTATTCTGAAATGAGGGAAGATTATTTTGGGTGCCATGTGAGGAGAGATGCCCCTTTTTTGCATCTCTGGCCCCAAGAGCCACAACAGGCTCTGTCACTTCTGCTTGATGTCCCGGGACTGGGGAGTTATCCATGCTCATTGAACATTAAGGTCAGTATTTTTAGATGTGATTCTTTAATTTTTTAAAACCCTCCAAAGAGACTTTAGTGATGGGTACATAGTTGATAAATATAAATAAATGCAAGAGGTATAAAAATAAGCTTCTCCGAAACCTCTGTGTCTGTTTATCACCCCAGGAGGCAGGCCTGTGCAGGCGTCCTTCCGAGAACCAGGTCATACTCTGGGCTCTGGAAGCAGGAAGCAGATGACAGCTGATGACCTCTCACGCCAGAGGGTGACCGGGTGTCCATCCAGGAGATTGGTGGTAGAGCTGGCGTAGGAAGATTCCAAACTTTATCCAGGCCCAGATTTTGTACCACACTGGCTGGTCTACACCCAAGTCCACCTCAGCCTGGGCCATGGATCCCAGGAGATGGCAAAGCACAGTCGGGTGGATAGCAGTGACCATCTTGCAGGGATGCAGGTGGGTCCTCTATGACTCCATACACCTAGCACATCTTCCTCAGCTGGTAGAGGAGCCAACTGGAAATGGCTCAGTCCTTGAGGGGTCCTCATCTGGAGAGAACAGGGACATTTAGGTGACTGGTGCCAAGGGGCCGTGTAGTGGCCAGAAAAGGAAACCCACTGAGGACCCCGACATGGGACAGGCCTTTCCTTTGAGAATAGGGCTCATGGAGCATAGGAACTGGAGTGAAAGCCAACAGAGGACCAGCATGTGCAAACGACCTGGGGTCAGGAATGTGTGCAGCATTATGGAGCTGGACTTGTGTGGTTCAGTATGGCTGGACCAGTGGCGTTGGGGTGGTGAGACACTGTTGCTATTCTGAGGACAGGAACGAAGACAGGGACTTGAAGCCTTTGCTGCTCTGTTCCTTGATCTTTATCTAGAATGCAAGAAGAAGCAGAGTTGTGTTAGAGAGACCCTGCATCTTACCCTCAGAGGGAGGCTGGGCTTTCCACCCTGAAGCCTCTTCAACCTCAGGACATCACCAAGATTGCTCCAGCTGCCCCGCTTGGGGCCTTCTAAGAATGCCCTGCACCTTCCACCTTCGTGAGGCTGTGGACAGAGCTCCCTGAGCCTCGGGCGGAAGGACCTCACTCACCCTCCCAACTCCTCAGCAGATCCTAAACCCTCAAAGGACTCCTGGTTTGGTTTACACGCAGCCCACCATGTCTCCTGGTTTGGTTTACACACAGCCCACCGTGTCTCCTGGTTTGGTTTACACACAGCCACTGTGTCTCTATGGGTGTGTTATACCCCTTGGCATGCATGACTCTCTTCTAGCCCATTCAGTGCTGTCTCTACACACAGACTCCCTCCAGCAAAGAAAGACTCTCTCTTCTGCCCCATGGTCTGCTTCTCTTCCTGACAACACTGTCATCATGAACCTTTAGCAATGAGATACTGAACGTGCAAAGCAGGTTCGGGAAATATCCGTGAGGACAGTGATGGCCTGAACATGTCCCGTCCTCATGACCAGGCCTTTCTCTTTCCCTCTGAATTACACCATGGAAGGTCTATAGAAAATGACCCATATATACATTATTAATCACATTTAAGTAAACTGTAGATATTTTTATCCTGGCATTCTTGCATACATTTAACCAATTAAATATTGAAGTAGGGGCTGGAGAGATGGCCTAGCGGTTAAGAACACTGGTTGTTCTTGCAGAAGACCCAGGTTCGAATCCCAGCACCCACATGGCAGCTAATAACTGTCTGTAGCTCCAGTCCAAGGGGATCTGACAGCCTCTTCTGACCTCTGCAGGCATTGCACGACACAGGTGAAAATAAATAAATAAATATTGAAATAACTGGTACGCCCAACCTCCTGTGCTGCCGAGCTCATTGCGCCCGTCACTGGCATCTAGAAGGGGCATCCTCATGTGACAGTCTACAGAGCCTGTAGGGACAGGTAGCTGGTGTCCTACAGAGAGGGTACCTGGACACCCCCTGATGGCCCCGCCTGTCCTGTTGTCTGACTGTGTGTAGATAAGGCCTCTTTTGACTAACAGGTCTGTGCTGGTCCATTATCACAGGGATGAGAAGGTGTCCCCCTTGGAAGCTGACGTTCACAGACACATTTCCCTTTGTGTCCACAAAGGGAACCCATCTCCTACCATCTTTGGCTGAGCACCAAGGGTCTCTGTGGCTTCTGGCAACCCCCCACCAAGCCCACGCAACCACTGTAACTGCTGCATGTCCTCCTTTGGAACAGTGTCCGTCTCACTCTTAGACACAGGAGAAGTGGCCCAAGGGCACTGTCTGATGCAGGGATGCCTGGGAAATTTTCCTATAGCCCACCCACCCCAGGGACCAGTGGACTCATTGTGCACAGCCCTGGGAGAGCAGAAAATCTTCCGGGAAGTGTGCCCTGTATCTCTCCATGCACAGACCAATCTGCTCCAATATCCGCCATGCCTTCCCTGTGTCTGCTCTTTGTCCTGGCTAACTGCTGGTCTCGCTCAGCACTTTTAATATCCTCTTTGTCTGCTTCACTCTGTGCCCCCACCCCCAGTCCCCGGCAGGATATCGTCCCTCATTAAGCACATTTTTGGCGGTGATCACTGGCTCACTGGTGGTGATGGGAGGCCCAGCAGCAGACCACTTCCCAGGCAGATCATACGTTATCTCACACGTCCTCACTGCTCTGTTGTCCTTGCCTCTGGGTGGGCGTTGGCCTTTGTTTCTGACCCGGCTGTCTATACTGGAGCTCTTGGCAGATGCACTGACCCATGTCTCTTCCAAGACACAGGGAAGCTGAGATACACCTCAGCAGCCAAGAGCAGAATCCAGTAGCCGCACTGAGCTCCTGGCTTCACACACAGGTCATTGTCCCAGAAGCATTCTTAGAGCCCAAGGCCACTGCCTTCACTGGGGGAATGCTTAGTGACTCTAGACCGGGAGGACGGTACACTGTCCCTGAGCCTTCAGGAGACCCCGGTGATCACATTCAGATGTCAAACTCAATAAAAGGACCAAAGTGCATTTGTATTGGTACATTCATGTGGACAAACATATATACATGTCTACACAGGTGCATGTTGAATCACATGCACATGTTAGCATGTACTGTGCACTTGAGTCTGTTCTCACACATGTGTATATGCTCAGGCATTCACATGCAGGCCCCCACACATACCCATGTATATACATTAACAGGTATGGGTCACATACCTTTCCATGCACAGATGAATGTTCACATGTGCATGTTTACATGTGCATGTCCTAATAGGCATGATCCCATGTACACAGGTGCACACACACTCACTGATTGATTGATGTTGATTACAATGAACAGGTGTGAATACTGCTCTAGACGCTGGGGTTGAGCTGTGAACACCTGGTGTGGATGAAGTCCCTCTCCTGGTGCAGAGAGTGACAGATGGTGGCAAGTGAGCAAACACATATTGATGTCTTCTGAGAGGCTTTATACCATTCACACACAGATAAGCAAGGAGTGGGTATCATACACAGATACACACACATTCACACAGGCACAGATACACAGCAGGTGGGTATCATACACAGATACACGTGCATTCACACGGGCACAGATACACAGCAGGTGGGTATCATACACAGATACATGTGCATTCACACGGGCACAGATACACAGCAGGTGGGTATCATACACAGATACACGTGCATTCACATGGGCACAGATACACAGCAGGTGGGTATCATACACAGATACACGTGCATTCACACGGGCACAGATACACAGCAGGTGGGTATCATACACAGATACATGTGCATTCACACGGGCACAGATACACAGCAGGTGGATATCATACACAGATACATGTGCATTCACACGGGCACAGATACACAGCAGGTGGATATCATACACAGATACATGTGCATTCACACGGGCACAGATACACAGCAGGTGGGTATTATACACAGATACACGCGCATTCACACGGGCAGATACACAGCAGGTGGGTATTATACACAAATGCACATACACAGATACCAGGAGTGGGTATTACATACACTTACACATGCACCAGTACACAGGCAGTGGATATTACAAACAAATACACAGACATTCACACATACATATATGTGCACTGGCACACATGCACACTGGGCACACATCTTCACATATTACTAGACAAGATACACATGCATTTACACTTACACACATGTATTGACAAGTATACACGGGAAGTGGGTATTATATGTGGATATTTATGCATCCATATATGCACACACCTATATGGGCACACAGACCGTACACACCTTCACAGTCTTCAGTGTAAAATACATGTGTTCTCACTTTCACACACCTGTGGCTGCTTTCTGTCTGCACACTTCTATTGTGACAGTCATACAAGGGTCCACAGTGACATTCACATTTTACCCAGTGTCAAATACTATGCACTCAGATTTGAACATCCACAGATACGTGTACACATACTCACAGAGTGCACACACACATAGTGAGCACACAGGGCATAAGGTGTGAGCCAGTGGATCTGCCTGTGTGTGGCCTCTGGCTTGGACACTGTGCAGTCCCCTGGCCCTGCTGGCTGGAGTGGACAACCCTTTCACAGAGACCCAAGGTAGCACCAACAGCACCATCTGGTATAAAAAACAGCTTTACATTTGACCTTTAAAAGGGAAGCGTTTCAAACCTAGACAGAAGTGAATAACATCTAAAACAGACATTTCCTGACACTCAGACTTAGTCATTTTTTAAATATTTACTTTAAATATATTCCTAAGGAGTGAAACCACGCTGATCTTAAATCCCAGCCCCCACCTCCCTGGGTACCCTGTGGCCTTTACCTGGTACCAGCTCTGCCCAACATTCGACATGTGGTTTCTGCTCTTTCATTTCAGCTGATATCCCTGGGTCAGAGTGATTGATACATAAGCATCAGGATCCCCGGCACCCATGTAAGAAGCTGGGCATCCGTTTACATCCTGTAACCCAGCATTGTGGGGGATGTAGACATGGGAGGATGGCTAGGGCTTGCTGGGCACCAGCCTAGTTCCAGGTTCAGTGAGAGACCCTGTCTCAAGGGAGTATGGAAAGAGTGGTAGATCAGGACATGCTGCCCTGGCCTTTGCACACACATATGTGCACATGCACATGCCACACACACTCATACATATACACACATGCATGCACCGCACACACAGACAAACTGTGCAGTTTCCTCTGTGTGCTTCGCCATGCATCTACATGCCTTCAAAATGCTGAACTTGACATTATCCAAATTGCTACACGTGGATACTGTTTAACCATCTCAGCTTCCAGATGGCCACACTGTGTACATGTGAGCAAGATTCCGTTGACTCCCGCCAACCCTCTGGATGCAGTCCTTTCACACGCCTCCATGTTTCTCCCATGTTGCCCACACTTGTCATGGTGGGATGGTGTGGATCATGCTAATCTCACAGATAGGTGCAGAACATCACAGGCATTTTAATTTTCTTGATTAACAATGAGACTGAGCAGATCTCTGGAGCTCTCTAGCCAGCACTTCCTGCCTCCCCTTTTCTGATGATCTGTCCTTGTCCCTTGCTCAGAATTCTGAAGAGGACACTTTTTCATGATTTGTGGGAAAGCTGTTCATGTTTTTGCATAAAATCTCATGTTTATTACATGTGTTACAAATATCGCTCACAATCTGTGGTCTATATTTATTTTTCTGTTCTGTGGTACAAGCACTTTTTCCATGGAACCTTCTTTGTATCCCAGGGGTTTTACTTTCTGTTAACATTTGCATTTCCAGACAGAATAGGAAGACTTTCTACAATCTTAGGTCATAAGACAGTTACTAGGATAGTTAGCTTTCCAGGAAAATCAGCTGACAAAGGGAAAGCATCATTGTGGAGAAGTAACTGTCACTTGCTCATTTTGGTACCTGGTTTCAGAGGTTGCTGTCCACAGTGAGTGGGCCCTGTTACTTTGGGCCTGTGAAGAGAACCCACCCCCCATCTTGCCCTTCAGGCCCAGTCCGGTCCAGACCCAGGACTTTCCAAGTGGGACTGGTCCCTTGTGATTTCAGTCTATCTTAAACCCTGGAGACTTTGCTTCAGTTGAGCAAGGCATTTGGACCCTGTTTCAAGTCATTTACCAGCTTTGGGTAGCGTGTTGTCTCTCATGGAGCTGTGAGGCTGTGAGGCTAGAGCCACACTGTGTCGTGGCCTCTGTATCTGGGCTTCATCTTGCTCAGGGAAGAGATATTGTGCCCCTGGTTTCCAGAGCAGCCAACAGAGCTCTGCCTACCTGTGGGAGACAGGCTTGAGCCTAGGGTGAAAGTCTTAATGACAGCCATGCAGCAGGCCTGAGGCAACGGTCCAACCACTGGAGCCGCAAGGAACACCTTGTGACATTTGCTCCCATTGGCAGCTCATGAGACTGATGCCTAGAGCTCATCACTCCCTAATCACCACCCTTTGGATTCCAAATTGCAACACTTAGATATTGCAACAGTCTGGGTCACGTGGTTCCCAGGAACCCAGGCCCTGTACAGGGAACTGGAACCTAAGTAACCTGAAACCTATCATGCTAATAAGGTGCCTGACTCGCGATGTCATGATAGGACACAGCCCTGCCAAAGATCTGAGTTGTAACTTCTTGTTTGAACCCCTATCCTTGTATAAGCTTGTGCCCTTCTACAATAAACCAGATCTGTGTCACCGAACCTGATCTCCTGTGTCTGAATACGGCTCCGCTGACACAGTTTCCTCACCAGCCCTGGGGTCTGGGACCAGGCAGAAATATAAGCTTGTGTCCTTCTACAATAAACCAGATCTGTGTCATCGAACCTGATCTCCTGTGTCTGAATATGGCTCTGCTGACACAGTTTCCTCACCAGCCCTGGGGTCTGGGACCGGGCAGAAGTAACGGTGATTGGAGGCAGCGCCGGGCGAGCAGAAGAGCGGCCACAGATTGCGGCCACAGCGAGGAGCGAAGGGCGGTGCCAGGGCGATCAGAGGTGGCACCCAGGAGGTGGTGCCTGTGCAATTGGAGTCAGCACCAGGGGAACGGAGAGCAGCCGCAGGTGGCACCCGCCCAAATGGAGGAGTGGCCGCAGCTGGCTCTGGCCGCACCTACCAACTGCCTCCCAGGGGCTCTGCAGCCATGCCACCCACTACCGCATCATCCCCTTTTGGTTTTCAAGACCCCTTTTAGGACATAAGGCATTTTACCACGAAAGGAGGAGTGGCCGCAGCTGGCTCTGGCCGCACCTACCACCTGCCTCCCAGGGGCTCTGCAGCCATGCCACCCACTACTGCATCCCCTTTTGGTTTTCAAGACCCCTTTTAGGACATAAGGCATTTTACCACAATGCTGTGTTTTGGCATCAGTAGAGGATCCGTGACATGCCCTGGCTGATAAAATCCCTTCTTTACCTGGTGACTCTAGCTTAGATGCCACTGCCCTCCCAATTCTGAGGCTGCTGAGCTGGGGAGTGAGCCTGGATCACCAACCCAGCAGGTCACTGACCTGCGGTTGGGAACACATCTATCTGATGTTCAGCTGGAGACAGAGAATGGATGGAAACCACCTACCATCACAGGTAGCCCATGCAGAACACTCTCTTGGAGCAGCAGAGAGACTCCATTCTATAGGAGCTGGCCAACATGGTAATAGTCTAAGTCACTTTTGAAACCATAAATGTGCATTTGTCCCCAAGCAAGGCACCCAGGGACATTTCCTCCTGGCCAGTCTCCCAAGGACTCAGGATAAAAGATGCTGATGGCTCCCCAGTTCAGGGCTGGCGGCCAACATGGTAATAGTCTAAGTAGCTTTGAAACCATAAATGTGCATTTGTCCCCAAGCAAGGCACCCGGGGACATTTCCTCCTGGCCAGGCTCCCAAGGACTCAGGATAAAAGATGCTGATGGCTCCCCAGTTCAGGGCTGGTTCCTCCTCTCCTCCATGCAGCAGAAAGGTTGGGGAGGAGATTGTGGCTGCAAAGGGTGCTGAGAACAAAGGCCCAGTGAACCCCATGCTTGGTTCCTAAATATCTAAGACAATCATGTCACGATCACGGAGGACTCACTGGGCCTGTGAGGTCTGGGAAAGCTTCTCCCAAAGAAGACAGAGAGGAAGGTTAGATCAAAGAATCTCCTATGGTGTGCATTCAGTATGTGATGTCAACACGTGTGTCTACATAACAGGGAGGCATGAGAGGCAGGGACAGACTGGGACATGCCAGACAGGAAGAAGGTTGGAGGGAGGGCAGGAGGGGAAGGAGGAAGTTGGGAGGGGGACTGGGGAGAAAGAGGATAGAAGGATAGGAGAGGGAGTGTGTGTGTGTGAGAGACAGACAGACAGACAGACAGACAAAAAGACTAGCAAGAAAGAGGATGGAGGGAGGGAGAGAAAGATTGAGAGAGACGTAAAGATAACGGCAGACATGAGGGAGGAAAGAGAGAAGGGGGGAGACTGGGAAAGACAAAGACAGAGAGACAGAGAGTGAGAGAGAGACAGAGAGACAGACAGAGACAAAGCAAGAGACAGAGAGAGTGGCAGCAGACAGGGAGGGACTGTAGTCTTCATCTTCTTGGAAGTGGGGGCATCCAGCTGCCCAGGGATGTGCTGGGTGGCAAGTGCTGCCGAGGTGGACATGTCCCCCACTCTCTGTGGGGTCAACCTCCCCACAGTGCCCAGGCTGGATCTCGTTGTGGAGGAAGGTTCAGTCAGAAACCAATGAACAAGCATACAAGCAATGCGGCCTCCAGCAGGTAAGAAAGGCTGTGCAAAGCCGGGGGAGCGGCCACTGTTTGGAGCTGGCACATTTGAGGACAGCTCACAGGCAAGGTGTGGTTCAAGCAAAATGATGCTTGCATCTGTGTCCTGGGGTAGGGTGTGAGCCATGGATGCTTGGGTCAGTGTGTACCCACATTACTAAATACTAATCTTTAAAACCATTATTTTAATTGCAAAATGTTTGGAGTACACGGAATGCATCAGAAAACAATGGCTTGGGACCTAGGTGTGTACTGTGCAAATCAACCCCTGTGGATATTGTGTGTGCTTGTTTTAAAGCGGAAACGCAGCCAAACCAGCATCCTTCCTCTGCCTGTGTTTGTGGGACTCGCTGTTGTGAGAAGTGAGGAGGAAGACATTTCCGTGTGGTATGAATGCTTTATGTCTTCTGTGTGCATCCACAGCAATGTCATAGCTACGTTTGCATTAGAAGATTTTCCAAAACTGGATCAGCAAGACGAGATGGTGCAGTAGGTAAAGATGCCTGTGGTTAAGCCCGAGGATCTGAGTTCAGTCCTGGGATGCGTGAGGCAGAAGGAGAGAACTAACACTGCAAGTCGTTCTCTGACCTCCATGCGTGTATGGTGACACGTGCATACATGCATGTGCTTGCTCATGTGCACACACACACACGTAAATAAATATTTAAAATGAAGGATTCCCCAAAGCCACATAGCATGCTACATGCTCCACAGTCTTTATGGTCACTCAGCCTGGCGCCCCTCAGAACAGCTGGAGTCGGAGTGCTCAAGGCTCAGACCCTGCACCTGTCAAGTGCTCAGGGTATTGGATGTCACCCGACAGTTCTCCACGGTGCTTGGGCCATTTTAGGAACAACCCTGCTTGGGTGAGGCCTTACCTCAGCCTGCGGGGGGCCACCGCAGTTCTGCAAAGCTCCGCACCCCTCCCTCACCTGCACGAGTGACCTCACCACTGGGGAGCAGACATTGGTTCTCACTACAAGTGGCCTTTCTGTGCCCAGCCTTGCACGTTATTCCTGACTCTCTCCAGATGCCCTGTCAAACATGTCATCCCTTCCTTGATGATTTATAGCTTCAGGTGGTGTCAGATCCTCCATCACATGGGCAGCCCATGTTCACCACACGTGCATAACTTCCTTGGTAATTTCATAGTTCCTTTTTTGTGTTCTGACATGAACTGCAAACCAAGCCTTGTTGTCAGGGGCCTGTTTCCACAGTGTCTTTGTCTCTAAGGGCTTTAACTGCAATGGAGCTCAGCAAACTTTTTCTTTGTGGTTATGGCTTATTGTGTGTTGACTAGGAAGCCTGTTCTACCCAAGATCATAAAGGCGTTCTCTGAGTTGTCTAAACCTGAGCTTTATTAAAAGCATTTAATGAGCCTGGATTACACACCTGTGAACCTGGGTTACACATCTGTGTACCAAGTGAGAGGGGTTAAAAAGCAGCCTTGGGTCATGACTGATTCTGTGTGTATACATGGGAGCATGACATGTTGACTCACAGGGACCTTGCATATTCACACATGGAGTACTGTAACATGTTAGGACATGGAGTGTCATCATACATCAACACGCAGAGTATGGTTTCCTTTTGACTCATGGAACGATGTTGCATATTTATTCATAATGACAGTACATGTTCAAACATGCAGGACTACTACATGCTTACACATGAAGCACCATTACATGTTAACTCATGGAGCACTGTTACATTCTAACACAGAGCACCCTTACCTGCTAACTCATGAGAGAGCATTACGCACTAATGTATGGAACGTGATTGTATGGTGTCGTGTGGTGTATAGCCTTACGTTTTATGTGGAGTACGGTTATATCTTGGGTTAATCTTGGTGTCAGTCTGACTGGATTTGGAATCCACAAGCCAAGGGACAGGCCTGTGAGGGATTTGCTTGAGGAGATTATTTGAAGAGGGGAGACCCACCCTCAACACGGGTGCCACCATTCTCTGGGTTCAGCCCTGGACGGTGTCGGGGAGTGCTCCACGCACACAGGCCTTCATTTCCTGGGTTCGGCCCTGGACGGTGTCGGGGAGTGCTCCAAGCACACGGGCCTTCATTTCCTGGGTTCGGCCCTGGACGGTGTCGGGGAGTGCTCCACGCACACAGGCCTTCATTCTTGGGTTCGGCCCTGGACGGTGTCGGGGAGTGCTCCACGCACACAGGCCTTTGGGCTCTCCCTGCCCCCGACTGTGGGTGTGACGTGACCCACTTCGTCCTTTGCTTGCAGTCGGTTGGATGTTCTTTTAGTGAGTCTTGGCGTCTGCCCTGGACACTGTTCTTTGTATTTTCTTCCCTTCACTTTTCTTATTAGATTTCACATCTATTTTCCAAAAGTCATCAATGATCTTCACGGGACTTCTGTCTGAATTAGCGTGTACTTACAGATTCACTCTGGAAAGAAACACACTTTTGCAGGAATTGATCCAATCCAGGCACCGTTCACCTGTTGATTTCGAATTTATTTAAGCAGTTCTATTCGAACTTCGTTGGGTATATACTGGTGATTTAGAGAATTTATGTGACAAATGACATACGTTTAAGGCTTTTTGTGGTTTCTTTATAAGGATGCCACTGTTCGCTGTTCGGCCTTTGTACAGGTTAATTTTTATTGTCAGTTTGACTCCAGAGTCACCTGGGAAGAGGGTGTCTCCGCTGAGAATTTCCTCCATCAGAATGGCATGTGGTCATGTCTGTGGGGTGTCTTCTTGATTGTTAATTGATGTAGGAGGGTCCAGCCCTGCTAAAAGCAGTGCTATAGTTGGAGAGGTGGCCTGGGCCAGCCAGTAGGTGGCATTGGGTGGTTTCTGCTTCAAGCAACTATCTAGTCTGAGTTCCTGCCCTGGGTTCCCCAGATGATGGATTGTATCTGGAAATATAAGCCAAATAAACCCTTTCCTCCCCAAATGGATTTGGTGAGAGTGTTTTATCCTAGGGACAGAAAAGCAAACCAGAGCACATCCATTCTTGGGGTTGGGGGACCCTAACATGCAGTGATCACTCGTTCTGGATGAATGAGCTCATCTACTGTTTACTTCCTGAACAGACAGTACATGTCTGTGGCATGTGACCATGTGCCAGGGAATAGTAAAATACCAGAATCATCTGTAAACAAATAGGAAAATCCATGGTGCTCCCACCCTAGTGGAGAGAGGCAAAGACAAGCTGATAAATAAATGCACAGACAATGCATTTGTCTGGTCTTTCTGCTGTGAATTTCTCATACCCTGTGCTGTGGGTGGCTTCCTTCTGTAGCCTGGCCTGCTGTCTGCAGGGACAGTGTCAAGGTGGCAGCTGTTAGTGGCCTGCCCTCCTCCAGGTCCTTCAAGACAAAAGGTGCCATGTTCCTCCTCTTCACCCAGACTCCCCTCCGTTAATCAGGGTCGTCTGGGGGAACAAACCTGACAGCATGAATATATATTAAAAGAATTTATTAAATCAGCTTACTCTGAAATGGTAACAACTGCTGAATCACATCTGAGAGGCCAAGAACCCAGTAGCTGCCCCATCCTTTGAGGCCGGGAGGGTGCGTCAAGCTGTCAGAGGAGCCCCTCAGGGGCCATCTTATGCTTGAGAGCCCAAGGCCCTGGAAGTTGCTCAGTCCACGGGGCTGGGTACCTCAGCAATCTCAATCTGGTGCTCAAAACCTGGAAGGTTCCTGAAGAGCCAGTGGTTAGTGATGGAAGTATGGAAACACCAGCTCCAGTGTCAGCAAAGTCATCAGCCACAACAACAGGATGAATTGACTGACATGAGAGGGAGGGCCATGTGAGCCTAGGGAAAATGCTTTTCCTTCGGCTTCTTATCCGGGCTGCTAACAGAAGGTGCCACCAGTATTTGGGGTGCATCTTCCCACGTTAATTGAGGCAATCAGGACACTTGTTGCCCTGAAGCTCCCCACTCAGGTGATTCTAATTTGTGGCAAGTTGCCATTAAGCCAACAAGCACACTCCTGACACTACCTGCGTCTCATCTGCACAGGCTGTGTGTGCCTTCTCCTCTGCACACCCCCCACATCAACAGCTTCTCGTGAGAATGAAACACATCTGAACGGTCCCATGCCACTTCTCCCTCTGCACATTCGACCAGATCAGGTCTCCGTGTCGATGACTGCACATACTGCAATTTTAATAGTGTATGGGATTTAGTGTGGATTGGATTGCACGGTACATCACCACGTGTGAAGCCACCCAACACTGACTCAAGAGCCCTGGTGTTCCAAGCTCTCACAACACGTGCCTGTAAGTTGTTCTGAATATTCCTGGGGTACGTCCCTTGGAGAGAAGGCTCATTGGGCAGGCATTGGCCAAGGCACCCGGTTATAACCATGCCAATTCTAGAATTTGCCTGCCTGTCTTAAGCATCGGGGAAGTTGAAGACTATTATGAATTTATTATTATTGAATTGTATGTGTATGTATGTGCCCTGTATGTGGGTATGCACATGCGGAGGTCAGGAGAGGACATCAGTGTCCTGTCTCATCACTGTCTGCCTTTCTCCCTCGGGGCAGGGTCCCTCTTTGAACCTGGGACTAGGTCGGCAGCCAGCAAGCCCAGCATTCTCCCTTCCATCTTACTCACCCTTTAGAAAACCATAGGCAGGGTCCCTAATCTTCACCTGACTAGAGTCACAGGCGTAGTAGAAACTCAATAAACATTCCCCATGCCCATCTATTAATATAGTCTGGAGCTCTATTGAAAGGTAGAGCTTTGCTCTCAGATGTTAATTGTGTGGTTTAATAATGATTTCCATTAATTACGCTATTAATTTTCTGAACCTAAGCTCCTGGGCCATTTGGGTCTGACTCTTGTCCTCAAACAAAGCCTGAGGCATTGACCTTGAAGTTCGGGAGGTGGGAGGAGGGCTGAGTCCCCTCTGGATTAAGTTGCTCCAGGGCTGAGTCTGGTCGATAACCATTAGGAGGTTGTGATCACCAGCGCTGGGATCTTAACGGTTTTGGATAAATTACTCCAGAATAAAGAAAATCTTCAGTTTTCTTTATTTCAATCCTCCCCAAATTGATCAAAGATGTTTAAATAGTGGTAAAACTTCAAAGGGAATTTGACGCTTCGTTTAATTAAGTTTAACTTCTCTTAAGGCCTTGGTGATGCTGGATTGTAGATTTTTTTACCCACCTATGCATTGAATCCTATGCATTAAAAAAGTTGAATTAAAGACTATTATGAATTATTATTGAGAATTTCATACAGTGCGTTTCAATCCTATTCAGACACCCCTCTCCCATCTCCACCCCCATCTTACCACCCCTACCCCGACTTCATCTTCTCTGTTAGTATTTTCATTTTTAAAAGCCTATTGAAGTGTTGGAAAGTCGGCTCAGCAGTTAAGAGCACTGGCTGTTCTTGCAGAGGACCTGGGTTTGATTCCCAGTACCCACATGGGGGCTAACAACCATCTATAACTCCAGTTCCAGGGGCATCCAATGGTCTCTTCTGACCTCCTTGGGCATTGCACAACATGCTCAGACACATAAAATGAAAATAATAAATAAAATATTTAAAAAGGTCTATTGAATCTAATTGTGCTCCCCCCAAGTGCTCTTGGGTGTGGACCCGTGCCTGGAGTCTGGTCAACCTACCAGCATCAAAAACTGACTCCCTCTCCCCGGGGCTGTCAGTTGTCAGCAGCTCCTGGGCTAGGGCTGGGCTTCTTGCCCACCCTTCATCCCTGCTGGGGCTTTTGTCTGGCTTGGTCTGGCACAGGTTTTGTGTACGCTGTTACAAGTGCTGTGGATTCAAGTGAAACTGCCCCATGCTGTTCAGAAGACAGTTTCCTTGTCTTCGTCTGCCAGCTCTGGCTCTTATAATCTCTCCGCCCCCTCTGATGTGTAAGGTAAGATATATGTGTACCATTTAGGGTTGAGCTCTCTGCAGTCTCTTATTTTCTACATGTTAGTCAGCTGTGGGATCTGTGTGTGTGACAAGGAGAAGGGGTGTTTTCATGTTTACTTCAGATCGGCTCCAACTCAGAGATCTGAAAACTCAGACACTCACAAAAGAAGAGGCCATAGTCCGTACTTTAGGCAGTCAGGGCTAGGCACAGCGTCCAGATAAGAGGCCCTGCTCACTCGCTCACACTAGAAAGTACACATTCTCCGTAGCTGAAGGTTAAGGAAAGTAGGACCTAGCAGAGTGTGGACCCACTCCCAAAACACGAGGATGGTGTGGGTCACCGGGGACCTCACCTCCCGCTGACCACTGGGAGACGTGGGGAAAGGGGGCCGACACTTGGCCCTCCACCTGGCACAGGTCCTATAGCTGTAGGCTGCCTCCCCTTAAAGTGCAGAACCAGGAGATGCCAAGGGCAGCCCATGAATGTCTGGGGATAATGTGACGACCTCTATCAGATGCACAAACACAGTCAAAGCCAGGAAATGCTGAACGCTGGTGTGGTGCCAAACACCAGATTGCTGGAATGATGTGACAGTCCATACGGATGTTGTGTTGAGTTGAGGAGACATGGATTTAGAGAGTCCCAGGTATATATGAGCTTATCCCCACTCCATCAGGCTCAGAGATGGAGTGGGGGTCCTGGAGAGGGTCATGGCATTCAGATGCCAGAGGCCAAAGACTCAGGCAGACAGAAGGGGAATGCATGAGACCCGCCCTCTTGAAGCCACGGAAGGTTGTGTTGGACCTGGTGAGCTCAGCTCAGGAAGGGCCTACTGCAAGCCACCCCCAGCCAGGACAGAGGTTCAAGGCCGAGTAGACACAATAGCACAGGTAGAAGACACAACCTGGGGCCACACGTGTGTGTTAGAAGAGGAAGCAGCTCACACGCAAGCCTCGGGATTCTGGTTGGGACACTGGGGACATTTCCTCCTGTGGTAGATTCCAGTCCAGGATAACTACCTAGAAGCCCAAAGTCTGTTCACTCCCGAATGCACATGCGTGGTGAGCTCAGCTCAGGAAGGGCCTGCTGCAAGGCACCCCCAGCCAGGACAGAGGCTCAAGGCCGAGTAGACACAATAGCACAGGTAGAAGACACAGTCTGGGGCCACACGTGTGTGTTAGAAGAGGAAGCAGCTCACACGCAAACCTTGGGATTCTGGTTGGGACACTGGGGACATTTCCTCCTGTGGTAGATTCCAGCCCAGGATAACTACCTAGAAGCCCAAAGTCTGTTCACTCCCGAATGCACATGCAGATGTGACACTCAACAGCTGTGCTAAACATGCTTATAAAATACAATGCATATAAAAATAACAATTAATAGGAGGCTCAAGGTCAAGAAATCAATCCCAGTTATCATTACAATGAAGGGAGATGGGTGTGAACAGCAAAAACCTCAACATCCCTTAACGTACGTGTAATAAACACTACTCTTTCTGTGACTTTGCAAATGGACACATTGCCCTGTGTATGGATTCTGGAACTTTAACAAAGTCTAAAACAGAAATAATATTCTAGGTATAAAGAATAAAAGTCATTGCAGATGAGCAAAGTCAGACGCCAACACCTTGGATAAACTAAAGAAAGTAAAGGTACAAATGACCAAGGGAGTTCAGGGGGCACGTGAACCCCACTGAGAGAGTGACCCCAAAGGTCGACACACAAGTGATGACAGACAGCAGTCTAGGAAGGGGTGGTGTGGATGAACGGCACCGGCTGGAAGTGAGAGGGCGGGCAGGGGTCATGTGTGCGGAACTGACCCATAATGAAAAAAGACTAGTGATTGCTTCCCTGTGAAGACATGGTGTGACAGTTTCCTGGGCTCTGATCCCCAGTGCTTCCATCTTTAATACCCAAGGAAACTGACAGAGAAGGGACTGAGCATCATCGGTGAGAGCTGGCATGTGCTCCTGTGGCCCACGGTCAAGGAGGCCAAGGACCACTGGTTGTCAGTGTGAATTCGGGGCTTCTCACCACAGCAGAGGTATGGGTCCAGGACCCTGGGGATTCTCAGAGCCACCCCACCCACTAAACCGAAGCAGGATACTCCCAGCTAGGAGGAAAGTGTCCCCATCTGCCAAATGTGCCATGGGAAACAGGATGCCCAGCGGAGAACCAGAATGAGTGGTCAGCTTTAGGTTTCTCCGTGGCAGAAGGGAGACTCCAGCAGTATGCACTGAGCGCCTTGGAAGCATTTGTCGAAAGGACGCATAGAGGCATACTCTTGTTTGGTGTTGAAAAGTAGTTTAAAAACGCTTCAGTGAGCCAGGTAGGTTGGCACATGCCTTTAACCCCAGCACTTGGGAGGCAGAGGCAGGTGAACCTCTGTGAGTCTGAGGTTAGCCTGGGCTACACAGTAAATTCCAGACTAGCTGGAGCTACAGAGAGACCACGCCTCAAAAGACAACAACAAAAAGTTAGTTTGCTTCACTGTCGCTGTGATAAACATCATGACCAAAGGCAGCTTGGGGAGGAAAGGGTTTATTTTAGCTTACAGGCCACAGTCCTGTAAGAGTCATAGTCCATCATCGAGGGCAGGAACTCAAGACAGGAGATGAGGCAGAGACCATGGAGGAATGCTGCTCACTGGCTGGCTCCCCTGGCTGCTCAGCTACCTTTCTGATACAGCCCAGGCCCTCCTTCCAAGGGAAGGCACCATCCAGAGGGCTGGGCCCTCCCACATCAATTAGTAATCAAGAAAATGCCTCCCAGAAGTGGGAGTCCTTTGGCTGAGGCTCCCTCTTCCCAGGTATCTCTAGTTTGTGTCAAGTTGACCAACTAATACAAAGCCACCAGGAAAAATTCAATGAATTTTTAAAAATAGATAAATTTAAGACAATATTCACTTACAAGATTTAATAAAATTTAAATCACAATCCAGAGCCATTGGAAATAAAGGGAAAATTATAATGAATTTTTGTAGTAATTTAAAATAGTGAAAAGGAAGAATATTTGCCTAGCAGAGAGGAATCCACAGTCCTGTGTGGCCTTGGCAGAGGCCAGAACTACACAGAGGAGAAATACTTTCCTCACACGTGGGAAACGGTGGGACGAAACGAGATAAATGTTTGACCTACAAGCCTGGAAACTAAAAAAAATTCTCAAGAGGTTTTTCTAAATTAACTTTCTGAGACAAAGGAAGTATATACAAACAATTCTCTCATCGGCTCAAGCCTATTCCAGGCTTAATAAAGGGGTTTAAAAGGGAAAAATATTACCTAGATCACTGAAGCAGCACGGAGCAACCACATCCTAGGAAAAAATTTCCCTTGCTAAATGTCCGATGTCTTTGATTTTTTTCCTGTCCTCTTTTCTGTGTCTTTCCCCGCATACATACACTCACATGGATGTATGCACGCATGCACACATGTATACACACAGGCACAAATACATGCACACATGTGGATCCACACATGCATGCATGTGTATGCATGACACACACGTGCACGTACAAGCACACACGTGTGAGCGCGCAAGCAGAGACTTAGAAAAACCCCTCAGACTCAAGTTTGTGCAGAGCTTCTTGGACTTCCCCGCTGCAGAGGCACGTGGACCTCCCTGGGTGAGCTTCGGTGAAAGCAGGTGGGACGATGGAGACGGAGCCACGTCTCCCCAGAACCAGCCCAGCCACCTCTGTATCACATGAGGACCGTGAAATGATGCAGGAGAACCAGAGTGCTGTCATTCGGGGTCTGACAACATGGCCCAGGAAGTGACAGACAGGCAGAGCCCACAGTGCATTTGGACACCCACGGGTGCCACTTGTGGCCTGGACTTGGAAGATCACCTGCTGATGCCAAACGAAGCTTTCTCTTGCAGTAAAAATGTCTTGATGTTTTAAAATGTGTTCTGCGGGACGCTAACGAGGCCATCAATAACAGATGGTCATCCTGGAAGATGCTGAAACATGTTTTGGCCAAATATGTCCATTTTGAACTTGTGTATTTTTAAGTTTTTCCCATTGATTCGTTCTGCTTGTTAATGGCCTTTCCCACTGACTCCAAGATCGTTGGGATTTTTTAATGATGTTTGTATTGATTCTTTGAGAATTTCATACGATATATTTTGGTCATATTCAGACCCCTCCCCCATCTCCTCTCAGGTCGACCCCCACATTCCCCCCCCGAATTCATGTCTTCTATTGTTTTAAAGGCCCATTGAGCCTAATTTGTGTCTCCAAATACTTTTGGGTGTGGGGCCGTCCTCTGGAGCCTGGACAACCTGGGGGATGTCACAGCCTTAAAGAAAACTGCCTCTCCTTCTCCCAGCAGCTGAGTTGCTAATAGATCCTCTGCTAGGGCCGTGGTCCCTTGCCCACCTCCCCCATCCATGTTGACTTTTGGCTAGGGCCGTGCTCTCTTGCCCACCTCCCCCATCCATGTTGACTTTTGGCTGACTTGGGCTTGCACAGGTCTTGTGCATGCTGTTATAAGGGCTGTGGGTTCATGTGTATAACTTCCCTGCTGTCTGGAAAACACTGTTTCGTGTCATCATCTACCACGTCTGGCCCTTACAATGTTTCTCTCCCCTCTTTTATGCATATAAGTGTGTGTGCGTGTGCACATATGTGTGTATGTGTGTGTGCTTGTGGAGGCTGGAAGACTTCCTCAGATCTCATCCTGAGTCTGTCCATCTCCTTTGAGGGTCTTTCATTGGTCTAGAGCTCACAATTAGGCTATCCTAGACTAGCCAGCCAACCCTGAGCCTCCTCTTTTCTCCAGCCTGCCAACAGGGGGATGTTCAAGCGTGTGCCACCATGCCTGGCTTTTAAAGCATGTTCTGGAGATCAAATTCTGGTCCTCATTTTTGCAAAGTGAGCACTTTATTGCCTGAATTGTCTCCTTGACCCACAGTCACTGTGAAGTTTACCTATGCACCTGGAGCTTCTGCTTGTCTGCCCCTGTCTGTGTGTGGAATCCATGAGATATTTGCCCTGATGTGAGCCGAGTAGGTCTAACCACCTCCCACCCCCGGAAAATTCAGGACAATGTGATGAGCCGCATTTCCCTCTGGTCTAGAAGCATCTCTGGCAGCCCCCAAATGAACACGCACTTCTCCACTTGCTTCTGTCCATATTTGACATTTAGCGTTTGCTCTTATGACTGTTGCCGTGTTGGAGAGTGCTTTAATTGTGATAGCATAGTGATTAACTGGGTGCTCCAACAGTACTGAGATTGACTGAGTGCTCTACCAGTACTGAGTGATTGAATGCTCCAATAGTACAAAGATTAGCGAAATGTTCCACCAGTACCGAGATGAACTGAGTGTTCCAACAGCTACTGAGATTGACTGAGTGCTTCAACAGTACTGAGACTGACTGAGTGCGTCAACAGTACTGAGACTGACTGAGTGCTTCAACAGTACTGAAATTGACTGAGTGTGTCAACAGCACTGAATGACTCCCTCTTCCTAAGTCATTCCAACCCCTAAAATTTCCTTCCACATAAATTCTCCCAAATCGTCTGACGTCATTTTTGGTTCATTTGCTTTTTCCTCCAGCATCTCTGTGATATCTGCAAGATGTATATTATCTTTGTAAACAGAAAAATTCAATAAAACCTGGTCATAAACAACAGAGGAAGCAGAATTCCAATTTTAGTGGAGAAATGATGTATTGTTATCGAACAAAGCCTGGAAGAATTTAAGCCAGATGTTAACCAGGCTTGCTTAATTACTATTGATCGATGCTTATTTTCTGAATGAATCTCCATCTTCACACTTTTCTGGGGTGGGTATGTGTTCTTTTACAATGAGGAAGCAACATACTTATTTTTAAGAATTTAAAAATTATTTTTAGTTATGTATATGATTGTGTCTGTATGGCAGTACAAGAGGGTATCCATTCCAGGGAGATAGAATTATAGGTGATTGTGAACCACGTGGGTGCTGGGGACTGAACTCAGGTCCTCTGCAAGAGCAGTGTGCCCTCTTAACCACTGAGCCATCTCTCCAGGCCACAAGTGGCACCTTGATGCTTTTCTTAATGTGGATCTGTGTGTGTGTGTGTGTGTGTGTGTGAGAGAGAGAGAGAGAGAGAGAGAGAGAGAGAGAGAGAGACTTGGGACTAGGCCCAGGGCCTCAAGCATGTGGGGCTCGTGCTCTGCCATGGAGCTGCATTTCCACAGCTGTGTGTGAGGTGGAGCCCTGTTTGTGCAGAGCATGGAACTGAATGCACCGTGTGGACGAACTTGGGGTGCTGGAAACGCTGCGTAAGCTTCGGGAGGCTCCAAATTATGTTCAAGGGCCATGTGGAGCCTCAAGGCTGACCTCCATAGCCCAGGTCGGCCTGGGGGGATCCCTAGTGTCCCATAGTCTGGGTTGGCCGGTGAGGATCCCTAGCCTCCCATAGTCCGGGTCGGCCTGGGGGGATCCCTAGCCTCCCATAGTCTGGGTCGGCCTGGGGGGATCCCTAGCCTCCCATAGTCTGGGTCAGCCTGTGAGGATCCCTAGCCTCCCACAGTATAGGTTGATCTGTGAGGATCCTTGTGCCCCCTTCCTTCAGCAGATTTTGCTTTTGAGAACCCACACTAAAACAGACGTGTGCTTGGGTCCTGGCAGGCTGTGTCTGTGAGATCTGTGAGGCGGGTGGCTGCCTGCCGGGATGGAGTGCAGATGCACAGATGAAGAAGGGAGAGGACCGTGGGAATAGCATCTGATGCTCTGAGGAGGGTCAGGTGTATTGACAAAGGAAGAAGCCTTGGCTTGGGAGTTCAGCCTTTTAGCTGTCCATCAAAGTCATATGTGATCTATAAAATTCATCATCTAGTCAGGGCTGGAGAGATGGCTCAACAGTTAAGAGCACTGGCTGCTCATGCAAAGAACCCCAGTTCGGTTCCAGCACCCACATTAGCAGTTAATGACCATTCATAACTCCAGTTTCAGGGGATCTGATGCCCTCTTCTGGCCTCTTTGGGCATTGCATGCATGTGGCACATACCAGAAAGCACAACACTCGTACATATAAAACAAAATCAATCAATCCAAAAGAATTTAGGGTGCTGATCACACCGTTCCTCAGTCATCTCCATCGTCCACACTGCAACTCCCAAAAGAGCGCACACACCCCATCATGACTAACCCCTTTCTGCCTCCTCCACCAGGCCACAACTCCATTCCACTTTCTGCCTCATGTATTTGTCTCTCCTGAAGATCCACGTCAGTTGGAGCTGGATGGCATCTGTTGCCACCAGGGAAGAGGATTACCTCCGTGGGTTCGGCTTGTGACTATGTCTCTGGGACATTTTCTTGATTTCTAATTGATGTAGAAGGCCTGGCCCTCTGTGGGCAGTGCCATCCCTGGGCAAGTGGACCTGGGCTGTAGAAGAAAGGGAACTGAGCAGCCATGGGGAGTCAGCTGGTAAGCCGCGTTCCTCCATAGTCTCTGCTTCAGTTCCTGCCTCCAGGTTCCTGTCCTGGCTCCCTCAGTGGTAGCCTGTGACCTGTAAGCCAAAGAAGCCTTCTCCTCCCCAAGTTGGTTTTGGCCCCAGAATGTTGTCACAGAAACAGAAATCAAACTAGAAGATAAGGACACCCTGCCATTGTGCTGGCTGGTGGATGGTGAAGGAAAGTTCCAAGTCCCATGTTACTGCTAAGCTCCTCTCTGTGGCCCAATAATAATTCCACTGTGCGGATAAACATTGGTTTGTAGAGTCACAACCCATGGACACCTGGGTTGTTTCCACTGTTAGTGACCATCGCTAATGCAGTAAGAAGTATCTTCTCATATCCCTGTTTTTGTCTCTCTGGGCATCTTCCCAGGTAGGCCTGGAGTAGTTTGTCACGAGCCAGCTCTGTGTTCAGATGTCTGAGGGGTTGTCATGATGCTGTATTTCCCAGACACTGAAGTTTTTCCCAACATTGCTGGAGGCCCCTTGTCTCCACATCCCTGTCAACACTTGTTATTGCCGATGTTGCCGCTCAGTCATCTGTGCAACAGGCAGTGGGTTACTCTCTGGGGTCAGAACGAAGCCCTTTGGTCACTTTGTAACAGATTAAATTTTTGCCTTCAGGATATCAGAAGTCTGTATTTGTGCCATTTCCTTTGGTTTTAGTAGAATTCATTTAGCTATGAGCTTAGACAATTTAGCGCTCAACAGTGACTGTGCTAAGCAGGACTCCTGGAACTTCAGCTGTGCTACCCCCGGGTCAAAATGACCCAGCTCTGCTCATCCCTGTTTATCCTCCCAGGACTGGTCTCAGGATTAAAGAAGAAAGGGTTTGTGGCAGGGTGTCTGGAAAACAGTCCAAAGTGTTTTCCTAATCTGAGTAAATACTGTCATTATTTATGGCTGGATTTTTTGACTCACATAAGCCCCTCAAACCCCTTTGCACCGGCCCATCTTTCCTCAGAGCAGAGCTTGGGCAAGAGAGGAGGCTGAGCCAGGAGGGAAATTCTGGTGGAATTATCTGTGAGCTGACAGGCTGCTGCCCCGATGCCCCCAATGGCTGATAAATAGGGAAGGCGAAGGCGGCCTCCCTCCCGCAGCTTTTGAAGAGTCTCAGGGCATTTTAAACCCTTGAAAAGCATTTAGCCGATAAAAACTGCTCTAATGAATCACAGACAGGCTCTTGCAGGGGCTCAGCCCACTTAGACAGTGACGAGCAGGCCTTGGCTCAGTCCAGACTGTGCCTGGAGATGCATTCTAGGCAGAGGGCTCAGGGGCTCTAAGCTTTGAGTCTTCCTGCAGGAGCCTCCTGACTGCGGATCACTCCCACCCCCTGCCCCTGCTGTCCTTGAGAGGCCAGACAGATACTCAAGGCAGAGCTGAGACCCACTCTACACAAGGCAGGTGAAGGCTGTCCAGACTGGCTGGGCTGGACCTACCATTGTGCCTTACCTGGGACTATTCCCTCCCTTTCTCCTTCTACCCCCTCTTATACTAACCTCCCTCC
>NW_008339924.1:93757-97711 GCF_000622305.1 Nannospalax galili
TCCCTCCCTCCTCCCTCCTCCTTCCTCCCTCCCTCCCTTCCTCCATCCCTCCCTCCCTCTCCATGTTCTACCTTTCCATTCTGTCTTTTCCTTCCCATCAGGGACACTGAACAGGGTTCATCATTTTTGGACAAACTCAGAAGGGTTCATGAGCCCACTTCCACAAGTGACCACCCACCTTTGATCACAGCTTGTGTCTAAGAACAAAGCCCCTTCCAGTGTACTCCTGGGGGGCCTGTGTGTACCTCAAACTCCCCCAGCCATCTCCTGGAACCCAACACACATTCTCTCCACCCCCCCCACCACCATGGACTTCCAGCCATGCATGTGCTACTGAGGTGGATGTGTGCCATGTTGTGGATTGGCATCTTGAACCCTATGTATGCACACCTACCCACATACTCTCTGACACCCACTCTGTGAGGTCGCTGTAATTCATTTGTGTTGACTGTCATACTCCATTGTGGGGAGCTGACGTGTGAGGACCTGTGGGCCAGACTGGCTGCTGCCTAGTTTTGTAAATAAAGTTTTATTGGCGCACAGCTGTGCTGCTTCTGTTACGAGGCATTTGAAGCTGCTTTTGCATCCCAGAAGCTGAGCTGTGTGTGGGACAAGATGATGCTCAGCCTTGGAATCCAGGCCTGAGGGTTTCCAAGCTGTACACCACCTAGTGCTTTCCCAACAGCGTAGGGCCTGGGGCCTCCTCCTCCCCTGTGGTCCTGGCTATCTTCTGTTGTCTGTGATGGGGTGGATGGGCTGGGCACACCTTCCCAGGGCCCTGCAACAGTGGGTATCAGAGTGTGGACAGACAGACAGACATCCCTCCATAGACCCTCTTGCTCATGACGTATACAAGCCACTGCCCAGAGGTAAGAGGATGTCGAGGCTCATCTGTCCTCTGCTCAGGGGTAGCTTCGTGCTCCACACCCTCACATGCACCTTGGGGTCACTCAGCAATGGAGCCAGGGAACTATCATACCAGGATTAAGGAGCCCATGAGATCCTGCATCCTGGCCACATAGCTTCACAGCACCCTCCCTCCATCCTCCGGGGGCCTTATTGACCGAGACTTGTATTGAGGACAGAGACCTGCCCTTTGACAGCCCAGCCTGGGGCCAGTGGGAACAGTGAGAAGCAGAGCTGGGTCATGACAGGGGATCTCTGTGGAGAGCATTGGAATTGCTGCGTAGGAGACGGCCCTGGGGACATGGCATACCCTCACATGGCAAGAGCACACTGAGGGAGAAGGCCTGCCAGGGTCCCAGCTGCCAGGGACTCAGTGTTGCAAACACAGAGGGAGAGAGAGGGAGAGGAAGAGAGAGAGCTCAGTGTTACAGAGACACCACACATACATACACACAAACACATATACACACATGCTCACACACAAATACATACACATGCTCACACACAAATACACAAGTACACACATTAGCCCACATACATGTACACATACACACATGATTCACTCATACACAGACATGTACACACACATATGCATATAATCATACGTACACACATATACATGTATACACATATACAATACACACACAACCATATATATTCACATACACACATACATTCACATACACACACACACTCTCACACACACATAAATGCACTGATACACTCACACACACATACATACACATACACACACATACACACACTCACACACATACACTCTCACATACATACACTTTCACATACACATTGTTAAGGTTCAGATAGCCCTGCCCCCTCACCAACAGGGTCTCATGGACTTCTCAAGCTCCTGAGAAAAGGAACTGAGTTGATAAGCACCTTGGTCCTTGAAGTCAAGAGAGGCAGATTTTTCTCCACTGTTTGGCCAACACAGCAGGCTTCCCCTTTGATCTCTAAAGAGGACAGGTTTTAACAGTCCTGCTCTCCCATTTCCCCCAACTTAAAAAAAAAATACATTTTCCCGCCTTCTGCAGGAAGCAGAAGCATCCATTTTTAAAAGACTCCAGCTCACAACCTGGGCAGACATTTTCCCTGCCCAGAAGGGAATCTGTCCCATATGTTCCTTTGCTAATAAACTCTGCTTTCTCCTGATCAACAATATTCGTCATACAGCTACTTTTTATCTATCAGATGGTGCCAAAACCCGGTTCTTACTTCAAGGGACCCTCCTGGACTACTTCAGTGCCACTAACTTGGCTCTCAGGTACACTTCTCTCTCTCCTCCTCTCCCCAGCCCTCTGCTTTGCTCTCACCTCTTTCTGGCTCTCCTCACTGTAAACACTCTGCCTTGCCTGCGGCTTCTTTTGATCTCCTTTCCCATTGATTTTCACCACTCCCAGACAGCACTGTGGTCCCCATGATGGACCTGCTTCACCCCTTCCCTATCTTGGTTCCTCTGCCTGCTGCTTGCCACCGGCATCTTGCCCCCTTCCCCCTCCTTTGCCTTGGGCCTGGAAGGCCTCCTGTCTTCCATCCTTTTTTCCTGTCTTTGTCCTCTTCCACTGCCTTTCGGGATGATTTCTGATACCATTCAATCCAACACATACAAATGCTCTAGATCCTTCTCCTCTCCCTCCCATTCCCATACTAAAGCTTTCTACTCCCTGCCATGTGCCTGCCAGCCTGCCATGTGTCTGACCTCCCATGCAGGCTCTAAACCTGCATGATGCCAAGGACATTTTTTCCCTTCCCTCCATTCACTCCCTCCAGGCAGCTGCCAAGATTGCCAGCTCACCTGCCCTGGGAATTTTTTTTCTTCAACATTCTAATGAAATGATGTTTCTAGCTGGGCCCATTCTTAAATTCTCTTATAAATTTGGCTAAAAACCCTTAAGGGGACCCTTCCTCCCCATTTTGACCCAATTAGCCTAACCAGCTGGGCAACTTTGCTGGATCATTTAAGGAATTTCAGGCAGCTTTCCCCATTAATAAACAAAAAATATTTTAAAAGCCTTTTTTTCTCCTAAACTTTTTCTCGGGCAAAGGGGCTCAAAATTTTGATCTCAGGCCCTCTTGGGCATCAAGGAACTGGTGCTCAGGTGCCTACTTTTCTAACTAGACCTAAGCATTTTAAATTTCACTATACATTAAAAAGTCACAGGCACTACTCAGGCGAGTCATATGCTTTCAGACCAACAACGCACTGATTTATAAGCTCTGTTCCTTCTGCTGCCCTCATGAGTTTCCTTTCCAGCATAGCTTCTGTCTATAAACTAAGATCCTGAAAACTTGGCCTCACACTCATGGCTGCAGTGGCTGGTGAGAAACATGGACTCCTTCGATTTGCTTTTCTATTTGTAAGTTTTTACATTGCTTGAGATATTTATTGATATTTTAAAAGGAATTATTTTTAGGTTTTGACATTGTTTGAATGACATCTTTATCGGGTAATTTTAAAGGAATTATTTGGATTTTAACATCTTTTATATGGTATTTACTAATTTCTAAAAATGGCTATTTTAAATTCTTACTGTTTTACATAGTGTATTTGTTAGTTTCTAAAGGGAACTTAAAGTTTTTCTAGCCATTTGCCTTCAAGGTGCAAAGGGAGCTGACACTTCGAGATGACTAGACCTGTGAAGCACATGGAAATTTGCTGTACTCCAGGACCCAAACCTTACAAGAGACAAGCTACTACCAACACATAGTTACAACGATGAGAGGTAAAAAGTAAGAGTCTACTTGAATGAGAGGCTTGAGATGTCATCTCTACTGGTCTTAACGCCTCCCCTTTCTACATTATGATTCTAAGCCTGTTTTTCTCTTAAATAGAGTTATTTCCTTCTCTGATACTCAGATGCTCTATGCTTGCTTATGTTCCTGACCCATCATTCCCTGAGTGCTTTCTAGTTATAATGTCAGGGTAATATTAATTATATTGGTAAATTGTCACATGCTGTTTGAGCTCACTGAGATGCTGACTTTGAAGATGGGATTGGCCCTCCCACTTCAGACTCAAGCCTATTATCT
>NW_008339924.1:98001-138633 GCF_000622305.1 Nannospalax galili
CGGGTAAAAGTCTATTTGTTGAATGCCATTTCTGTTTCTGGTCTACTTTCAAGGTATTCTAAGGTATATTCATTTTGTTTGTCTACTTTAAAGGTGTTTTAGCTTAAAAATGATAAACCAACCACATTCTCAACAAAGACTATATAATTAAATTTGTATATACAGTCAACATAAATTTATGCTTCTTAAAATTAATTTACTTGGTATCATACTAATTTTTAAGTAAAATCTCATACAAACTAAAAATGTTAAATTAACAACAAATTTTTTTTCAGGCCAAAATATTCTCTCTTTAATCTACAACATGGTTCCTGGTACTAAAATATATAAATTAATTTTAAGTACCTCTCTCCCTGGTACTCTCTCCCTATCTCTCTCTCTCTCTCTCCCCTCTCTCTCCCCCTCTCCCTCCCCTCTCTCTCCCCCTCTCCCCCTCTCTCTCTCTCTTTCTCTTTCTCTCTCCCTCCCTCCCTCCCTCCCTCTCTCTCCCCACAACCCTTCTGGGCTCTACCAAACATCTACTAAACCACCACCCTTCTGGGGCTCACTTCCCTCAGCCTCTACTAAACCTCGGGATCAACTTGTTCCACAAGCTTCCCTCCCTTCTGGTTCACTGCATTTTTTTCTGCTTTTCTCCCATCCCATTCCTTGTACTCTGTCTCCATCTACTGGCTGGCCATGCCACGCTCTCATTGCAGGGTTTTCCACTCCTCTCGCCTGCCTCTAAATCACACGTGTGTTGGAAAACCCTTTCCTTTCTCTGGCTATAGGACGCTATTTCCAGAGATAGGAAGATGCACTACTTCCTGTCCAGGACAGGAACTTGCCTTTCCTCTCCCTGATGATCTAATTGTGGGACGCCACCTGCTGGGACTTGGAAATAACTAAAAAATAATAACTCAAACCTGCACAACAAAAAAAGGATGCTTTCTTTTGGTTCCATGGTTCTCCTCGTTCTCATTTTGTGTGACCAATGCCAAACCCCTTTTCCTCCTACTCCCTCCTCGTCTCTCTCTCTTCCTCATCAGCTGAGCTTTCCTGGCCAGACTCATGATCCTGCTTCCACTCCCTATGTAGAGAGGCTTTTCTTTGTCTCCCGCCTACTCGGTTCTGTCTCTACCTCCTACCCACTTGCTCAATTCTCTACCTCCTCTTCACTCTGTACTTAATCTGTCACTATGGGAACCACCCACTCAAAGTCTCAGGGTCTCACACTTCTTGCTTGTCTTCTTAAATCCTTAAAAGAACTAGGACTTTCGGATACAATCAGACCAAAACACCTGAAGTTCCTGTACAGTACTGCCTGACCTCAGTACAAGTTAGATAATGACTCTATTTGGCCAGACACTGGAACCTTAGACTTCACTATTCTGAGAGACTTAGAAAATTTCTGCCATGGTAAAGGCAAACGGTCTGAATTACCATACAGCCAAGCTTCCTTTGCTCTCTGTGCTAATCCCTCCCTCTGGGTCCCATGTTCTTCCCATCAGGTTCTTCTGGCTAAGACAGTTTCACAGGATCCCAATCCACCAGGGGCCTCCGCCCCCCCACTCCTCCACCTCAGCTTTTGATCCTACCATAGCTGATGAACTGCCTCTGATTAGGGCCCATCCCCAACCTCCTCCTGCTCCCCAGCCTTAGGCACAGCCAAGTCCTCCCCATTCTCCCCCCTTGCTATGCTCTCCCTTGCCTCCCATTCCAGGGCCCAACCCAGCTCTCCTCCTTTCTCCAACTCAAACTCCCTGTCCATACCATGACCTTTCCCCTCTCCAGTGCCACTCTAAGTCCATCACCCACTCTCCTTCCACTAACTCTCCTCTACTTGAGGAAATCCAAAACCTTAAACACCTCCTTGCCAAATATTCCCTAGTCTCCCCTATTCTGGCTTCTAGCTCAAATAACCCATTTATCCCTCCTGTATCTAACTTCTACTTTGATTCCAAACCCTGCCTCCAATACCCCTGCCCCTGAAGCCCCTCGTGGACAGGATACCCCTCCCATCTCTCCCACTTCAGCAGCTATAAAGTCTAAACAGGATTATAGCACAGTTTTCCTTAATTGATTATGCTGGAGACTGTAAACATTTGATAATGTTTAACTATTTACCAATTGCTTTTTTCCACCTAAAGCAAGGTTTTGGTAGACCACTCTCTAAACTACGCTAAGGTAAAAGATTTACCTGGAAACTTATAAAACACAATATGTACATGGGTAATGTTAACTTATTACATTATCTTATGTATATAATTTAGATTCCATGTTCTTTAATAAGATGATGCTAGATACTACTTTCTTCTGAGTCAAACAACTACCATCTTCATGACTTCAACTGTGTCCACTAACAAAAAATCATCACAATTGGACTTGTTGACTTAATTATCCAATTAAAGGAGGAGGGGTAAACAGGGTCATTAGACCCTCACCTGAGTATCCAGCTGCTCTTCCCAGCCAACTGTATGTAATTTGGCCCTAATCACATGGTCTCCTGGGTTTGGGGAGGACTAAAGTATATTATCTGAAAAAGGCTAGGAAGAGAAGGCTTGATCCGTGCTGGTTTAAGGCTTTCCAGTACTTTCAAGTACTCTCAGGTCACTCATATACCCCAGCAACCCCTCAGTCATCTCTGTAAGTAAGCTCAGTAAATTCATTGGTTTGCCCCCTCCCCCCCCAAAACTTTAATGTAATCAAGCATTGGTTTGATACTACAACCTAAAAAGGGGAGAAACATTGCTTAGTACCCCCAGAAAAAGAAATCTCACAACAAATGAAAAATTTGTTAATGTTATTGTGTCTCATAGTTATTAAAAAAGAAAATGGAAAATTGGAGGATATTGGAAGGATATGAGAATGGAGGCATTTTTAAGAAGGATTTATGTATGAAAATTATGATGTCTGGATATTTCCAAAATTGACAGAGAAATGAGAGAGCTGGGCAGGTGATGAAGGTCTGTGTAGGGTTGTTACAATATAACAAGGATGAGACAAGGATAATGTGTAGACAATCTTGAAATTTCTAAGGTTGCAGCTTAGTCAACTAGTCTAAGGATGTCTAGTCAAGGTTTATTTAAGGATGTTGCCCAAGCTCTATCTACATAGCACATGGTAATTACAAGTACCAGACTGGTGTTAACTAACCTTGTTGGATGTTTAATAGCCAGACTCTAAGTCCTATATTAATCTGGTCAGAGGGACTTAAAGGGACAAACAAGCTCCAGGGGCTATGGCACATCTCTCAAAATGTCCTGTAACTTTGGTGAGTCACCTGTCCTCTTATTCAGGAAGGCCATGAAGACACCAGAAGATGGACTTGGACCAGTGTCCATTCTGCGAAGAGGAGGGTCAACACAGAGGAAACACTTCCTCCATGCTTCCAAGCGAAGCCCAGGTCAAGCAGGACCTCTTGACTTATCTTCACACAGATGGAACTGGTAAAAGAAAAGCCTGAGGAGCCAGGGGCTCCCCCAAGCCCATTGACCCCTGAAGACCAAATCCTCATATGACCTTAAGAGTAAAAATAAATTGGTTTATTTGGGTCAACAGTATGGCCTTAAACACCCAAAAGGAAAGTATAACCAAAAATTAAAGTCATCAGTATATTTTAAGAGTTCAAGGGATTGCACAACCCAGACATTAGACATTAAGTTCTTACGTTATTTAGACAATTACCTCTCATTGATGATTTTGTTCCTAATAAGACAACGTCACTCAGATGTAAGACTTCAAATCTTGGTCTACAACACTGTAGTGCCCACCTACAGCTAAGGGAGGCAACCCACTATTGTTCTAGCCTAAAAAATTAAATGATGGCTAAATTTATTTCCTCCCCCTATCTAGAAGCCTTTGAGAGGTAACTGACACTGATTCTAGCCACTCCAACAGCTATCAAAATGCCTGAAAACAAATCCTGAGTCCACCACTCTCGAGTTCAGCCCTTGCAAAAGAAAAAGAAAAAGAGCTATTACTTTGGTGCTAACCATTGCTCCTTGCCTCTTCAGATATTTTCAGGACCAAAATCCAAAAACTATGTCTTACTCTCGTACTAATTTTAATCAGTTGTTACTTTCCTTCCTTCCACATGTATACAGCACCTGTCAACCATCAAGGATCCTATTGAGATGCATGAAGAGGGAACCCCCACTCTCTGACCGACCCCTAATCCAGCCCCACCCCACCTCGACCCTGTCCAGCAAGAAGCAGCAAGACAACAATGGCTCCCCTATCCTATAACACAAAAGGCTGGAATGTCAAGGTTCAGATAGCCCTGCCCCCTCACCAACAGCGACTCACAGACCTCACAAGCAAGGCTCCTGAGAAAACAGAACCGAGTTAATAAGCACCCTGGTCTTTGAAGTAAAGAGAAGCAGACTTTTCTCCACTGTTTGGCCAACACAGCAACCTTCCCCTTTTATCTCTAAAGGCAGCAGGTTTTAACAGTCCCACTCTCCCACTTCCCCCCACCAACTTTAAAATAAATACATCTTCCTGCCTTCTGCAGGAAGTAGAAGCCTCCCCCTTTAAATGTCCCCAGACCATGACCCAGGCAGACATTTTCCCTTCCCAGAAAGGAATCTGTCCCATGTGTTCCTTTGCTAATAAACTCTGCTTTCTCCTGATCAGCCCTATACATCATATGGCTACTTTTTTTATCTATCACACATAAATGCAGTCATACACACACACACACTCACATACACACACTCATACACATACACGCACTCACATACACACTCACACACATTCACATACATACACTCCCACATACACATAAACACATCCACATACACACGCTCACACACCCACCATCACCAGCCTTCCACTAGGTGGATCCAGGGATCATTTTATGTCATCGTTCTGTGACCATAATGTCCCCAGGCAGTTGGTGATGTTTCCCTTGGAGAGTCTGGGGAATTTCTGGAAGGCATCAGTCTTGAGATTGGTGAGCCCCCTGTGGGAGGGCCAAGCCCTGTGCTTTGAGGCTTTGGCAGAACCAAGGACCTAGGAAAGAAGATGTCACCTGCCTAGCAGAGTCTCCTCCTGCCCTGGACTGGACCTCACGTGAACTTCTCTATTTTCAGAGCTCTGGTCTAGGGCTACACTGCTCCATAGCTCTCCTATGTTTCCAGTGAGCACCTGGCAGGTGGGACCTGAGCAACGTCTTCCAGGGACTGATATGTTTGAGCACTTGGCCCCAGGCATTGGTGCTGTTTGGGGAAGTTATGGAAACTGTAGGAGGTGGAGGAGGGTAGGCTTGAGGTTCAGTAGCCTTGCCCCACTTCCTGCTGTCTCTGCTTCCCGTGTGTGGATCAATGGCGATCAGTTTCCTCCTGTTTTGGCTTTCCTACCTGCTCCATTTCATGCTTTCTATCCATGATGGACTCTGTTCCCCTGAATCCACAAGCCAGTAAGCAAAATAAACCTTTTCTCCACTAAGTTTCTTTTGGTTCTGATATATTTTTCACAGCAATGGAAAATTAACTAATACAGAAATCAGTGCCAGGAGTGGGGTGCCACTGTGATAAGCCTTACCATGAGGCTTTTATGCATTTGGCCTGTTTTGTGAGAATTTGGAACTTTGGGCTGGAAAAGGAATTTTTCAGAAGTAGTGCTTAGTGGGCTGCACTACCAGAATTTTGGAAGATTAAAATGCTGAGAAAAATGTGCACAGTGAGATTCCGCTCATGAGCTGTCAGAGGGGAACGAAGACTATCAGAAACAGGACTGGGGTCATTCACGTGGTATTTTGGCAAAGAATCTGGCTGCATTGTTCCTGAATTCTGAGAATTTATATGAGGCTAAATTTAAAAGCAATGGGCTGATTTCTTTGGTGGAGGAAATTTAAAGACACCATAGTATTGAGTCTGTGATACAGTTATTACTGATTACTGTTATGTAGGTCTAGAATAACCAGTAACAGGGATCCAAAAGAAATTTAGAATGTGCAGCTTGGAGAGGGTAACAACGCTAGACACTTTAAGACAGCAGCCAAGTCATGTGTTGAAAAAGAGACCACAATTTCTTCATTCAAAAAGTAAAACAATTCAGCTTTTATTTATGTGTACGATTTTCTTTTTACCTACATGTATATCTGTGTGCCATGAACATGCCTGTTGCCCATGGAGTTCAGAAGACAGTGTCAGATCCCATATAACTAGAATTACAGATGATTTTGAGCCTCCATGTGGGTGCTAGTAATTGAGCCGCTGAGCCACCTCTCCAGCGTCAGGAGGCTGCAATTGTTAAAGAGATTAAGGTCATTAAAGGGAAGCCTCTGATATGACAGAATGAATGAAATCCTGTGGGCAGGAGATGTGGGCATGCAGCTGGAGAGGTCTAAACATGATTAAGAGGTATTGTATGAAATCCACAAAAATTCAATAAGAAATATATATTTGAAAAAGGAGAGAGAAGTCCCTGCCTCTTCATGGAACATTAGGAGCTGTGCCCTGAGGAAAGACCCCATCCAGCTAAGGCTCCAGTTTGTAAAAGGGAAGAAGCTAAGGTGTTTCCTGCTCCTGGAAAGCAAGTACAACTACACAGGGCAGTTTTTCAATGGTTTCAGCAGTAAATGTGACTGCAACTGTGATCCAAGGGAGCCAGGCTTCATCCCAAACTGTCAGCAGAACTTGGCAGCATCCTGCACGTGGTACTGGCTTTGAAGACAAGAAATATTGGAGACTGATGGGTTATAGATTCTTCCTCTGTAAGTTTCAGAGAGCCACTGAGGCCAGGCAGCATGTGGCAGGGAGTTCCCATCCAGAGGCCCCAAGGCTATCATGTGAAACCGTGATGGAGAAGTCTGGATTGTGGTAGAGACCCTGAGATACTAGAGATGGCACAGCCATGAGGCATCTGTCAAGGAGTGCCATGTCCAGGGAGTGGAACCAGCCCAAAGAGAGATGTATGTTGCAGGCGGCAAAGCTGGAGGGGTGGAGCCATCCAGTCTTACCCTTTAAAACTCGAGTCCCAGACACAGAACATAGAGCTACAGGATTTGGTGCTTTCCCTGCTGGGTTTTGGTCCAGCATTTCCTCACTGTGCCCCGGGCCTCCCTTTTGGAATGGGAATGTCATTTAGTGCCATTGTATATTGGAAGTAGTAATTTGTATTTTTATGTTACAGGGGATTACAGTTCAGAGATTGCCTTGAGGTTAAGAAGAGACTTTGGACTTCTAAAAGAGTTTTGATGTTGTTAAAGGCTGTGGGGCCTTTTGAAGTTGGTCTAAATTCATTTTGCATCATGACATAGTCATAAGCCTGTGGGAACTGGGGCACAATATGGTGGATTGAATGAGAAACATCCCCATAGACTCATGTATTTGATCACTTGGTCCCCAGTCGGTGGTCCTATTTGAGGAGGTTATGGGACCTTTTGGAGGTAGAGCCTTGCTGGAGGAAGCATGTTGCTGGGGGGTGGGGTGCGGGCTTCGAGGTTTATAGGCTTGTCCTATTTTCTGTTCTCTCTGCTTCCTGTGTGTGGATGAAAGTGTGACCAGACGTCTTTCTGACTGTTTCCCAGCCTCTCCCGCCATGATGGATGCTATCCCTCTGGGGCCATAATCCAAAATAAATTATTTTCTCCTTGAAGTTTCTTTTAGTCACGGTATTTTATCTCAGCAACAGAAAAGTAACTAATACAGAAATTTTAGCCTCCATCTCCCATAAGCCAATTCCTCAGAAAACACCTCTCCTCACACAGGTCCAGGGAGTTCCATGTCTCCTGTTGACACTTAGCATTAGAAGGCCTGTGGTGTACTTTGGACACAGTGATAGAGTGTGGGGGTGTGCTGAAGAGGATGTGGGCTGGGGTCAAGAGTTACTCTGTTCTCCAGCCATGGACCAGTGGGCAGGTCGGAGCTGGGAGTCCCTCCACATCCTCTTTTTAGGTGAACCCAGACTCCCAGGAAGCTGGAATGGTCTAGTACTTTACTCACAAAGGAGGCATAGAATCCATGTGGCCCTGGGTCCCCTTTGTGTTGCAGGGCTCTTGGGGAAGTTGTTGGAATGAGGCACCCTCTTTCTGAAAGCTGCTGCAGCCATGGACTCCCTGTGATCCCCTAATCAGAGCTATTTGTCTGGAAAACAATAGGCAATTAGCAAGTCTGGAAAGGAGGTTCCTTGCCATAGCTCACTGCCCCCCTGCACCTCCTGCTGTGTCCTCAAGAAGAGCAGCTTCTTCCCAGGGAGGGCGGAGGTACCTCAGTGCTGAGGGCACAGGTAAGTTTACTCTCTGCATTGCTAAGGTGTTGCCGCTGCCCCTGGAAGTTTGTGGTAAGTCGCATGGTGCGTGCGGCCTGGCTGTCTGATGGCCGGGATGTGTTTGCATGCATGTGTGTTTCTGTGCATGTGTACATATATCTGTGCATGTATTTCTAGTATATGTGTGTGCATGTGTACATGTCTCTGTGTATCTATGCATGCATGTGGATATGTCTCTGTGAATGTGTGTTTGTGTGTATGCTTCTGTGCATGTGTGCATGTCTCTGCATCTGTGCATGGGTGTGTGCAACACACAGGGACCTAAGCCATGCTGTCACCTTCAGTCACTCCCAGCCTTTCACTTGCCAATCATCCAAGAAGGTTAAAAGCAGTGGATGCCCGTTGCAACCAGAAGAAGACCTTGTAGGAGACCGCTAGGGATCTGTCCAGCTATGACCAAAGGAGCTGCCATCCATGTCCTGTGCAGGCGGGATCTCTGAGGATCCTCCTCCAGTTTTATCTACCACAGGCCATTGGTCATTGTACATATTCTCTTGTGTTTATTTACTTACGGAAATCCATTTTGTATCTGTGATGGTTCATCTCACTTGTTAACTCGACAGGAATCAGACTCACCTCAGAGACAGGCCACTGGTCATGCCTGTGGTAACTGATCCATTTGACTGGGAAGACTTGCTCACGGTAGGCAGCACATGCGGTGGGTTGGAGTCCCAGACTAAACACAAAAGGAGGAAGTGAGCTGAGCAGCCCCATTCATCGCTCTTGCCTCCTGACTACAGATGTGGTGTCACCTGCTCCCTGAAGATCCTGTGGTCATGACTTCACCATGCCAGACCGTACCCTGAACCCATAGTAAACCCTTTCTCCCTAAGTTGCTTTTCTCATGGTATTTTGTCCTCTCCTGAGTCGAAGCGGGAGAAAAGCAGCTCAGACAATCCCCAGTCTGAGGGATGGATGAGGCAGGCAGGCCGGGACAGGGACACACAGGAGAGTCCTTCGCTTAGAGATGAGACTAGAAAAGGAAAGGATCCATTCAGAAATTCAATTATGTTTACGTATCTCAGCTATTGATTCTGTGTTCTGGGCCTGGGGGGACGAATCTAATTACTGAGCTGCTAATGACTAACATGACAGATAGCGGGTGCTTCCGGTAAGAGTTTGATTCCCAGAGATCTCTGCCAGGGAGACACACAGCTCAGCAGTTTATGGGAGAGGGCTTTCCACCCTGCTTCCCAGGTCTCTGGTGTCCTTGCCTGAGCTGTAAAGGTAGGGCAGTCTTCCGCCCACCCCACTGACTGAGACACTTTGCCCTAGAAGTTCCAACACGGTATTCTCTACCTGTCCTACCAGGCCCACAGGAAGACAACCTGGAAATCAGTCAGGACGCCCCCCTCACGCGCATGTGGGTTCAGCTCTGTGGGTCTGGTGTCCTGCAGCCTCTGGAGGCAGCTGAAGTGACAGTCCCATCCCCGCTGGTGTCTGCAGATATAATTATGTAGAGAATGCATTTAATGCTCCACTGGATAACTTGGTAGAACAGTTTAATTTTTCACTGAAATCTAAATTTGCTCCAAGACTGTATATTTTTCTATCACATTAGATGATCAATCTGAGTAGAAATCCAATTTTAACTCTATACCCTCTCTTCCACAGCTCCTCTCCCTGACTCCACCAGAGAAAGCTCCACCCAGGGAAGTCCCCACCTCTGGGCTGTTCCAGGGAAGAGGAGGATAAGCTCCATGCAGCCTCCAGTTGCATTGTAGGCCCAGGTTTCTCCCAGGCTGAAGACTGATTGTGAGTCCCCAGAGCTGGGGCCTCTACAATGGAGATGTCTGCTGTTCAAGGCTATGCCACGGGCAGTGTTCTGTTAACAGGAAAGACACATGGTGGCCCAGAGGCCCTCCTCAGCCTACATGGGCTAGGCTTTGGCACAGACTTGTTGAGCACGGCCTTGGCCAGGGGAGGGCTACTGCAGGCCATGGTGAAGGGGCCCAGGTGGGCTCCATGGCTGGTAGGTGTGGTTTGTGGTCCTGTAGGCGTTGAGCAGGAAGCCTCTGTGTTCTGGTAGGTTTGGATGGAAACGCCAGGAGAGAGGAGAGATGTTCATTTCTGCTCCTGCCTTGAGATTCTCCCATCATGCTGTGGCCTTGGCTGATAGACCTAGGCCTTGCTGGCCCCTGTGGGGCAGGGAGTGCATATTCTAAAGACTTATGGAGGATCTGCAGTGCATGTGGGGCAGGACCGTCATACGTGGGATGCTCAGAGGGCTGGATCTGGAGTCTTTGAGAACAGGTCTTCTCTTTCAGCAAAGTGTCACAGCACAGTACAGCAAAGGCTACTGTCCACTCACGCCTCCTTCCCAACTCCCAGTTCACAGAACAGTAGCTCCTGGCACAACCTCTCCTGCCTTCCTTGGAGTCACGATCGGCCAGTGCACGCTCTGTGGGAGGCCCAGGACCCACGTGTCCTGTGCTAAGTCCTCTTTGCTCTAGTGCTTGGCTTCCCTTGGCAAGCTCTTCTTCTCATGGCTCATGTCTACAGAGGGTTACCTCGGACTCCGTAAGCAGGGAGGGTGTGCTTTGTAGCCCTGAAGACAGGTCAGAGTGCTGGATAGGATTCTGTTGGCATTTAGCTCTGGACAGTCAGCAGTCATCTGGGTCTGTGGCTGGTCTGCAACCAGAGGAGGAACACCCTCCCTCTCCTTTCTTCAAGGCCCAGCGAGGGGAAGAAACAGGAGTCAAAGCCCCAGAGGCTGCAGTGGAGTCTCCTGTCTCCTTTACCAGGGGTACCTACTGAGCACTGGCCTACTGAGCACCCCATGGCCAGTAGATGGCGACATCATTTCCTTCTTCCTGGGGGAGAACTGAGGGCCCAAAGTAAGGTCGAAAGTGGGATCTGTTCCCCAAGCGTCCACACGGGCAGGAGGTGCCAGTCAAGCGCAGTCCGCCTCTGGTTCCGTCCTGTTCCCCACACTCGGCTGTTTGGGGAACAGCCGAAGACCAGCAGTCCGCACAGAGTGACTCAGGTTCCTCAGCACTGGGCCCAGCTGTTACAGCTGAGAAGAAACTGGATGATCGTTCATCACGCACATCTGTGAAAAGAATGTCCACGGCGGTGCCCAGAGCCTGGGGCTTGTGTGTGTGACCAAGGAACAGGCTGATGCAAACCCCACGGCACAGAGCAGAGTCAACAGGGCAGAGTGAGGAATCCAGGTGGCTGTGCTGTCGTGGGTCTCCAGTGGGGACTGGATGTCACAGCAGGGGAATGGCTCCATCTGGTGTGGGCCCTCACACCAAGTGCTGAGCCCTGGCACTGGGGTCTTCCTGAGCTCAAGGGGTGGCACGGCCAGGAGGACTCATCCACCCTGGTTGCATCTGTTCCCCTCAGTGGAGCAGCCCTGAGACAGCTGGGCACCAGCCTGAACCAGGAATCCCAAGCTAGAACTGCAGGAGTAAGTCAGACCAGGCAGCTTCCCACACTCCAGAGATCATCCGTGTGCTACCCCAGGCCCGGCACACCCAGGAGAACCGTAGGAAGGTGGGAGGAGGCGGGCACTTGGACAGGCAGAAAATACCCACATGGTACTGTTGGCTATGAGACTGCTCATCTGGAGGGCAGTGGTCGGGGAAGCAGCTCTGCCCCACGTTCCTGTCGGCTTCTGGTCAATCCACCACAGCTGACTGTAGAAATATGAAAGAAATGCTCAGAGCCTCCGTCTCATCCACAGAAGCTCCTGCCCGAGGATGTGGAGGACGTATTAGTTTCTTTTCTGTGACTGTGATGGAATACACTGACAAAATCGACCTAGGGGAGAAAAGGGTTTATTTAGTTCAAAGTTCCAGAGGGACACAGTTCATCGCAGGGGAAGGTGTGGGGCAGGAACGTGAGGCTGGCCTGTCACATTTCATCTGCACACAAGATTCAGAGAGAAAGAGAGACAGTGACAGAGACAGGGAGAGTGACAGAGAGACAGAGATACAGAGTCAGAGACAGAGACTGAGACAGAGTGATAGAGACAGAAAGTCAGAGAGAAACAATTACAGAAACAGAGAAAGACAGAAAGTGACAGAGATAAAGTGACAGAGACAGAGAGATACAGAGATATAGACAGAGAGACAGAGTGACAGAGAGACAGAGACAGTGAGTGATAGAGAGAGAGAGAGGCAGTGACAGAAACAGAGACAGAGAGAGACAGAGAGCAGGAAATGGGACCAGGCTATAAAACCTCACAGCCCACCCCCAGTGACATATTTTCTCCAGCGGGTTTCCTCTTTCTAAAGGTTCCATAACCTCCCAAAACAGCACCACTAACTGGGGACCAGGTGTCCCAGTACCTTGCTCATTCAAGCACCACGGGGAGAAAGTTCAGCACCCAGACAGGGCCCAGGACCTCAGTGCAGCATCAGGGCACAGAGGAACAGTAGCGAGGGTGTGTGCTGAGCAGATCCTGGAGTCTTGTCACTGCATTCGGGCAGGTTTTGCAAGTCTAAACTGGAGCCATAGGCAGCAGTGTTGTGGGGAAAGCTTCGGAATCCACAAGGCCAGAAGGTAGAGGTGGGAGAAAATGCCAGAACACACGGGAGAGAACCCAGACTAACACGAGGGATGCAGAGAGAAGGAAAAACCCCCCACACGTGGTCACCGTTCCCTGCTGGAATAACTCAGTTTGCAGGGTGGGTATTCTGGAAAAATCTTGACATCAGGAGGATTGTCAAAGCCATCTGGAAAGAGCCACGTGTGGGATCAGAAGTGACAACAGCAATCTGAGCTGCCTTAGAAACTCAGCTGCACAGCACCCAGCATGGCCCTGTGCACACACACAGCGGACCCTGATGCAGCGTGAGTAAGGACCCGGCTGAAAAGCCAGCACTAGTGTCCACGGCAAGAGAGACACAGTCTGCTGCACTAGGCTGAGATTTGGATGGGAGAGAGAGGGAAAGAGAGGGAGAGAGGGAGAGAGGGTGAGAGACAAAGAGGGAGAAAGAGGACAGGACATACAAGTGTGATCCCAAGAGGTCAGAGCCCTGAGTGCACGCTGATGCCCCAACAAGAAGTGACCCCGGGAGGTCAGAGCCCTGTTCTGTTCTTACCCTGACAGTTACTAGGCATCTTAAAACATATTTATTTATTATTTTGTGTGTAGGAGTGCTTTGCCTGCATCTATGTAAATGCACCACATGTGTGTAGTGCCCATGGAGGCTGGAAGAGGGCACGGGATCCCCTGGAACTGGAGTGAAGGAACTGTCCTTAGCCGCTGTGTGTGTGCTGGGAACCAAACCCAGGACCTGTTCAGGAGCAGTCAGTGCTGTCAGCTGCTGAGTGATGTCTCCAGCCCATGGATTTTCTAAATGAATGAATGAATGAATGAATGAATGAATGAATGAATGAATGAATGAGTCAATGAGCAAGCCAAGCCCTCTCTAGGCCAACCCCAGTTCAGGCACCATGTCACTCTCTTACAAGTCTTACCATTCATCGCCTGATGACAGTCAGAGCTTGAGGGTTCACCGGAAGAGTCTTCTCTCACTTTCTGGGAACTTGCTCCTTGTTAACAGTTCAGGTGAGCTGCAGAATGTTACAGAAGCTCCAGCGGAGGCTCATGCTCCTCTGGAGCCTCCATGGCCCCGAGGTTCCTGATCCTTACAGATCTGCACAGTGTCCCACTCCTCTCTGTGGGCCTGAAACAACGACCTGGGCATCATCCACCAGCCCAATCCTCTGAGCTTGTTCCCAGCTCCTGCCAGTCCAGGCTGCTCCACCCCCAGGCAGGTGCTGGTCTGTTAGCTCGCTCACCCACAGTGTCACCAGGTCCTATCAGGCTGGACCTTGTGCACAGGCCCTGCCTACAGCCAGCAAGTTTCCCTTTCCTGTCCAACACCCCATGCTGCTGAGAACTCACTCCAACAATCTCTAAACTTCCATCACCTGACCGATTGATTCTTTCCCAGCAGCTCCAGGAACTCCCCAGTCTCCTGTCTGCCCTCTTCTTGCTCTTCTTCAAGGAATATTTGAATTTTAAATAAATATTTGCATGCACAGGACAGCTGCCTTTGAAGAAAACCTGGGTGTCCTCTTGCAAGACAGATTCTCTGGCTTCTTTGCAAGATGAATAATGTCCCCTGAACGTATCTGCTGTGTAGATCCTGATTTTCATACATCATGTTTCCCCAGCGCGTGGCTTTGAGATAAGATGTTGTCCCTATTCCTTCTGTGGATAGTGTCCACAGAAGGAAATACATCTTCCGAGGGAACAAAACAATCCGTAATGACTAGGGTAAGGACTGTGTGCATCATTCATCTGTGACCTGAGCCCATGGTCTAGGGTCTGGGGCTCCACAGCAGGAGAGTTTTCCTTGGTACAGTGGTTACTGCCTGCTGTACTTTTAAAACCTGAGTCTCGTGGGTGAACCAGAGTGGACACAGGTTGGACACATGAACCCAGTCCCCTGTCCCTGTACAGGAGCTTCTGGCCACTTGATGCAGCCTGCACAGAGAACAAATGAGGTGTCCCATGTCAGGTGAATCACAAATGTCAGAATCTTCCTGAACCTATGATTCAGTTTCCCCACCTATAAGATTCAGCAGTATGTTTTTTTTTTTCCTTTTTTAAAGAAGGGATTTCGTGTAACTTAGACTAGCTTCAAACTTACTAGTTAGCTGAGGCTGACCTCATACTCCTGATTCTCTCCCAAAGGCTGGGAATACAGACATGCACCCTGTGTTTAACTCATGTAGTACCTAGAATACAGGGTTTTGTACATGCTGGGCAAGCACTCTACCAGCTTAGCTACACCCCCAGTCCAAGATGCAGTTTTACCACCACTTGTTTCCTCCGAGCAGAGCTATCTGCACTCCATGATTTCATCTGTGGCACCATGAGGACCCTTTCACTATAAACCAGGAAATGTCCAAAGTGGGGCTGTGGAAAGACAGGCCCAGACAGTGAGCAAGGCCAGTCTCACCCGAAAAGACAGCCGCACTGGTTTACTATGTAGGGGACACGCAAGTCCCCCACTAGGTGCCCCCCATCAGCACAGCAAGCTCCTCTCTGTTGCATGGAAAGACAGCATCTGCCTCTCCATCTGAAGTAGGCTCCTGCTGATGATTCCAGAATCCACAATGTGAACCCGTGTGACATTGAGAAGATTGTATTGGAAGAATTCTATTCATGGGGAGAGATGCCATGCAGACCTGCCCTCTCACTTCCCCAGGACAGATGGGACCCCCAGAAACAAAGTCATGTCTCCCCACCCGAGGGCTGCCTGGTAATTAATAACCAGCAGAGGAAACTTGATTGCCATTCATGGGTCTAAAAATGGATAAACAACCATCACTGCCAGGCCAGGAAGGCTGGGCTGTATTCATCACCATTACAGAGAGTAATTCAGCTTGTGCGCGTTAATCAATCACTGCTCTCGCTGGGGCTTGGGCCTGACTGGTCCCTGAGAGTGGACAGCCGTCATCAGCTCACCGGCCGGAGTCCAAGCATGATGGATTGCAGCTACCGAGGCTCCAATCTGGATGGGATTGTCAGGGAGCTGGCTGACTGCACCAGGCGGCCATCCCTGCACAAATTATTGAAATGAAGGCAGTGTGCTCCGTGTACTTCACATGGAAGGAGATGGAGGTGGGCGTGCTGGCCTGGCGAGTGGGAACAATGATGTTCCTCAGGCACCTAAGTGTGGCGGGGGAGGGCTGGGCAGTGGGGGCCTGTGTCTCCAACAATGCTCTAATTTGGGGATGTGCTGATAGTGAGAAAGATAGTGGATGTCGATTTTTTTAATGGTTTATTGCTATTTATGTGGCATGTGTGCGTGTGTGTGTGTGTGTGTGTCTGTGTCTGTGTCTGTGGTCTTTGTGTCTGTGTGTGTCTACAACCACTAAGCCACTCTCTAGCCTGCAGATGTTCTCTTAATTAAAATAACTACGTGTCTCGTGGACAGAGCAGCCCTTTCAACAAGGAGATGCATAGATTATCTTAGGAGAGGTGGGGTTCACTCAGCCAGATGGAGAAGTGAGGGCCAGGCTCAGGAAGGCTCTAGGTCCTTGGAATTTGAAAATAAGCCTGGGTGGGAACATTGTGGCCTAGATTCTGTCTGTCTGCTCAGTAGCCTCACTTGTACCCTAACATCTTGTGCCATAAATGTCATACCTCTGGCCACCAACCCTAGGACAGAGGGACTGAATACCTATGTGAATGTGACCACAGCTTTCTCTGTCCCTACTGCCAGACCGTCATCCTGTGGTGACCTGTCCACCTGAGGTGCCTGTCAGCAGCAGGTTCCATGGTGTCAGACCCCTCCATCAGGGGCCAAGGCACCACACTCTGGGCCACTGTCTGCCTTCCAAGACACTCACTCATTTACTCCCCTCTGCCTAGACTTGTAGCTTACAAGAGGGTCACGGTTGAGGACGGGGGACAAGACTGAACTAGCCAGTTACGGCAGACTTGGTTGAGCTCCCCGACCCAGTATCACTGCCTGAACCTGGTTCTAAGGCCCATCTTGACGATGGCCTGTGCACTCGGGAGCTTTGGCACCTGCAGTCTTCTGCATTGCCCAGCATCTCGTTATCTGGTTAGGATCAAAGGACCCCAGCCCACTTGGACTACAGACCTGCCTGTGGAAGTCTTCCCACTGGAGCTGCTCTGTCTCCCTTGGAGGCGGTGGAAATCCCCCTTGACTCTGGTCATCTCCCACTGGCCCTGTCTCACCTCCTCCACTAGGAAACATCCTTTGCTGTGGGTGACTGAGGTCTGCAGCTCTGCAGAGCTGGAACAAGACAGGAAGTGTGCTGATGGCTTCCGTGGTCAACTTGGCACACCTTGCAAGACAGAGCCTCAACTGGAGAATTTCCTCTACCGTGCTGGCCTGTGGGCATGTCTGTGGCACATTTTCTTAATTTTTGAGTGATGTGGGAGGGCCCAGCCCCACTGTAGGTGGTGTCATCCCTGGGCAGGTGTTCCTGGCCTGTATAAGGGACTGAAAAGATGACTCAGTGATTAAGAGCACTGGCTGCTCTTGCAGAAGACCTGGGTTCAAATGCCAGGACACATATGGCATAACTCCAGTTCCAGGGAATCTAACACCCTCTTTTGACCTCCATAGGCACTGCATGACACAGGTGCACTTACATACATGTAGGCTTAACACTCATACACATAAAAATTAATGAATAAATAAATAAATGAATGAATAAATAAATAAATAAATAAAATACATAAAATAAAAAAGAAAGCAGGCTGAGCAGGGGCCAGGGGAGCAGCCAGGAAGCAGTATCACTCCACAGTCTGTGCTTCAGCTCCTGCCTCCAGGTTACTGCCCTGGTTCCTGCCTGATGTCTCTCAAAGACAGACCATCACTTGGAAGTCTAATGTGCAATGAACCCTTGCCTCCCCATGCTGGTTTTGGTCATGGTATTTATCACAGCAATAGAAAATTAACTAGAACAGAATGAACCAAACACAGGATTCCTTCTTTCACTCACCCTAACCTGCAGCCATCAAGGCTCCCCTGACGCCTGGAGGTACTGCCCCAACTTCACCAGGTCCAGAGCACTGGACAACAATCATGGAAGTGCCTGCCATGTGGGAGGTGGAAGGGAAACTGTGTCAGCGCAGAGCCCTGATCTGTGCAAGAGAGAAACGTCTCAAACCCAAGGAGGCGAAGGGGTGGGACACGCGAGCGAGAAGCAGCGAAGGCACTCGAGGGTCCACAGCGCTGGGTCAGAACCAGCAGATCTGGGGTCAGGAGCTCAGCCCAGGAAGGGCAGAGCCTGGGGCAGCCGGGCTTCAATTCCTGACCTGCTGAGGACAAAGTTCACAGAACAGCTGTGCTTGCTGAGGGCGTCGGCCCCAGGCCCCATTGCTATAGGAGACAGACCTTCGTCTTCAGCCAACCGGAGCCTCTTGAAGTCTCCTGAAGCATCCAGACCAAGCTTTGATGAGGAGTACCTCCCTAGAGGGTGAGTCCCAGGGTAGAGGACCTGCGGGGGCCAATGCAGGGCCCACTCCAGCCAGCGATACACTGGCTGACACAGTGATCAAGGAACCATGCAGATACGAACAGAATCAAGAGATGTTAATGGACTGGTGGGGTAGAGGTAGGGGTGGCATTAATCTAAATCCCTCCCAGGTCCCCTGACCTCTGGGTGTATGTGACAGTCACTCTCACCGTGTGTATGGCAGGGAGCCATGCAGGTTTGGATGGTGTGTCAAGATGGGCCTGGCAGAGCTTACAGGAAGATGAGCGGACAATATCCAGCGTGTCTCAGCCAAGCCAGCCACTCCCCATGTTCTGTCTCGAGGCTCTTGGGTGGGGACAGCCCCATCCTCCAGAACCCTAGCAGGGTTGGCACCGAACATGCTGCCATTCACTCTGCAAACCTCATTCCCACCCCCTTGGTGCCTCCTTCAAATGTCCTGCGCTAGCAGGACAGCTGCCCCCATGTGTCCCTGACATGCATCCTATTTAGCTCGCAGTTGCCACCAGAGTCCTCCTTGCTTTTTCCAGTAACTCCATCCTCAGCTCTCACCAACTGCCATGTGGACAGATGGGCTGTTAGAAGTTCCCCTTGGAGCCCATGGATCAGACTCTGGAATGAATGTGACAGCAGGCAGAGCTAACATCTCTATCAAGGTCACAAGGCCTCTGGACCCCAGCACGCTTCTTCAGGAAGTACCACCATGTGGAGCTGGAGGGCTGAGAAGGATCTGGCTGTTCCAGGCTGCCCGTAGGCCTGAGCTGCTGGAGTTTGGGACACCCAGTAGTCATCAGCACCTCCCCCGTCCTGTGTCCCATCTCCCCTGATGAGATAGTTTGTCATTCTGGCATCTTCCAGCCTGGCAAAGCCCTGATCATCAGGGAGGCTCCTGCTGGGCCTCTGGCTGTCCAAGAAGCTTCTTCAATCACAGACGCATTCATCCTATGATGACTGCTGAACCAGGCCCTGGAGGGGCTGCAGGTGTCTCCGGGAGTGAAGGGAGGTCCCCACTCTAGACCAGTACCTGGCACAGTGTGATATGGCACCTTCCTGACCATAGCCATGCCGTGATGAAGTTTGGGCTGACTCTAGTCTCAAAAATCATCAGGCAGTTGGCCCAGGGTATAGGAACACACATCAGCAGGACCCCAGTTGTCTTGGGAACAGGTCAGTGTGTCCTGGAGTGCACCTGCTAACTGCAGATTTATGACTTCTGTAGGTTATGCTTGGCTTGCTTCTGCAAAATAGTAATTGCTGCTTAATGGAATAGAAATTGTTAAGGGGGCTCTGCTCCTGTAAGCTTGGGAGCTTAAACGTTTCACCCCTGGTTATGGTTTCCCTGGATAAAAGCTTACCCTAGGGATGGCTTGGGGCTACACACTTGGGTTCTGACGCCCGCATATAGTTGTTTGCCAACAAGGACTTTCATTTGGCAAAACTTTGTCCACAACAGCAGGGACACAGTGGCCCACATGCCCCTGGTTCGTGTGACCACATATAGTTGTTTGCCAACAAGGACTTTCATTTGGCAAAACTTTGTCTGTCCACAACAGCAGGGACACAGTGGCCCACATGCCCCTGGTTCGTGTGACCAAACCCATGAGCACACTGAGGCACCATGAAGATGTCATGGGAGCACGTGTGCACGCACACCCTTACTCTTGCTCCTGCCTAGGAGAAGTCCTCACCACACAGCCCCTGTCCACGGTCATGTGCTTGATTTGCTATTGTCAGATCCTCAACCAGACACGTGCCTGGGAAACAGGATTCCCCGATACAACATGGGACACTCAGTCAGGTTTTCGTGTCAGATAAACAAACTGTTTTCAGCAATTATAATTATTTGCGTGGCTAATGTATGAGTTACGTTTCTGTTTCTGTGATAAAGCACCATGGCCAAAAGTGACTTATGGAAGAGTTTATTTTGTCTTATGGTTGCAGAGGGGGGTCCATGATAGTGGGGGAGGCATGGTGGCAGGCAGCCACAGTAGGAAACTTAGAGCTCACATCTTCAACAGCAAACGTGAACAGAGAGGGGGAACGAAGCGGAGTAAGGCTGTAAAGTCCCAGAGCTCACCCCCAGTGACACGTGTGCTCCAGCAAGGCTCTGCATCCTAAGGGTTCCACCATCTCCCCAAACAGTGCCACCAGCTGGTTCAAACACAGGAGCCTATGGGGAACACATCTCATTCAAACCACCACAGCTGTGTATCTGAAATCTGCCTTGTCCACAGAACAGGTGCTCACAACACCCCTAAGTGGGGAGCCACACTGTGCGATGTCTCCTGAGAGCCTCCACTGACGTGCTGGACCCAAGGCCTGATTTCAGCATCTTTTCACTAGGTTTTTACAGAAGCAATTAGACATGCTGGAGCAGTTGGAAGAGCGCCTTTGGTCCTCTGGCTCCTTGGGTCAGACAACATCCTACCGAACTGCACAGAACATTACCACCAAGAACTTGGGGTTGCTGATCTGTTTCCACAATCTGCGTGCTGTTGTGTGTCTGTGGGTGTCAGGTACGGTCAGTTTTAGCCCCTGTGTGGGTTCATCAAGCCATCACACAGATAAGACCTAGACCAGGCGTAAAGCCCCAGACCCTGTCTGCTCCAACCCTCAGCTGCACATTACAGCTGTAACGCCCAGTACCTTTCCTCCATCCGAGGGCTCTGCCCCATCCCTGAGGGTCCGGACAGAATGGAGCCTCCTTAGAAGATAAGTCTCTCCTACTTAGAGACCCTAGGACCATCCACATGTTCATAGCCACCAAAGCAATTTGTGATAGGTCCCTGGGGGTGCTGGGAACCCCTGGAGCAGGGTGCTCATGTGTTTGCATATCATTTGCATCTATTTTGCATATCAATTTGTATCTATTTATGTCACTGTGTAGGGTGCCAAGTAATGTGGCCAGGGAGGCTCAGCAAACGTGGTATGCAGTAAAAGGATTCGACTGGGTTTTGGGGAAGTGGGAGTCTCCAAACCCCAGGAGGTGGCAACCAACAAGCTCTCCCCACTCCAAGCAGAACTGATGTGGGTGGCAGACTAGGAGGTGTGGCTCTTGGCCAACCACCACCCATGGCTGGAAATCTCTGCAGAAATTACCCCAGCAGACACCTGGGTCTGGAGTGATGTCCTGGACATCTCACCAAGAGCTAGAAGTTGTAGGAAGGACTCTCTTGTGGAGTCTTCAGATAGAGCCCAGCCCTGCTCATCCCTTGGTCTCAAACTTCAGCTTCCAGAGAGCGAGAGAGAATTCTGTGGTAAGACCTGGGTTTGCGGGCTCTCTCTGCCATCCTGAACCTCGGGCAGTATGGGACAGAGGCAGGTGTGGAATCTCAGGCCAGGGGGTGGGGAAGGCTGGGGTGTGAGCACTCCTGGGATTTGGGGGTTCATAACTCATGAAGCTGAGGTCCAATCAAGGGGAGGGGAACAGACAGAAGATCTGTATGCAGCCAGGGGGTGTCACTTGATGTGACCATCACAGAGGAACAAACGTGCCCGTGATGAACTGTTGGGGTCCGCAGGCCTGTGTGAGTCTGGGCTCCAGGCTACTCTCAGTGGAACCGCATGAGGCATGGTGGGTGTCTGGACCTGGGTCTCCTGGTCTATGAAGCGAACGGGACACCTGCCTACCCTGTGAGCTGCTGGGTGGTGGCCAGCACTCAGGAAAGCCTCTGACTGGGTGGTTGTGAAGATCTGGGTCTAGCTCTGGCTGTCGTTGATTAGATTAAGAAACACTTGGGATTAGCTGAGCAGAACTCCAAGTGTGTCTGTGAGGGCGTCTCCAGAGACAGTTCTGTCCTGGGGGCTTTGACCCAATGCGTGGATTAACCCCGTGATGGACTCACAGAACTGCAATATTGGGAAGTTGTGAAAGGCAAACAGGAAGTGGGGCCTCGCCGGAGGGAGGACGTCACCGAGGTGTCCCGGGGGCTGTGTCCTTCCCTGGCCTCTTTCCCCGCATACACCTTCCCTGCTTCCCGCCCCCATGAAGAACCTCCCCCGGCGTCCATGTGACTCTGTGACTGAGAAGAGCCGGCAACGAGGACACTATTCGGAAGATGGGAAGAGAGGAAACGAACTAGGAGTCACCAAAGTGACAAGGTGGGGTGGGTGGAGGCCCTGGAGAGGAGACGGGACCGCCCAGGGCTCCGGGTCTGGCTCTCTGTGGGGGCAGGGGAGGGTGCCTGAAACCACAACCAGAAAATGAGCTGGTGACAGCAGACTGGCAGCCCAGCCTCAGGACAACAGACAGCTCTGGCAAGCCTTAAATCCGGTTGGATTTAGTGTGACAGTGGCTCCTCCTGGGGAACAGGCCAGAATTGGAGAGAAAATACACTGCTTGCTCCCCAGGCCTTAGAGTGCTATAGCCAGGGTACCGGGGTACCATATCAAGAGTACGGATGTTATTTCAGCTTGAGATAATCTGGGGACCTCAAAGTAAGGCACAACTACAATTCAGGGTTACCAGAGACACCCTGCTGCAGTGTCTGGGTGGGGAGAGGGGAGGATCAGACATGCACTTTCAAGGAAGTTTAAACAATAGAGGGCTTAGACTATGAAGGATGCAGAGATCTGTTGTCCCTCCACTCTGTGGAGGAGAGCAAGCCCCTCTATGAAAAGAAGGGAACCCCTAAAGTGAAGGCAGACATGAGCTGACACAGACCCTTGACTTGTTTAGCCTCGGTCCATGGACAGCACCAGCCTCGGCGCCTTGTTTGGTGTCACTGGCTTGTTCCCACCTGCCTGATTGGTTCTGAGGATTGGAGCACTGAGAGAGGACAGTCACTGTCTTTGTGTTGCTGTGATAAAACACTGGTAAAGAACAACTTGGGAAGGGAAGAGCTGTTTCTTCTTACAGCTCACATTCCATCATCAAAGCATAAACTTGAGGCAGGAGCTGAGGCCGTGGAGGAACGCTGGTCACTGGCTCGCTTCCCCTGACTTGCTCAGCTGCCTTTCTTATACAGCCGAGGTCCACCTGCCCAGGGATGGCGTCACCCACAGTGGGCTGGAGCTTCCTATATCAATTATCAATTAAGAAAAAGCCTCGCACACATGCCTACGGCCAGGCTGATGGAGGCTGAGGGAATTCCTGAATTAAGGGTCCCTTTTCCCAGGTATGTGAAGTAGGTAACTGAAGCTACCCAGCACACTCACCATGAAGACCTCAATAAACTGCCAAAGATACCCGTCCTAACAGAGGCACACATCACAACTCAAACACAAGAAACACCCAACGTTTATAATTCCCACAGACAGTAAAATGATTGAAATGACAAGAAACATTTAAAAATCTAGGTTCAAAAGTGACCTGTGACCTCAAAGCGATGCAGATGAATGAAATGAGTGGTTTTCTAAGAAGTCTGTTTTCTGTTGCTGTGGCCAAAAACGACTTGGAGAGGAAAGGATTATTTCATCTTACAGGTCACGGTCCATCATCCTGCCAGGGCAAGAGCTCAAGGCAGGAACCTGGAGGCAGGAACTGAAACAGAGACCACGGCTTGCTCCAGGCTTATGTCTGGCTACCTTTCTTATATAGCCCAGGTCACCTCCCCAGGGATGGCACCATCCACATCATGTTACCATCTAGGGGATCAGGTTCATTTACTCTGTAAATTAAAGAATTAAAAAGCAAGGCCAGGCATGGTGGTGCATGCTTTTAATCCCAGCACTCAAGAGGCAGAGGTAGGCCAGTCTATGTGAGTTCAAGGCCAATCTGATCTACATAGTGACATAGTAAGCTCCAAGCCAGCTGGGGCCACAGGGATACCCTGTCTCAAAAAGACCACAGTAAAACAAAAATTAAAAAGCAGGAAAAATCTCAGACATAGAAAAAAGCAGCAGGAAACAGACTTTATTTAAAAGACAGAAACATACACAGACACTCTCACAAAGAGAAAAGCTCCCACTAAGGGACTCAGAAACCGAAATTTCCAAAGCCCCTGCAGTTTTTAAATAGGGTTTCCCTGTAGGCCCAGCTGGCCTAGAATTCACTGTGTGAATTCTCAGTCTCAGAGATTTGCCTGCCTCTTCCTCCATAGAGTCAGCCTAAACTGTAGTATGGTCAAGAAGGTGCCCTATTACACTTAAACTAAGTGAAGGAACACAGACTCAGAAAAACAAATGACACATGTCTTCCTTCCTTTGTAGCACCTAGCACCAAATCCTTATATGTGAGAATATATCCTGATGTAACTGTAGGAGCCAGGAAAATAGAAAGGAGCCAGGGAAGAAAGGGAAAGAAGGAGCCTGAGAGAGAAGAACAGTAGGAGACAGGTGTTACCAAGAGGGGGTGTGGGTAACATAGGGGTATTTAAATGGGTCAGTGAGTCAAGGAACTATGCGGGTGAAGGGGAAGGATCTCAAGAGAGGGGGGATCCATAAGAGACAGATATTATCAAGGATGAAATGGAGAAAATTGGAGTACTTTAACTGGGGAGGGAGGAGGAAGGGTGAGAGAGAGAGGAGAGAGAGAGAGAGGAGAGAGAGAAAGAGAGAGAGAGAGAGAGGAGCGATAAAGAATGCTTAGCTGATGTAAAATACCAGAAGGAAATATATTAGCTCAAAAGTCTATTGAAAAATTACACATACAGCATCTCTACATGTGTTCATGTGTACAGCTGAAGGCTACATAACAAAAAACAGCGCCAGACAGGAGAAACCTCCCTTCAAGTTGTTGGCCAGGGTAGTCCAAGGGACTCCCAAAATTACACAGGCTACTTCCACAATCCTTGATTGCTTCCCAGAACTTAAAGATAAGACCCTACTGCTGAAGACAGGACATACCATGGACACAGGACTTGGAGCAATGGAGCTGGAATTGATCAGTAAACCACTTTTCTGAAAGCTAGCGCTTACGTTTTGGGAGAATGCTGTCTAAGCTGCTAAGAGGGAACATCAATTGATGGTCTAACCCCAGCTTTAAGGCCTAATAACTACAACAGTGACTAGCACAGCAAATCATATTGGGGTAGTAGTGGCACTTTCATCTTGGGGGTAATCAACAGGTACCTAATTGGACTTAAAATCTCAGTGGGAGGGAACTCATGTGTGCTACTGTTGTTACAGAGTTTGGGACCACTGGAAAGACCACTCAGATTCAATCAGAATCCAGTCAGCCTAATTACTTATTAGACCTGTGTGATGGCTAATCCTAGGTGTCAACTTGACTGGATCTGGGATTAACTGAAATGAGAGAGATCTTCTTGATCGGATCATCTGAAGCTGGAAGACCGATCCTAAATGTGAGTGTCACCTTCTGATGGCAGCCCGTATAAAAGGCCACGGCAGAGGAGAACGCCAGGCTTCTTGCTGCTTGCCTTCTCTCTCGCTGGTGAGTTCATCTTGCTGCTGTAGATTGAAGACTAACTGATCTTTTGGAATTTGTCAGACCTTCAGCGCCAGATTGGGACTACTGAGACATCCAGCCTCGTGGACTGAGCGACTACGGATTCTCAGCCTCTCCAGTGTGGTGCAGCCATTGTTGGACTACTCGGACTCTATCCTGTGAGCTAAACTGATGAATCCCTATACATTCATTCTACTGGTTCTGTTTCTTTGGAGAACGCTGACTGATACAACTGGTCAGCAGACAGCAGCTCCAGGTTGGGAATACAGACCTCAGGTTGGCAATAGAGAAAGGCAAAAGTTTTAAAGGCAAAACTACATGACATCATGAGGTATTCATAGGGTTACAAGTCATAGATAAACAAGTCATGGGGTAGTCATGGGGTTTACAAGTCATGGGGTTACAAATCATGGGGTATCTTAGATAAACAAGTCAGTCCCTGCTTAGGCAAGCAAGCAAATCTACAGAAGCACAAGATAAGCAATTACAGCATGTATGGTCAGCTATTTCTCCCAACTGGACTCTGAGGGGGAAGGGAGGGGAACTTACTGGAACCAGACTTAGTCTTGAGCCAAGCCTTCCTGGCTCCAAGCATGCAAGATGGAGTTGTTTTAGTCACACTGTTACACTGTAAACATAGCTAAATACGCGTGACTGGAGAGATAAAGATCTTAGAGCAAACCCTGACTGTCACATCCCCAGACAAATGTAATTTCTTACTATGCACTAAATATGGATCATTATATTCACAAACAAGTACCCAAATCATCACTCATCAAAGAAGCTTCTTCTGTAATAGAGACTCTTACAGAGTTTCACAGCTGGTCACAAGCAGAGACTGCCTGTGAAACTCTCAAGTCTAAGTGTCACAGGTACAATTGAAAATTTACACTTAATACTTAGAACATAGTGGAACAGTGGGTTGAGGGAACACTAACACGTCTCTTAACTCTCATCACTGAAGCTCCTTCTTGCAACAGAGGGCATTGAACACAGGGCTCAGGAACCATTTCAGAAGAGGGGGTAAAAAGATTGCAAGAGTCAAGGGAGGCCGTGTAGACGATATGGAAATAGAGTCTTACAGTCTCCTGGGACCTTGCTTATATGAACTTAGAGCAATGGTAATAGCATGCACAAGACCCACGCAAACACAAGAAAACAAAACCCCAGCACAGCGCTGTGGAGAGGACAGCAGGCCCCAATCTTAGCTGAAGAAGTACTGGGCAGCTGGTCACTGCTGGGTGAGGAAGAGCTGATCTTTAAGGGACGGACTCTAGATGAGCTGACCAGACCCCAGTGAATGAACGTGTACTGAGGGACATCGGAACACTAACTGGACTCCATAGGTGTGAAATCCAGTGGGGGATGCCGATGGGAAAGGGAGTATAAAGATGATTGAGATGTTGTGTATGAAATATACAAAAATTCAATAAACTATTTTTAAAACACACAACTAATAAAAATAACAGGAATAATAAATAAATATGTCCATAGAAAAGGGAGTAAATAAACAGCTTCTCAAACTGTTCTCTGACTTCCACATGCCTGCACACACACTCGTAATAAATAAAAATTTAAAAAGTCTTTGGTGTATGGTACCTGCAAACGCTTGCCAACCACCCTTTTTAGGGCTCCCCACCTTGGTTATTCTCCTTTAGAATCCTGCATGTATACATGTGTCTACAATGCAGTGGAGTGTATATATACATATATGCACACAATGTACGTACATATATGTTATGTACACAGATGCATATATATTCAACCTGTGCTGGCATAGATCTCTTCTGGCCTTGCATATATGTCCCCAGCTGCTCTTTCCCTAGAATGAGAGGAATGCTGTTTATTCCTATGAAAACGAGTGCTATACTTTGATGAGCAGATTTCAGTGTATGGTGCCTTTGTATGGAGCAGGCATGTGCCACTTGCTAACAATTCTTGGAAGGAATGTTGTTCATTATTCCAGCAGGCATTTCTCACAAATTTCCTTCTCATGAATTCGAAGGAATCACATGAGGGGCAAGGCAGGAGAAGGGAGCAACTTTAGATAAAAACGCTGGCTTAACGGCTCATAAAGCAGAACTGAACCTTATTATAACATAGGACTGAACCTTATTATAGTAAGATTCCATCACAGAAGCGGGGTTGGTGGTGCCACATGGCACCACCTAACATAGGAGAGAACAGCTGGAGGGGTCCAGTGGAACTGAAAGGATCTATGTAGAGCTTATTCATCTTAGAAATAAGTATTTCAGACAAGAGAAAAAAATACATGACCAGCAAAGATATTCTCTGCTCATATAATGGTTAAAATTCTAAGACTAGGGAACAAGAAACTCATGTTAGACTGCAAGAGAAAAATTCAAACTCACCAAGGCAAACACATCAGGAAATGATTGGACCTCACAGCAAAAGTCCTAAATCCCAACGGGCATGGGATGTATTTTCTAACAACTCCCTCTGAAGTAACACTTTCTCTCCTAGAGGGAGGATAGAGGCTTATGAGACTCAGGAAGTAGCTCACAAGTCTCAGAAAGTTCCTGAAACATACAAGATTCACAAGGCTCTTCCCCAAGGTTAGATAGGCAGTAGGACAGCCTGCGAGAGGAGACTCTGTGGCCCGTTGAGTTGTCTGCAAGTCATGCAGGGAGTTCCGGGGATAGTTTTGTGAGTCATCCAGGCCGTTTGGATATTCAGCTGCCTTTGAATCATCCGTATTCCTGAGTAACCCCTCATCCATACACCTGTAAGCAACCCGGATAAACTCACTGGCGTACCAAGACGAACTTCGGTGGAATCATTACTTTGGTTGTCTGTCATCGATTTACTATCTGGGGTAAATAGATACTGTTCACTCTCCCCAGGAAAAGTCACACAGCACAATGATGTGTTTCAAAGCTTGAACACAAATACCTGGCAACTGAGATCATCAGCCTACAAAAGTATTTTTTTAATTTATTATTTTTATTTTATGTGTATGCATGTATTGCCTGCATGTAGGTAAGTGCACCCATGTCATCCAATGCCTGCAGAGGACAGTAGAGGCTCTCGGATCCCCTGGAACTGGAGTTACGGACAGTTGTTAGCTACCACGTGGGTGCTGGGATTCAAACCTGGGTCTTCTGCAAGAACAGTCAGTATTCTTAACCACTGAGCCATCTCTCCAGCCCCCGTACAAAAGTATTTTTTAAGTTCATGGATCAACAAAGACCTTCCAAGATAAACACAAATTAAAGCAAAGTATGACTGATAAGCTCCTATAAGAGAGTACTTAAATGAGTCATATGCACAGAAGAAAGATGATCCCAAACATGAAAGCTTGGGAAACAATAGATTAATAAATGAGAGCTAGAAAAGATCAAGCCTGTCCAGCTCAATAAATCAGCAAACCCCTAAAACACATAAGGTGATAAAAAAATCAGTATTCAAACCAACCAGAAATAAAGCCAACAAAATTACAGGAATCAGTAAATACTTCTCAATAATAATCCTAAATGTAAATAGTCTTAGCTTTCTAATTGAAAGATAAAGAATAGCTGATTGGATTAAAAACAATATCCAACTATTTGTTGTCTGCAAGAAGCAAATATCCTCAACAAAGAAACAGTGACTGAGTGAAAGGATGGAAAACAACTTGTAAGAGTGGAATCCCAAGCCAAGCAGGAGGAGCTGAGCTTATGTCTGACAAAGCAGATGTTAAGCCAACATTTATGAGAACTGAAGGTCATTGTGTAGTAATAACAGGAAAGATACATCAAGAACAGATGACGATGAATGTGTGTGCACAAAATATATGTGCACAGTGATGAGCCCAAAGTCAGAAAACAAGCATTACTGGGTGTGCTCTGACAACTGACGTTAATACCACACGCTCATCAATAAATCATCAAGTCAAAATTCAGCAAAGAAACTTTAGAGTGAGATTGCACCCTAGACAAATGGACTCAGAATACATCTACAGAACATTCTAGTCAACAGCTGTGGGATACACATGCTTCTCAGGGATCCATTGAATTTTATCCAGAATGGATCACATTTTAGGCCATAAAACAAGTCTAACAAGCACAAAAAAAAACCAGAAATTTGAAGCAGGATTGACAGTGCACATCTTTACTCCCAGCACTTAGGAGGCAGAGGCAGGCAGATCGCTGTGAGATTGAGGATAGTCTGGTCTACATAGTGAGTTCCAGGCCAGCTGGGGTTACAGAAGACCCTGTCTCAAAATGAACAAAAAAATTCAAAATGATTTTTTCATATATTATCAGACCATTATGGAATAAAACCAGAAATGAATATCAAAAATAACTAACTACAGAAACCATAAACTACATGGAGATTAAACAATATTCACTTGAGTCGTCAGTGGGACAAGGAAAAGATTATGGAGGGTACTGAAAAATTCCTAGAATCAAATGAAAACACAGCTTACCAGAGCCTTTAGAAAGGTAGTTCTAAGAGGGAAATTTATAACTATGGGAGCTTACATTTAAAATATCAGAAAACTCAAATACCCAATGGCGTATCTCAAAGTCTCATAAAGACAAGAATTAGACAAATTCGAAATTATTAGAAAAAAATAGTAAAAATGAAGAAGAAAATTTAATAAAAGCAGTCTAAACAAAAAATACAAAGAATCAGTGAAAGAGAATTGGCTCTTTGAAAAGATAAAACTCAACAAATCCTTACTCAAATTTAATAAAAGGAGGAGAGACTGACTGTAGTAGAATGAGAGATGTAAATGGTGGGTGCAGTGGATATCTTGAGATGGAATCTGGGGATAATTAAGGGATGCTTAGAAAATCTAGAAGAAATGAACACATTTCTAGACCTGTGTGACATGAAGAGGATATGAACAAGTCATCCAGACCTAACACAAGCAACGTCGTTGGCGTCATTGAAGCAGTAATAGCGCCTTCGGGTAAGGAAAAGTCCAGAACTCACGGGTTCGCTGCTGAATTCTGACACACCTTCCATGGGTTGGGGTCGGGGACTGAATAAAAAGGAGAAAGGGAGCTGAGCACCAGCGTTCATCTCTCTGCTTCCTGACTGTGATCAGCGTCGCCAGCTGCCTCACTCTCCTGCCACTGTGACTTCCCCACTATGATGAACTGTGTCGTCTAACTGTGAGTGAAAATTAGCCCTTTCTCCCTAAGTTGTTTTTGTTTGTATTTTGTCACAGCAACAAGTGACACATCCCAACACCGAAACAAGATGTGGACACAGAAAACAGGGAGAAAACAGGAACAGTTTCCCTGACGACCATAGACAGAAAAATTCTCAGTAAAATACTTGCAGCCTCTATGGAAAACAGTGTGGAGAACTATTAAAAAACTAAAAATGAACCTACCACATGACCTGGTTATACCACTCCTTGGCATATACCCAAAGGACTCATCCTATTGCAGAGACACTTGTACAATCGTGTTTGTTGCTGCTCTTTTCACAATAGCTAAGAGATGGAAGCAACCTAAGTGCCCCTCAACTGACGAGTGCTTAATAAAAATGTGGTATATTTACACATTGGAGTTCTACTCAGCAGTAAAGAAAGATGAAATAATGAAATCTGCAGGTAAATGGACGGATCTAGAAACTGTTATACTAAGAGAAGTAACACAGACTCAGAAAAACAAATGACTTATGTTCTCCCTCATTTGTGGATCCTATCACCAAATCCTTTTGAATTCCTTGTTCTTTTAATAAGATGATGTTGTACAGCAGTCTCTTCTGCATGAAATAACTACCATCATCACGACTTCAGCTGAGCTTGCTTGCTAAACATTGTCACAATTGGGCTTGTTGATGGTTGTGCTCCTTCATCACAGGAGAGCCAAGCAGGGTCACTGGACCCTCTCTTCAGTATCCAGCTACTCCTCCCAGCCAACTAGTCCAGCCTTGGAAGATAAAAGAAAAATGAGGAGGAACCCAACAGAGGGATGCTTTTGGAAGCTCTTGTCAAGAAACTCCAATGGACTCTCATATGAACATTTGAAAATTGCCCTGTTCTGACTTTTTTCTAGTTCCCTGTCTAGAACTTGTAATGCTAATTACTCTTGCCTTTACTTCTCCTTCACATCTCCTATTCACCAGTCAAGGACTTTCTTCTCCCCTTAGAGACAAGAGTTATGCAATTTGGGAGTCTTTTAGATAGACCCACTGAAGGGGTACTCCAATTGCCTCACCCTGTGTCCCTGTTCAGCATGGAAGAAGAAAGAGTGGTCGGCATCCCTACTCCCTATTGGCAATCTAGGTAACCCCTTCAGAGGATGGTGTGATAAGAATGGGAGGTAGGAATTGACTAGGCAGTTAGGGTAAAAAGACCTCAAAGAAATGTAGCCTGTTTCTTGGCTGAAAGTCAAAATGTCATTGGGCCTGTTAATAACATACTCTGTTCCAAAGGCCAGAAATGTCAAAAGTATTTGGGAGCTCTTATCTAATCCTTATAAGATTTTAGGGTTACCTCTTCAGAGGGGGGAATGTTGGAGGGGAGGGAGTGGGCATGGATTTGATCAAAATACCTTATATGTATGTATGAAATTATCGATAAAGTTTTTATAAAAATTTAAAAAACTATTCAAAAACCACAAAAAAGAAATTTAAATGGTTTAAAATCAGTCTAAAATTGATTTCATGTATTTTATTGATAATATATGTATATATGATATTGTTCTAGTGTTTTACACATTTTAATAATTTTTTTGTTACTTCTTTGAGAACTCCAAAAAAAAAAAAAAAAAAAAGAAATACTTGAAAACTGAATTCAACAGGATGACGAAGTTGGTCAGTCCAACAGTGGAAGGGTGAGTCGCCACACAGTAGGTCAAACTACTGTAGAATACATACTATACAATACACAGTAATACACGTAATACACAACAGACAACAACACACGTAGGATCGGGGACTGCTGTCGCACGATCAATTCAATAGACACGAAAATTCAGCATCCTGTCCTAACAAAAGCCTTGAAGAAATTAGGACCTCAAGGAACATAATCAACATAACGAAGACTGCGTATGACAGTAATAAAGCCAGACTTAGACGAACAGAGTAAAAGTGAAAGCGTTTCCTCTGACGCCAGTAACGGGAGCAGGGTGAGACGTCTCCGCACCTGTATTCAGTAGAGTGACTGGCTTCTTCACAAGAATAATAAGGCCGGACCCAGAAATTAAAAAGAATACAAATAAAAAGGAAGAAATCGAATTACCCTGTTCTCAGGCGTCATTACCCTACATTTAACACCTTAAAGACACTGTCAGGGCCAGCAAGATGGCTCACCAGGTAAACGTACTTCCTGCAAAACCCAAAGACCAGAGTTTGATCTCTGGGAACTCACATGGTAGAGAGAGAATCGACTCCTGTGAGTTATCCTCTGACCTCCACTGGCACACCATGCCTGTGTACAATCACACACACACACACACACACACACACACACACACACACATATACACGCAAGCACACACACAAATAAGTGAATGCAATTTTAAGGAACTTTTTAAAAATATTTTATTTATTTTTATTTTATGTGTATGAGTATATTGTCTGCGTGTATGTGAGTGCACCCGTGTCGTGTAATGCTGCAGAGGTCAGAAGAGGGCTTCGGATTCCCCTGGAATCGGAGTTAAGGATGGTTCATAGCCGCCATGTGGGTGCTGGGAATCGAACCTGGGTCCTCTGCAAGAGCAATCAGTGCTCTTAACTGCTGAGCCATCTCTCCATCCCCTAAGGAACTTTTTAAAAGACTCCACCAGAAAATGCTTAGCTCTCATAAACAGTTTAATCCAAGCAGCAGGATGCAAAATCAGCATACAAAACCTGGTAACATTTTGAGACTAATAACAAATCCAATCACACTAGCCTTAAAAAAAAAACACATAGGAATGGAGCTAATCAAGGAGGCAAATACCCCTACTACAAAAACTTTAAAACATCCAAGAAAGAAAGAAGCTAAGGAAGAGAATAGAAAACAGAAAGCCTCCCGTGTTCATAGGTCCAGAGAATGAGCACTGTGAAAACGGACTGTTACCAAAACAGTCTACACATTCCATCCAATAACCACCAAAATGCCAATATTATTCCTCACACAGGGAAATATTGCAAAATTCACTGGGAATCACAAAAGACCCAGAACAGCCGAAGCAATCATTATCAGAATGCGCAGTGTGGGAGGTACCTGATTTCCAGTTATGCTACACAGATGTAACAAAACCCAGGATGGTGGGGGCAGATGCAGGCAGACTGTGTGAGTTCAAGGTCAGCCTTTCTACACAGCAAGTTCCAAACCAGCCAGGTTTGTGTAGTGAGACCTTGTCTTAAAACAAACAAACAAAACACGAAAATAAAACCAAAACAGTGTGGGAGGTACCTGATTTCCAGTTATGCTACACAGATGTAAGAAAACCCAGGATGGTGGGGGCAGATGCAGGCAGACTGTGTGAGTTGAAGGCCAGCCTTTCTACACAGCAAGTTCCAAACCAGCCAGGTTTGTTAGTGAGACCTTGTCTTAAAACAAACAAACAAAACACGAAAATAAAACCAAAGAGAAAACACAAGCATAATGGTACTGGAACATAGATCGGTGGAAAAGTAGAGGATTCAGAAATGAGCCCACACAGCTGTAGCCATCTGTCTTTTTTCACAAGCTGTCAAAACAGAGTACCTGATAAAATCAACTTAACATGAAAAGTCAGTCTTTTCCACAAGTGGTATTGGAAAACCTGGATATCCATAAACAGAAGAATGAGAAATTTCTCACCCTGTACAAAACTTAGCTCAAGATGGATCGATGGCTTTAATGTAAGACCTGAAACTTTAAAACTGTTAGAAGAAAACAGAGAAAACACTCCAAGCTAGAGGCATAGGGAAGGGCTTTCTGAAAAGGACTTTAATAGGCCAGGAAATAATAGCAAGAGTCAACAGAAAAGGATTGCATCAAATCTAAAAGGGTTCTGCACAGCAAAAACAGACGGGCATCAGAAAGGAGAGATGGTGCCCAGAATGAGGGAAAGCGTATATCAGTGTGGACCTGGCGAGAGATGAACACCCAGTGCATACGAGTGCAAACAGGTGAACGCCCAAAGAAAGCCCAGTCCATAAAAGGCAAATGAATTCAGCACATAGTCACACATGCAGTCACACACACACATTCTTCTTTCTGAACACACACACACACACACACGCACACACACACACACACACACACACACACACACACATTCAGAGAGATTGCATTTTTAGTTACCAGGGAAATGCAAATTAAAATTACGTTGAGATTCCACACTACTCAGATCAAAATGGCTATACTCATTATAACAATAAGGAGGAAATGCTGCTGTGGGTGCAGGGAAATGGGAAGTCTTGTTCCTTCACGTCCTGTGGGACTGTACACTTACTTGTGCTGTCACCATGGAAGTCAGCGTGCAGAGGCCACAGAAAACCAAAGATAGACTGTCAAGTGAGCCAGCTGTACCACCCCTGGGAAAACACACAAAGGGACCTCAGTCAGCACCACAGAGAGACAGTTGCATATCCGGCCAAGATACAAAATCAGCCTCGATGCCCACTGTCAGGAGAATGGACACAGACAATATAAGTTACACACAACTGAAATTTTGAAGAACAAAATGATGTCATTAAATGGGGGAACGGAAGATCATGTTGAGCGGATCAGCCACATTCATGATGACAAATACTGTGCTATGGCACCTTCCTGACCATGGTCATGCCGTGTTGAGGTTTAGGCTGACTCTACCCTCTGAAATTATCAGGCAGTTGGCCCAGGATGCGGAAACACATGTCAGCAGGACCCCAGTTGTCTTCAGAACAGGTCAGTGTGTCCCGGAGTGCACCTGCTAACTGCAGATTTATGGCTTCCGTAGGCTATGCTTGGCTTGCTTCTGCAAAATAGTAATTGCTGCTTAGTAGAAAAGAAATTGTTAAGGGGCTTTGTACCTGTAAGCTTGGGAGCTTAAACTTTCCACCCCTGGTTATGTTTTTTTCTGTATAAAAGCTTTCCCTAGAGATGGCTGAGAGCTGCACTGGGGTTCTGATACTGGCAAGCTAGTAAGACTTTCATTTGGCGAAACTTTGTCTGAGTGGTCTTCTCTGGTGAAGCGCCTCACAGCACCACATTGTCTCTTATTTGCAGAGCTTATAGTTTAAAAAACAACACAGTCATGAAGTAGAAAAGGAACTGATTGTGGGGAAGGGACAGCCCCCAATATCATTGAAATTCATGATTTCCACAAATAAAAATGCTACGAGAGGCCTACCACTTTGTACAAAGAATGAATGTATGTTAATAATAAAAGGGAAAATGAATCTTGTTCACCAAACGCTTCCACAGCCATGTTCTGCTTCAGACATGGAATCAAGAGACTGTGGCTGGAATCCTCTGAAACCATGAGCCAAAATCAGTCCTTCCTTCCTTACCTTGCCCTGTGAGGTATTTGATCATAGCCACATGGTGCAATAGCCCACTGAGGCCCCCAAGTGACCACACCCACTGGCCCTTTCCTCTGTCTCAATCCTCAGGGATCATATGATTTTAGTTCCACAGTTTTGGTGGGAGGTGGGGCATGGCTAGTGTCTCCAGGTGCTCCTGCCATGTGTGCTCATGTGGGTGGGACCACACTGGATGCCTGCTTCACACCTAGCTCAGCCTCTCATGGGAACAGTGTCCCAGCTGCCTGAAGGGGCTGCAGAGCTGAAGGTTCAGGGGTTCCTATGTGGCTCAGAGGATGAGGGCCTGCAAATGTATTAGTGCTGTGTTATTTCTGAAGGCCAAGCAACTTTGCTGTAGAGATGCCTCCACAGGGCCCTTGAAGATGTGATCCAGGGGTGGAAAGGCCCCATGGGCATTTCAGGGGGACAGTCCCAAGTTAGTGTTGTGTGCAGGCATTCGAAGGCAGCAGGGCATGATAGTGGCTGCAAAAGGAGCAACATCCCCTTTCTGTCCTGTCTCCCGCAGCCTCATCACCACCTCAGGACAGTGCTGGGTCCTAGAAGTTCAGTCAGGGAGCCAGAGGGTCTGGATTCACAGGGGAGGCACGTGAGTGGCCACCAGCCCATACTCAGGAGAATGGGCCCAAGACACATACTACAACTCTATCCAGGACCTTGAGGTGACCATCTAGCACGTTTGTGGAACGTCATAAACCCCATGGGTCCTGTGCCATGGATGGAGAGCAGAATCTTGGAGGGCTGGCTCCTGGCATATGTAGAACTCAGTCCCACTCACTGGCACAGCTGCCTACCAAGGACCGAGTCACACTAAGGGTGTCGGGGGGTCTGGGAGGCTGGGAGGATCCATCCTCCTAAGAGCAAGCCTGTGGACCACTGGAGCCTGTCTGTGGCCTCCTCCAGTTCTGCTCCCCACATCAGGCTCTTGCAGGGGTGTTGTACATGCTCAGAGATGTTGGCATCTCCGCAGAACTCAATCCCACTCCAGAGAGGGCATTGCCTTTCCTGTTGAGGGTGAGAGGGTGGTGGAATTCTCATTGCACAGGGCGAAAGGATGCTCTGAATCCTGTACGCTACAATATGGGAGGTTGTCAAAGAGCAAACCATGAATTTAACAAGAGAGGGGATGGGAGGAGGGATGGAGTAAGGAGTAAGGAGAGAGGACGGAGAGAATGAGGAGGGAGGAAGGAAGGATGAGGAGAGAGATGGAGGGAGAGGAGAGAGGAGGAAGAAGGGAGGAGGAGAGCTGGCCTCCCGTGGAGAACTCCCCGCCCTCCTGCGCCCACAGGACGCACCAAGCCCCTGGAGCCCAGGGAGTTGCAGGTCTCCCTTTCCCACTGGCCCTGGTTCTCAGGCAGGTGCGGGGTCCGGGGCTCTGCCTGGCAGCTGAGCAGGGGTCCTTGCTGTGACTGGTGTGACTCATTCTTCCAGGCCTGGTTGACATTAATTACAAATTCTGATATTTGCATCAGAGGAACCATATTGGAGCGCACCTCAGCTGCCGCTGATTAGATTACCGAAGAAGGGCAGCTCCTGGCTGCTGCAAATGAACACGTTTTCAATATTTTTTTTTCTGTTGAAGGTAATTTTCATGGCTGGTTTAACTTGTAAGGATGATAGAAAATATTAATAAAACATTTGATGTCTAAGTTTGGGCAGAATTTTAACAAATGAGATGGGCATATTTCACTTTCAATCACATGGTTGGAATTGTTTGAAAAGGGATTGTTGGAGGCAGAATCTTCCAGGGAGGTCTCCTCTGGCAGCTCTGTGTCCTTCAAGATCTCAGCACCGACTGGGAAGACAGGAGTCCCTGGGTCAACCTTTCCAGGCTCAGTCACAGGCCCAGCAAGCGAAGGTGTCATGGAGGTGATTCAGACAAGAGGACACACTTGGGCATCATCCAAACCAGAAGGGGCCACAGGGACTGGGCAAGAGGCTGTGCAGGCTGACCAATGGCTTGTGCACACGCACAAACACACATACACACAGGAGTGCAAATTTGTTATGCACACACACACACAAGAACCATGTTCGTGTGTACACACTGTATGTACATACACAGGAGCACACATTTGTGCACACACAGGAACATACTTTTGTACATGTACACTGCATAGGCACACACGGAAACACAAATTTGTGCATATGCACACACATGTACACACAAGAGCATACATCTGTGCATACCCACACACAGATATACACACATGGGAGCACACACCTGTGCATGCACACATGCATGGACACATACGGAAGCACATATCTGTGTATGCACACACTTGTACACACAGGAGGACACATTTATGCATGTACATTCACCTGCACACACACAGGAGCACACATTAGTGCATGTGCACAGGCACGCACATAAACATGGACACAGAGGAGCACACATTGTACACACACATGTGCACATAGAACACACACACATGCATGCTCAAATGTACAGGAGCACACATTTGTGTTTCTACACACACAGGAGAACCAAAGCACATATATGTGCATGCATATACACACAGGAGGACATATTTTCACACACACCTACACAGTTCCACTGGTGTTTGGGGCCACATACAGCAGCCCAAACACCCAATCCCTGAATAAATGAGACAGGCTGTGGCACCCTTGGGCAGACTGTCAACAGCTTGGTGAGGTGGGCCCAGCCTAGGCCACCTTCATGACTGCCTTAATTGCAGTGCACGTCCAGATAGGGTTCACAGGAGCCCAACACTGACCTGGAGTACTTACTGGTTTTTAAGTAAAGGGTCCTCACAAAATATGCAGTTACCCCTGTATTCTAGTTTGCTTTCAATTGCTGTGAGAAAGCACTCTGACCAACGCCACCTTGGGGAGGAGAGGGTTGATTTGGCTCACAGTTCAGTTCATCATCAAGGGAGGCCAAGGCAGGAGCTCAGGGCAGGAACCTGGAGCACAGACCATGGTGGAGTGCTGCTTGCTGGCTTGTTCCTCTGGCCCGTGTTCAATCTGCCCTTGGGTGGCACCACCCACAGTGGGCTGGACCCTCCCACATCACTAAACAATCAAGAAAATGTCCCACAGACATGGCCACAGGCCAGTCCTGTGGAGACAGTTCCTCAATTGAAGGTCCCTCTACCCAGGTGTGTCAGGTTGACAACTAGAGCCGTCCAGCACACCCTGCCTCTGTGGATGGGGGACACGGGGGTTTCCCATGTCCTTCCCCACACACTGGGACTGGAGAACCCTCAGCCCCTCATCATCTGCTCCCAGGGCCAGGTGTGTCCAGGACGGGCCGTGAGGCTGGGGAGGGTGCTGTCTGCTCACTGCTTCCTCCACATGAATGGAGGCATGTGCCCTTACCTTGCTGTGTGTAGCTCTAACATAATGCACTGATTTTACAGAGCCCTTCTATTCATTTAAACGCCTGGCTGTCCACTGAATGTGCATTACAGTACAATTAGGCTCCATATTTAAATAATCAGTTTCGTTGTGCAGTGTTGAAATGTCACGATTTACAAAGTACTTTTAATTATTAAAAAACAATAGCATGCCGGTGGACATGTTTTCACGATTAAAACCCATTCCTACATGGATGTGGCAAGTGTGGATGCTCAGCTCTGACTGAGGAATCTGTGCCTTCTGCCTCTAAGCTCTGCCCACTGAGCTGGAGTTTCAGGCACAAATGCTCTCATGCAGCAACAGGAGCTGAGTGCCGTCCTCAGAGGCCCCTCAGGCAGCCTGCTGTCTTCAAGGATGGCCCTGGGCTCCCTCCCCTCCCAGTGCTGCTACACAGGTGGGTGACATGAGAAAACTCAGGCGTGGGCATCCAGCTGTGCTAAGCAAGCATCTGCTGCAGTTTGTGCCCATGAGACCCTGAGCTGAGCCTGGGTGGCTTTGCTGGGACCCCCACCTGTGCCTTACCTCACAGCATTACTGAGACTTGCTTCCTAGCCTCACATGCCAGCTGCCCTGAGGTGTTGGCCGGGGGTGGCAGACGATGGCTACCAATGGGTCCTTGGTCTCAGCTCCCTCCAGGTCGGCATCCACACAAGGCTCCTCTTGATTCTACCACCAGCTAGAGACACAGATATTTAATCCCTAATAGAAGGACCCTTACAGTCACTCTTCCCACGAGTAAGGCTCTGGGCAGAACTCTGAGCATCCTGCTGCCCCTTGGGGGGGTGGTGTGAGATGGAGGACTGATGAAAGGCAGTCAGAGAAAAGAGCTGGCCACGGCACTGAGGGAGCTGCAGAGAGATGTATGTGGGTCACAGGACCGCATATACAGCCTGGATGGTTGCAGACGCCCGAGCCTCTTCACACAGGGTCAGGAGCAAACACTGTGTTTCTGGGTTCTGTGGTTATAAAAGTGGGAGTTCGAAGAAGGAGAGATGCTTGCCCGTCATTTAAGTAAGTTACCACAGGTTCTAAGTGATGAAACCTGTTACACGGGCAACATTTTTCGAATAACAATTTGAAAATAATATTCTGATTACTTCGGTGCTGGACTCCCTTGAATGAATGAATGAATGCATGGATGAATGCATGGATGAATGAATGAATGAATGAATTAATTAATTAATGCATGGATGAATGCATGGATGAATGAATGAATGAATGAATGAATGCATGGATGAATGCAT
>NW_008339924.1:138742-182536 GCF_000622305.1 Nannospalax galili
ATAGATGGATGGATGATGGATGGATGGATAGATGATGGAGGATATGGATGAATGGAGAGATGATGGAGGATATGGATGGATGGATGGATGGATGGATGGATGGATGAATGGATGGATGAGTGGATGGATGAATGGATGGATGGATGAGTGGATGGATAAATGGATGGATGAGTGGATAGATGCATGGATTAATGAATGAATGAATGCATGGATGAATGCATGGATGAATGAATGAATGCATGGATGAATGCATGGATGAATGAATGAATTAATTAATTAATTAATTAATTAATGCATGGATGAATGCATGGATGAATGAATGAATGAATGAATTAATTAATTAATGCATGGATGAATGCATGGATGAATGAATGAATGAATGAATGAATGCATGGATGAATGAATGCATGGATGAATGCATGGATGAATGAATGAATGAATGAATGAATGCATGGATGAATGAATGCATGGATGAATGAATGAATGAATGAATGCATGGAAGAATGCATGGATGAATGAATGAATGAATGGATGAATGCATGATGGATGAGTGGATGGATGAAAGGATGGATGAATGGATGGATGAATGGATGGATGAATGGATGGATGAGTGGATGGATGAATGGATGGATGGATGAGTGGATGGATAAATGGATGGATGAGTGGATGAATGAATGCATGCATGGATGAATGAATGCATGGATGAATGCATGGATGAATACGTGGGTTTGTGAGTACCTGCTGTGCTAGGCATTGTGCTAGGTGTGGTCACTCAGGTCCAGCTGGAGATCATAGAAACAGGCTCAGAGGGGCCATTTGTGTCTACTTCTGCATCCCTGTGCCCCACTGGAGGTACCTAGCAAGTCTCCATTAGTCGCTTCCCAGGGAGATTTCAGACACCGGAAGCTGATGCAACCCAGTGAGTCAGGGACTAGGGAGTTCTGGATCTTGAAGCACCTTGGCTCTCTGGGTAGAAGGAGAAGACCGGAGGCCTCTGTCTCTGAAGCGTGGGGACTTGGGAAAGTCCTTAAGACCGAAAGCCCCGGGTCTTCCCAAACAAGAAGGCAGATTTGGATCCAAACACTTGTCACTAGGAAACAGGGTCCGGCATGTCTGGTGGTCACTGGCACATCTGGGCCTCCAGCTTCCACCAGCTCCCTGGAGGACAGCAGGGCTGAAGTCTCAGGAGAGCCCTCTCACTTCTGTCTTAGATGGTTCTCCATCTTGGAGAATCCATGCCACACACGGGGTGCGGTTACTCAGGGTGCTGCTGTGGCTTCTACGCATAGTAAGATCGGGGACCAGAGGCAGCCACAGCCTGCTGCAACCCAGGACTTCCCAGGACAGGAGGTGAGCAAGGAGACAGTGGCCCCAGCTGGTCCAGATCTCGTTGTGACCCCTGGGGAGGTGGGGTCAAAGGTAGCTCCAGGCTGGGTAGGGCCACACTCCCCCTTGATAATTCCACTTGATGCAAACATCACCCAACTCTAAGAGTTAATTTGATGTTTTGTTTTGCTTTGTCAATTATTTTTGTGTTTAATTCATATGGTAGTTTCGTTTAATGGTTGCACAGAAGCTATAAACCCAGGGGATTTATACGTAATTAAGGAATATGATAATGAGAAATATTGAGGCCAACCACTTTTTTCAGCAGTGGCAGCTTCCTGTGCGGCATCTGGGGCTGCACGAGGCCATGGGGCTCAGGCGGGCGGCTGAGCAGAGTTCCCCAGGGCCGAGAGGCATGTGCTGTTTTTGGGATCAGTGACTGGCTGGGGCAGGCTCTGTTCTCGCCTCTGGTCCAAACTCTGGGAAAGCTGTTCTTATGCCTGGCCTCCAGCTTCCCTGGGGAGCTGTTGCTGATGGGACCCTCAGGGAGGAGGCATGGGGAACCCCCAAAGCAGGCACCCGGGGATCCCCAGCTACATCCAGCTCCTCTTCTACCTCCCCCGAGAGCCTCAGGGAGCCTAGCCCAGGCCCTCCCCGAAGCTTGGAGGTTATTCATTTAAATCAGCTGATTGCCAGTGAAAGGTCTCATCAAAGATTAAATAAGCATAATTTAACTGAGGGAATGATAATAGATTTAGTTAAGAAGAGAAAAAAAGGAAAATTGAATTAGAATGCATATTTGAGGGAAAATTGGAGTTTAATATAATTACACTTAGAGATGAGACAGATCACAATTATGTCTCAGAGGTGGAAATTTTAATTGTATTATTTAAAACCAAGCCCAGGTCAGGAGAAAGGCTGGGGGCAGGGAGGTGGAGTTGTCCCCAAGGGGAGCCGTGGCCCCAATGTCTGTCTACCCTCCATCCTGCCAGTCAAGAGCGTTAGGTTAAGCATCCCACCCCACAGGCCTGTGTGTGGCTCAGACCTCAAAGATCCTGTAGCTGGAGCAGGAGAGCAGAGGCTGTCGAACACTCGCTCTCCAGGATTAGTTTATCTCCAGAGCTGATGTAATCACATGGGCAGAAATGAACTTACTGCAGCCCAAACTTCAATTCCACCAAATTAAGTTTCCCAGATGGTGTCCACCTTCCAACACACTTGGCCCCATTCAGGGGGTAGTTACAAGCCCTCTGTAAGGTAAGGGCAGGCCGAGGTATCTTGAAGGGTGGACGCAGATCACAGTGGACACCTTCAGGAATACTACACCCACCACTGGGGTTCCTGGGGCACAAGTGTCACCTTGGTTCACTGTCGTCACCTTCAGAAGTGCTTGCCTGAACAAGCTCATGGGCTTCTCTGTGCCTCAAAGCCTGGCCTTGGGACAGACAGAGCGGCTGGGGTTCCCAGGCCAGCAGCCTCGCTAACCTTTACCCTACCCCCACACCGCCCTTCCCAAATCTAGTGATCATGGTCTGTGAGCCACAGAATCTCCAAAATAGCACCCTGGACTCATTCCATTGGAATGTTAGTCAAGCCAGCCTAGCCATCTGAACAGGTAAGCACAGAAGACCACCTCCCTCCCAGAGTCCCACCCTCTACGCAGACCACCCTCCATCCCTGGCGCTGATAGACTTCTGCATGGACACTGTTGGCAAAGGCACAGGAATGGAATTCGGTGGGGGCATCTGATAGAAAGCCCATGGCCACCATCTGGCTAATACAGTGTCTTCTGGTCTCACGTCGCTCAGTGACTTCTCACCTTAAGGGCCTTCATGGCGTCACCAAGCCCACTCTCTTAGACAGGAAGCTGGTTGAGATGACCAAGGTAAGTGTTCAAGTTTGGTGTGTCAAAGAAGGAATCAGGTGCTGTTCACAGGGTGTGTGTGCGTGCGTGCGTGCGTGCGTGCGTGCGTGTGTGTGTGTCTGCTGGGGGCAGAGGGACCTCTTCCACACTCTACAAAGGAAATGGTTCCCTGAAATGCAGCCACATGCTGTGCTGAGCTGTCCCCTCTCTGGGTCAATAGGCTCAAGTCCTGAGGACATGCAGGGGCAAAGCCTGTCAGCCTGTGCAGAGATACTGAGGGCTGCAACCGTGCCAGTCCATGCTCTAGTTCCCAAGGGCGAGAGGATGGTCCTTCAAAGCTCAGCATCAGGTCAGAACAGCTGCCCACTTCATTCCACCTCTCCCAGGTGGGTGTGAAGTGGTTAGGGACTATGGGCCCGTTCAGATGAATTTAGCTCTGGGCACAGGCTTTATTTGGCTAATTAGCCCAGGTTTTCCAAATGCAGAGAGGAAGTTCTCATCTCTGGAGATCTGTGAAGGCTTCAGGACCACATGTCAGGGCACTGTAAATCTTCAGGGAAATTCTAGAATGTAATTTTCTTCTCATGATTTTATTCCTGAGAACAAACTGGCATATTAATAAGTTGGAATAACCATAAGTAGTAATTGGTCATAATGCTGCAGGGACAAGTTCCAGAGCAGAAAGACAGATATGACAGAGAGAGGCAGTGGGCCACACCAGGCACTGGGCATTCGAGAGGAATGACCCCAATTCCCACTGCAAAGTGCAAACGATGGCCAGGAAGAGCAGCTGGGAGCTGGGAAAGCAAGTCCTGTCTTCCTGAGACCCAGGAAAGGTCAACATACTTAATTAGGATGGGGTAATGTGCCCCTTTAAAAACCAGCCTTACCAGTTTGCCTCCTCTGAACTCAGTCTGGTTGCCCAGACAGTGGTGGTAATTTGGGGTCATCTTTTTGAATCCCCATCCCACTGACCAGCCTAGATTCTAACCTTGGCCTCACAATCCACTTCTCTTTCCATCTGTTATGACCACCCTGGACCAGCTGCCCTTTCCCTCCTGGGACCTAAACCACAGCAGGTCTCTGCTCCCTTTCTGTTCCTTTCTGTCTCCTCTTCCCAAACTTAACCTAGTTTTGTCAGATGTGTCTAACATACTTTCTTCCTATGAGGCCTTGACATCTTGGAATTTTTCAGGTTTGGGAGAAATTGCTGCCCCTACTGGCCAGTTTAAGCCTATGCACCAAAACCAGACAGTGCATTCCACTGACCTCCTCTAAGTCAGCAGCCAGTATCTCCTGCCCTTGGTCACCAGAGCCAGAGACCCAACAGTTAGAGAGCACCCTGGAGCCCAGAGAACCCAAAATTACTCTGTTCATTGAGTCCTAAACTTGCTCAGATTTTTCTGGCACAGTCCTTTGCAGTGAAGGTCACGGTCCTGAGGACCTGGGCATTCCTTCAACAGGATTACCATTGCAAATAGAAAGCCTTTCAAAGGGACAGAGCCTGGCCATTCATGCCTGTGCATCAGGACCAAACAGACCGGAATAGTTTGTCATTTTTTTTTACTTCAGTTCAATGTATTTAAGAAAACATTTTTGGAGGCTGGAGAGATGGCTCAGCAGTTAAGAGCAAGTTCTGTTCTTGCAGGGACCAGAGTTCAGTTCCCAGAATCCACCTTAGGGTGACTCACAACAGCCTGTTACTTGAGCTCTGGGGGATCTGATGCCTCTGGCCTCAGTGGGCACCTGTACCCGTGTATCCCCTCCCCTCACCCCGTACACATACATACACATAATTTAAAATAATAAAAGTTAATAAAAATAGAAACCAAAGCATTACAACTTGGAATGGTGATACATGCCTATAATCCTGCCCTTGGGACGTAAAGGCAGAAGAATCCTCACAAGTTCGAGACCAGCATGGCCCACATAGTGATTCCAAGTCATCCAGAGCAGCATGGTGAAACTGTGTCCAAAAACCGAGAGCAGGGAGGAAGGGAAGGGGAGGGAGGGTTTCAACTGTCTTGTCAAATGTGGAGGTTTCTAATCCATAAACAACAGTTCTTGCTTCATTTTCAGGGCTCTTTAATATCTGTCATAAATTGATATTTTCCGCCTTGAATTATGTACGTTTTGTTGGGTTTATTTCTGGCTCAGGTAGATGGTGGTATTGTAAACCTGCTAAGGAGATTCGAGATCACCCGGCAGCAGTCTGACTCAAAGAGGCGGTGTTCCTCGTGACCTGCATGGACCTGTGTTTCCGAGCGCTGTGCTTTATCTTGTTTTCCTTTAAGGATCTTGTTTTTCTCCGAAGCATAGCTTAAATGCAACATGAATACTTTAAGGGGTAAAATGGATAAAACTCTGTAGTTACCGGAGGAACCTTCCAAAGAATGGAAGGAACCCTTATAGCCTCCCCCACCCCACAAGCCAACCTTTTAGGACACATCTTAATTGTTTTTCTGTTACAGGTTACAGTGTTACTAGGGGCATCAAGGAAACATTTTAATTCTTTGCATCGACTTTCAATCTGCAGCAGCTCTTCTGTATTCTGTCATTATTTTTAATTGTTCCTAGATTTGATAGGATTTTCTATTACGTTAGTTATGAATCTGACGGATTTAATGATTCCTTTGTAAAGGTCTTGGACCGCTCCCTCTTCTTTGTCTTGTCTTACTGCTCTAGCTAGGATCTCTTTCCTCCCCAGAAGGGAAAATTCTAGAGGCTCTACCAAGCAGCTCAGTGCTGCTGTTAGACCTGTAAACACTCCACAGTCTCCTCTTTCTTTTGTGATATTTGTGAGCTACTTCGATTGATGCCACCTTTGCTAAGCCTTACCATGTGCGTCCTGAAATTTATCACATGTTTAACCACAAACATGAAGAAGGCTGACAATGCTGGGGTTCTAATCTTCACTATTAGGTGTCAAACGATTTTTCTTGATTTAAAGTTATTCCTAGCAGTTCCTTTGAACTTTATCACCTTCTTTTTAAGTTGTATCCGTCTTTTCTCATTAGCTAGTTTAGGTTATTTATTTTCCTATTAGTCTTTTTTTCATAAAGTAGAAATCACAGGCCTAGGGAAATGGCTCAGAAGGCAGGAGCACTGGCTGTGCCTCCAGGTTTGGGTCCCGGCTAACAACCCAACCATCTTTAACTCCAGTTCCAGATAAGGTGACACCCTCTTCTGGCCTCTGTGAGCATGTAAGTGCACACACACACACACACACACACACACACACACACACACACACAGAGTTCACTTACATGCATAAAGGCAAAGCACTCATATACATAAGATAAAAATAAAATATATTTTAAATTACTTATGATGAACCTCATATTGACTCTTTGGAGGGACTTTGCTTGTTTATATTGTCTTTAATATTTATTTCTACTTTCGTTAGATTTATTTTAATTTAACTATATCCTAGACTTGAGCACTAATGTCTATTAACAAGCAAGCCTATGAATCCCCCTGGGCTGTGCTACACAGGAGCTTTGGGGTGGTTGGCTCCTCTAGTCTCCCAGTCACAACTGCAATCACATGTCCCTTAACCACAGGACTTGTCCTGGCTTTGCATCCTTAAGTAAGTCTGCCCTATGAACATCATGGTAAAACTTGCCCACACCTGGAGAGCACAGGCCAGGCCCTTGACATGGCTTCTGGCTATAATCAGAGACTTGGTCAACAGGAGATGGACACATAGCCCAGCAGACTATTCTGAAGTATGGAAGGAAATCAATCTACACTAACAACAAACAATCTTGTCTAGTAAATAAGAACCAAGCAGCACAGTCTTTCCATCATCTTAGAGAATCACATACTGTACACAAAGCATGAACTGTTCTCCCACATGAAGGGCGGGCAGTCCGTTTATTTGCAGACATGAGGGAACGCATTGGACTGAACTGGCACAGCAGCCGAGACATTGAGGAGTGAGAGGAAGCTTCAGCTCCTCTGTAACCTCATGGGACCAGCAGTCTGTACAGTCCCCATGAGCCACGTGCAGCACGTGGTGGTGCCTTTCTCTCCTGATGCTATTTCTCACCTCAGGATTTATGCCACTAGAAGCATTTTTGAATTTTCAGAAGCAATACATACAATTGCATTGCATAGAAACTGGAGATTAATTAACAAGAGTTAGTTCTTGTAAGTGATCAGACATAAAAGAGTAATACCCATCTTGTGATACACACACCCATGTATGCACACAATATAAATTACGTAAGTCATATATACCAGGCAAATGGCTCTGGATGTGGATCCCCTAAGTATCTATTGATCCACTGTGTTAACTTTGCTGTTCAAATCTTCAGCAGTACACTTATCTTCTATCGGCCTAACCCCTCCCATTAGTGTGTATGAAATATGCACTCTGTGATGTGGGCACACTGGTTCATCTGATAACATGCTCAGATGTTCATAAGTATATTGAGGTGTTAGTCACATCGTAGTGGATTTATAATTAAAATGTCACCCTACAGGAAGGTCCTTACCTAATAGGCCCGCTCATCCCTACTGTTCTGTAGCTTTTTATTTTTGATTTGTGTGTATGAGTATCTGTCTACATGTGTGTAATTACACCATGTATATGCAATGCCCTCAGAGGCCAGAAAAGGAACCCCTGGAACTGGAGGTACAGGTCGTTGTGAGCCACCGTGAAGATGCTGGGAACTGAACTCCAGTCCCCTGCTAGGGCATTAAGTGCTCTTGACCACTGAGCCATCTACCAAGTCCCTTGTTCCATATCTTAAATTTGGGATAATCTGACATTGATACCACTACTTTTAATTTGCAATGTATATGATTTCAATTTCTTTGCATTTGAACATTTTGCTTCCAGTGGTTTCTTTGGAAGTGGGGACATTTTGAATATTTTTTTTTGAGACAGGGTCTCCCTGTAGCCCTACATGGCCTAGAACTCACTATGTAGACCAGGATAGCCTTGAACTCACTGAGATCCACCTGCCTCTGCCTCCAGAGTGCCAGGACTAAAGGTGTGCGCCACCACGCCCGACCTAAATAATTGCTTTTTAAAACCTATCTTACAAAGTGACAAGTCTCCTTGTGGCCCTTTCGTTCACACTTATTCCTGGTTGAGCCTCTCAAAAGTTATTCACGGCTTCAGTATTCAGTTATTCTCAGGTTTCACACTGAGGTCTTTGATCCATTTGGAGTTGACTTTTGTGCAGGGTGATAGACATGGGTCTAATATCACTCTTCCTCAGGTGGAGATCCAGTTTTGCCAGCACCATTTGTTGAAGATGCTGTCTTTCCTCCAGTGTGTGTTCTTGGCACCTTTGTCAAATGTCAGGTGGCTGAGATTCGTGTACTCGGGTTTGGGGCTTCTATTTTGTTCCAGTGCCATATTTTTTTATGACTCTAGCTCTGTAATATGGTTTGAGAGCTGGTATGGTAATCCCCCAGCATTGCTGTTTGTGCTTGGGATTTCTTTGGGGTCTTTGGTGATTCCATATGAACTTTTTTTTTCTATTTCCATCAAGAATGTCATGAGGATTCTGATTGCGATCGCATAACAGTACCTTAAAAGATATAGGTGAAGGAGAGGACTTTCTAAGTCAGACTTCAGTTGCTCAGGAATTAAGGTCAACAATTGGTAAATGGGAATTCATCAAACTAGAAAGCTTCTGTACAGCAAAGGAAATAATCAATTGAATGAAAAGGAAGCCCACAGAGTGGGAGAAAATCTTCACCAAGTACACATCTGACATAGGATTAATATCTAAGATCTATAAAGAACTCAAAAAAACAAATATTCAAGAAAACAATGGCTCAGTTAAAAAATGAGATGTGGATCTGAACAGAGAGCTCTCAAAAGAAGAACTAAAACTAGCTAAGAAACTCCCTGAAAATGTCCAACATCCTTAATAATTAGGGAAATGCAAATCAAAACTGCTCTAAGATTTCATCTTACCCCAGTCAGAGTGGCTAAAATCAAGAGAATAAGTGATACCAAGTACTGATGAGGATGTGGGGAAAGGGGACCCTGATTCACTGCTGGTTTGCAAATTGGTATAACCACTGGGGAAATCGGTATGGCGATCTCTTTAAAAAACTAAAACTTAGTCTATCACATGATGCAGTTACACCACTCCTTGGCATATACCAAAGGACTCATCCTACTGAAGAGATACATGTACGTGTAACCGTGTTTGTTGCTGCTCTTTACACATTCACTAAGAAATGGAAGCAACCTAAGTGCCCCTCCACTGACAAATGAATAATGAAAATATGTTACATTTACAAACGGAGTTCTACACAGTGGTAAAGAAAGACCAAGTCATGAAATATGTAGGTAAATGGATGGAACTAGAAACTGTTATCCTGAGTGAAATAACACAGAAAAACAAGCATCATATGTTTGCTATCGCTTGTGGATCTTAGCTCCAAATCCTTAGATCTGACTGTACATCATATTGTAACCACAGAGCCAGGGAATGGAAGAAAACCATGGGGACAACGGAGAAGAAGGAGCTCGAGAGAGGGGGAGAGTAGGAGACAGGTATTAACCAGGGTGAAACAGGGAAGGAGGAAGAAGGGGTATACAAGGGAGAGAGAGGAGGGATAAATAATGCTAAGGGGAGTGTGAAAAACCAGCGGGAACTGTATTAGTTCAAAAGCTACTGAATGAGGGCTGAAGAAATGACTCGGCGGTTAAGAGCACCGGCTGCTCTTACAGAGAAACCAAGTTCTAGTCCCAGCACCCACGTGGCTGCTGACAACTATCCGTAATTCTTGATCCAGGGGATCCGATGTCCTCTTCTGACCTCCGTGAGCATTGCATGATACGGGTGCACTTAAATACATACAGGCAATATACTCATACACATAAAATAAAAATAAAAATACACGTACAAAATATATACAAAAGCATGGGTTTAGCTGAAGGGCCACACAACGAAAACCACAGTGCCAGGCAGGAGAAACCTTCCTTCGATTGTTGGTCATGATAGTCCAAGAGACTCTCAAAATAATACAGACTATTACCACAGCCCTTGATTGCCTCTCAAAACATGAAGGTAAAACCCTATTGCTGAATACAGGACGTGTTTCAAAGACAGGACTTGGAGCAATCGAGCTGGAACTGACTTGGAAGTCTTCTCCCTGAAGACTAGCTCTCAATGTCCTACCCAGCTGTAAAGCCTAATAAACACAGCAATGACTGCCCAGCCAACTATCTCTGGTGCAGTAGTGGCGTTCTTATCTTGGGGGGAATCCATACCTGTCTAATAGGACTGAAGACCTGTTTACAGATACACATACTGGGGAGGTCATAAGTCCTAGAGAAAAACCTACTTTTGTCACATCCCTAGATCAATGTACTTTCTTACTATATTCCAAATATTTATCGTTATACTTACAGACAAGTGTATTTCTCATCACTCACCAAAAACCTTCTTCTGCAACAAGGGGAGATTATTGCAGAGTTCCACAACTGGTCAAACACAGAGAACAATCTTGTATGAGAAGCCAAGACCTAAGTGATACATCGACAATGCAATCTCCACACCTAATGCTCAGGGAACCCAGTGGAACAGGAGGCAGACAGAATGTTACTAATGCATCTCTCACCTCTCACCAGCAAAGCTCCCTCATGCATGCAGCAGGGGCAGTGAACACAGAAGGTCACAACTAGTCAAAGTGCAGAGAATAAGAGGCTGCAGAATGCGTGTCCCTGAGTAGAACACCTAAACCAAATGTCTGCCACGAAGGGCTCAGGGATCACTGTGGAAGAGGGGGCAGAAAGACTGTAAGAGCCAGAGGTGCTGGATGACCACAATGAAACAGTTTTCCAGGCAACTGAGAAGTTACTCATATGAACTCACAGAAATGGTGGCAGGATGTACAACATCCATGAAAATTCAAATTAGACAAAAAGCCCATACAGAAGGGGAAAATGGGTAAGAAGCCCCAACCATAGCTGAGAAACTTTTGGCAACCGATGGCTATGGGGAGAGAGAGAGAGAGAGAGAGAGAGAGAGAGAGAGAGAGAGAGAGAGACAGAGACAGAGACAGAGACAGACTTTGTTTTCTTTAAGGGAGCAATGCCAGATAGGCTGACCAGGTTCCAATGTATGGACTCACACCAAGGGACATTTGTGGACACAAACTTGCCTTGATAAGCCTCATAAAAGAGTGCATGAAAACCATCAGAGTGCCTATAGAGGATGCAGATAGGTAAAGGGGTCTAAATATGATCAAGATGCATCATATGAAATTCATAAAAAATCAATAAAGTGTAAGAGAAAAAAATCAATAAACGTATGAAAGAGGGGGAAAAGCCATTCACCCATGAGGTGCCGCGTCCTCACAGCTGCATTCAAGCTTCATGTTTCCCTGTTTGTCTGGGTTTCTGCGTGTTCTGATTTCCATCTTGTACATGTTTATTTATAGCCCTTTAAAGTTCCTTGACTCTGCCCTGTGCATCCGTGTTCGCTCTGACTAGGGCACATCCCTCACATGACTCCGTTGACCCTGCACTGATGACAAGTCCTTTGGTCCTGGAGGACCAAACTGACTACATTTGCCTCAGACACAATCACTACTTGGGTTGGGATTCAGTTTGGACACCCGCCATTCCCTTGAGCACCATGAAGACACACCTCTGCTCCCGTGATGTCCTTGTCTGTGAGGAGGTGTCTGCTGACACTCCTCCCTTCCTTCGGGGTGTGCCTTCCTCTGCAGCTTTTAGGGTCGCCCTGACTCCCCTGGCTCTGTAGTCTGGTGCTCGTGTGTTGGGGGCAAGCTTCTTTCCATTTACCTTTCCAGTGCATGTGGAGCACTTCATTCTGGAGCTGCCTTTGCACTCGAGTGCCTCTCCCTATCATTGGCTCCTCCATCCTCCTCCTCCTGCTCCTGTGCTCCATCAGCTCCGTGCATAGACTCCAAGGAGCCTAACTCCGTTTCCCCGAGATGTTAGACTCCTGTTGTGCACAACGCCTTCTGGGGGGGGGAGACTCATTGATGATTTCATCTCCCACTTTACCGTCTCACTTCTGAGATTGCACCAAGATCATAGCTTGTCCCATCTGACAAAGTCCCCAACAATGTCTGGGTCTTTTCTGATCACAGCCTCTTCATGATATAACTCTTGGTTTTTGTTTTAATATGATATACATTTGATTAATCTCCTGACATCTTCAGTGCACTTCAAATACTTATCAGATATTTCAACTACCAATTTCTACTAATGTCTTTTTATTAATTTTTATTGTGTTTCTTAATATTGGTTTCCTTGTGGATTCAGGAATTTGAGGGTGTTGTGTCTTTTCCGTCCTCTTCGTTCTTTTCATCTACCTAATCCTCCATCCAGCCCCTGGTTTTTTAAACTTTTATAAAACTTTATTGAGAATTTCATACATGCATATAAGGTGTTTTGATCATCTACGCCCACTCCGTCCCCTCCAGCTCCTCCTATATCTCCCCATCACTTTTTCCTGAACAACTTCATGTATGCTTTCTTTTGTTGTGGGGCTTTTGCTACTCTAACATCCCCCCCTCTGAAGAGGTAACCCTAAAATCTTTTAAGGATTAGATAAGAGCTCCCAAATACTTTTGACATTTTTGGCCTTTGTATCAGAGTATATTGCTAAGAGGTCCAAGGACATTTTGATTTTTAGCCAAGAAACTGGCTACTTTTCTTTGGGGTCTTTTTACCCTAACTGCCTAGCCAATTCCTACCTCCTATTCTTATCCCACCATCCCAAATTGCCAGTAGGGAATCAGGACGCAGACCACTCTGGCTTCTTCCATGCTGAACAGGGACGCAAGGTGAGGCAATTGGAGTATCCCTTCAGTGGGTCTATCTAAAAGACTCCCAAATTGCATAACTCCTGACTGGTGCCTAGGAGGTGTGAAGGAGAAGTAAAAGCAAGAGTAATTAGCATTAAAGTTCTAGACAGGGAACCAGAAAAAAGTCAAAACAGGGTAAATTTCAAATATTCATATCAGAGTCCATTGGAATTTCTTGACGTGGCCTCAGGATTTGTTTTCAGGTATTTTGGTAGCTGTTGGAGTAGCTAGAATCAGTGTCAGTTCCCTCACAAAGGCTTCTAGATGGGGGGAGAAAACAAATTTAGCCATCGTTTTAGAACAATACTGGGTTGTCTCCCTTAGCTACAGGTGCAGACCCTGGAGTCTTATTGGAAGCATAAAAGCTCTGTCCTTGGGGCACGTGATTGGGGCAGAGCAAGCACGGGGCAGTGAGGCGGGGCCCACACTTGATCCCGGACGTGCCTGGCAACATCGCTGAGGTGTTTAAGGGCAGGAGGGCAGGGAGGGGGTCCAGAGGCTTGCTTGGGTCCAGTGCCCGAGCTCTGCTAGCAGGCAGAGCTAGTGACCTCAGCAAGGTCACCCATGGCACTGTGCCCTCCGGCACTGTGCCCCATCTTGCCAAAGCACCAGACCAGTATGGTGAACACCAGATGCCATCCCAGAAGGGTGCAAAGAGCTTATACCACAATGGAGAGTTCAGGCTCTCCATAAAGTTACAGATGCAAACACAGGCTTCTGTCGCACCCACTCTGCCTTGCAGCCTGGGCATCCACAGCCCCAGACTAAAGTGACCTTTGTAGCTGTGTTCCCACACACATGACAGACAGACAGTACTGGGCACTGGAGGGGGACAGTTGGTCAATCACTTTTCCAATGCATATGAGCACCAATATTAACTTAAACTTGAGCAGAGAGTTCTTTTCCATATAGAATACCTTCTGTGTTAGTCACTTTTCTGTTGCTGTGATAGAAGCACTGACCAAAGCAACTTACAGAAAGAAGAATTTATTTGAGCTCACGGTTCCAGGGGAATTACAGTCTGTCTTGCTGGGGAGGCATGGTGGCAGAGGTGGCTGGAGCAGGAGCAGCAGAAGCTAATCTCTCACATCTTCAAGCAGGCACAGGAAGCAAGAGAGCGACTGGAGAGCAACTGGCAAGGCTTAAGAACTCTCTAAGCCCACCCCCAGTGCCATGCCTCTTCCAGGATAGCCATACCTTCTAAGACCTCCCAAAACAGCATCAACATCTGGGGAAAAAATATCCAAATACTTGGAGCCTATGGGGGACATTTTCATTCAAACCATCACACCTTCCTATGAGGAAAAAAAAATTGGTATTTTCTAGCAAGGTCTTGAATGTCCCAAAACCTGAGGCATTTTTTTGCTACTTTTGCACAAAGTCTATCAAAAATAAGTAAAAGCCACAATGGATATATAATATACAAAGATTACATATATGTGTATATATGTAATCCTTATATCTTAATAAACCCATTGAAGTCAACTTTGGAAAGATTTCAAGGGAGATTTGTAATGTCACCAGCTCATTAGGATTTCAAGTAGGGCTGTGAACAGCAACGTCTTCCCACAGTTGTAGGTAACAACAGAGGGAGACCCTTGGGCTTCTTACCAGGTACCCCCAACATCATCTTGAGAAACTATTTGTACATTTAAACACAACCAGGATCCCAATCTTGACACAGTCCAGGAGCTTCTTTTCACTTCTCCAGACCAACTTGTGCTTGTGAGTGTGAGAGCGTGCAAATGTGTGTGATTGCATAATTGTGTAAGTGTGCATAAGTGTGAATGTGTTTGCATAGGTGTGTCTGGATACTTGAGTGTGTGGGTGTGTCTGTATGGTGATTGTGAGTTTAAGTGCACATGACTGAATAAGCGTGCATGTGTGAATGCATGAATGTGTGTGAGTGCATCTACGATTGCTTGAATAGGTACATGTATGTGTGTGACTGGGGAGTACGTGTGTGTGTATGCATGTGTGTATTAGTCTGTGTGTGCTCACACAGCTTTGTTGGACTTTGAGAGCACATGGGAGTTGTGCTCAGGGCCCTGGGAGTCTGAGGAAAGCCTGCTCACCCATCAGGGCTCCCAGCCAGCATCAGACCACTTTTTTCTGTGTAGATATTACTAGGACACGATTATAAAAAACAAACTCGTTTAACCTGGGCTAATGACAGCAGGAAAATTGCTCCAAATCTGGATTAATGGAAGCGAAATGGCGGTGAGCTCGATGGTAATTACGCGGGGGTTAAAAGCTTTCGAAGCAAGCCTTTCAATAACCGACTTTCTCAAAGACCTCGGGGACAGAAACAAACTCCAGATATTTATTCAGACAGAGATTCCAACTCTCATTTAGACTGCTAAATTAATAAGCTCGGAGACCTCTCCCCTTCCCGGCTGCACTCTGCCTTTCGGTTACCCACAGAGGTGCGTTAACATTACATAATGCCATCCATTATTTGGGATTATTAATTCATCAGTTACTCAGTTGAAGAATCTGATGAGTCAATACAGAGAGGTATTGGGAAAGCACAGGACCCTGGTGAAAAATTAGCAGATCACTCAGGAAACCTTGGTCAAGGAGTTGTGATTAACAGAGAAATACCGTACAGAAAATATTGAGCATAGAAAAATCCCAGGAAGACACCCTGGGGTCCTGACTGAGCTCCCAGGGGTTTAATGTGGACAGAGGTGCCTCAAGGTTTACTCAGGCACAGGGCTCTGGCTTCCCAGGTGCCACTCAGCATAGGGGGAGGGCTGTCAGGACATCAAGGAAGGGGCTGGTTGAAAGCAGGACAGGTCAGCAGGCTAGGCTAATGGCTTACTGCACAGGCTCAAGTGTGGGGTTCCGGATCACCTCTTCCTCCATTCTCGTGCCCAGAGAAGGGTGAGAAGGGCAACTGATGCCTCCACACCTGTCTGCAAAACACGCGAGGTGGGCATTGGATCCTGTGTGTCCCCATCCCCTCCCTGAGAATCATGAGTCAGATGTCCTGGGAGTTTAGGGAAAGCTCACTGTAATGAGTGTGAGCTCTGGCAGCCCCAGAGCCTGATGACTGATTGTGGCTCCCTTAATGGGGAGGTAGTGCCTTTGGTCACCCTTTAACCCTGTGATTAGTTGGGTGTCTGCAGAGAGACACTTAATTAAGGCTTGTTAAGCTGAGCCGAGTAATATTTCTAATATTTATATGCCGCCACTTGGCACTTCTTCAGCCTCTGAGTCTATGATCCAGTGACAAACCAACCTTCTGGAACCTTGTGTCCTAAGTGGAATTAGCTTCACCCTCCCCTCTCTTGGTGCCGACACGCCTCTTGTCTGGTGCTCTCCCCTTACGACTTGTGTAATGACTCAAGCATAGGCCAGAGACCCCAGGAGGCTCAGAGCCTTTGACCCTGGAGCCCAGGCATCAAGCTCTCCACACCCTGACCCGCCTCCACATGTGTCTGCTGCTGCTGAGAGGCTGGGCATATTCAACATGGTGGACAGCCACAGCTCAGTGTGCATAACTCTCCCAGAGGCCTGGACACTGGCTCTGCGGGTATCCCAGGGGGCCTGCTTCTGAGGGTCAGGCTTTGTTTGCTCAGCAAGGTGACCTGGAGGAAACTCCAGCCTCAGTCTCCATCTGTTTTCATGACCCGAGGGTTTAGCTCATTAAATAAGTAACTGCACATTGAAGCTGGGGTGGGAAGTGAGCAGAAGACAGGACCTGGAGGAACTGCATCATCCAGACTCTGCCAAGCAGGATGGTGAGTTCAGGAGCCAGCTGCAGATCAGATGAGGAGTGGATAGGACCGGGTGCTAAAGAGGAGATGCCTGAGCAAAACAAGTGCCTGCAGGATCCCGCCGAGCCGCAGAGCTCCTGGCCCTGCACAGGGATGAACAGGCTGGTGATAGGAACCAAGCCCTGGATACTCATGCTGTCCTCTCAGGGCAGGAGCCTGCCATTCACACTCCTGCTCCTTCTCCAGTTGCACAGCTGAGCTCATCCAGGTGGCCCTTCTGCCTGCCTGTCTCCTCATCTTCCTCCAACAAAGTCTGGCTGAGGTACAGCTGGGGGCCTGGGGAGAAGAGTCTGCCCTTCTTCGCTTATTAGAGTTACCCGGATGTGGCCCAGAACAAGGCCTCGTGAGGAAGTCTGGGCAGTAGGGCTCCCCACTCACCAACCCGCCTTGGCAGGGACAGCAGTGCGATTGGAGCCAGGAACTGGCTGGTTTCCGTCTGTGTCTACTGAGGCCTTTGTGCCTTCAGTGCACACACACTCACACTCAAAGACACACTCACACCTGAACACACACACCCGAACACACTCATGCCCGAAGACACTCACACCTGAACACACACTCACACCCAAAGACACACTCACACCCAAAGACACCCTCACACCTGAACACACACTCACACCCGAACACACCCAAACACACACCTGAACACACACTCACACCCAAACACATTTACACATGAACACACAAGCACACACCTGAACACACACTCACACCCAAATGCCCCCCCAAACACACGCACCCGAAGACACCCTCACACCTGAGCACACACTCACACCCAAAGACACACTCACGCCTGAAGACACACACCCAAACACACTCACACTCGAAGTCACACTCACACCCGAACACACTCACGCCCGAAGACACTCACACCTGAACACACACACCCGAACACACACACCCGAACACACACTCACACCCAAACACATATTCACACATGAACACACACACCTGAACACTCACACCTGAACACACACTCACTCACACCACAGTGTCAGCCCTGTCGCTCTCTGGGCATCGGTGAGTGCTGTGGTCATTGGACACAGCCCCTGAATCTAGAAAGAGCTGCTGTGGCTTCTGTCTGCTGGGAGGTGCGGAGGGAGGCCTCGGAGCAGCCGCCTGCTGGGTGAGACTTCTGGACATCTGCATTCACGTCTTCTCCCGCCTCAGCTTCCTCATCTCACGGAGGGGTAATAAATACACGCTGCACTGCCGCAGCCACCAGACGAGGGGCGGGGACAACTCAACAGAACGGATGTACCAGGTCAGCCAAGAGTGCTGCTCACACTCGGGACCGACCACCTCTCCTGCTGCGGGTGCGCACCAGGCCTCTCGGCACCGGGTGGTGCACTGTCTGAAGCAGTGAGTTTGAACATAAAGTGTCCTGCTCTCTCCTTGACGCCATGATGTTCCTTTCCATCTTGGAGCACCTCAGGGATGTGCAAACTCTTGAGGGAGGCTGCACAACAGCAGCCCAGGCTTAGCCTGGAAAAAGCACACACCAGAGCCCCCCTCTGAGTACCTTCTTAGTCCAGAAGCCATCGCTCCTGCTTGGTACTGAGTGCAGCCCAGAGGTCCTCGGTTTGTGCCGATGATCCCGCAGCCATACTGATTATTATGAAATAGCAGTTTCCTGAAGATAAACCCTTCCAGTTCAGAGGGGAGCTGAGTAAACGGCAGGATGCTCTAAAGGACTGGGAACAGCAGGATGTTTGGCCGGGGGGTGACTGTCCATCCTGAAGTTAAGCTCTTTAATTTCAGTAAGTGGGGTAAATCACTCAGGAAGTCCCTGAGTTTGACCGGGTTCCCTAGGCACCTCCCTCCCCAAGCATGCACAAGCCCCAAGGCCTGCTGAGGGACACTCTCAGACAGGACAAACTGCCAGGAAGAAACAAACCAGCTGAGCTCCCTCCACAGGAGCTGCCTGCAGGCTGTGCAGTGCAGTTAAGGTTTCCTGCGCTGACACCCATGCTGGGGTGGGCTTTAGGTGATGTGTTGTCTGTGACTCATTTCTGCCTCTTTAAGTAACTCTTTATCCACACCTCTGAAAGTTAGCCCAACAAAACTGGTGCTGTCTATACTTTGGTCTGCTGCTGATTCCCTGACTCAGGTGAGTTGATGTCTGATCATCTATTGCCAGGATCAGTGTCTCACAATATCATGGATTAATGGATTTACACCTCCACCTAAACACTCCTATCAAGGTAGGTAAGAGCTTGTCAATTGAAGGAACAGCTGAGGCCCTGCAGGTGTGGTGCTGTCCGTGGTGCTGAACCCCAAGCAGTACCTGGAGCTGTGGCGGGTCTTACAGCAGGCAGATCCTGTAGCCCCCACCACAAGGGCCCCCGGAGAGCCAGATCCAGTGTAGGGCACTATGATTCATCCACAGAGGTTGTGTATCATTACCTTCAGGAGTTACTGCAGGCCCAAATCCAATGCCAGGCTGCCGTCTTGTCTGTCTGTCCATCCTCAGAGTCTGAATCATCTGCACCTGCAGCTTATCCTCGGTGTCCTCACCTCCTCCCACCTTCACAGCATAGCAGGCCTGTGTTGGGCTGAGGCAGGTCATCGGCTGGCATCTGCTCTCCAGACGGTGGGCCACATCCAGAATTCTGGTGGTTAACACATGGACTTGCCTCAGGAGCGTCTGTCCTGCTAGGGGTCCACGCACGTGATTGCAGATCATGGGTGTCCTGTAATGGAAGTGACGGGCTGGGGAGTAGGGAAGACAGCATTTCTGTCCACTTGGACATCACTGAGCCTGTCTTTTCTGTGTGTGGTGCTTAGCACCTCTGTTTGACACAGGGATGCATGATGCTCATGGGGACCAGCTTAGGCTTCACTGCATTATCTTTGCAACACAGTCTACGGCCAGAACCTTGGAATGGCGGGCATTCCCTACTCCTTCAGCCCCTCCCAGACACACTGTCCAAGCTTCCAGGGCAGGATGACCTTGAATATTTGTGGGCCTTGCTCTGGCCATGCCTCATTGACATTACAAGTCGGGGCCTTTCTTTGCCCTCACTGATTTCGTCCAGACCCCAGAAGAGGCAGCTCCGCCCACCCAGGTTGGGTCTGTTGGCGGAAGCACAGGCAGGCCCTCTCCTTCTGCCTCTTTCTGTCTCATATTTCTTTTTTCTCTCTCTTCCCTTTCTATCTCTCTCTTTTCCTCCTTTCTCATTGTTCTCTTTGTAACTAAAAAGGTGATTAATATGATGTAATAAAACATAATCAAAAGTCAAACACTTGTCCCATCTGACTCCAGATACGAGACACCCTGTGCTGCTTGCTACCTGTCTTTGGGGAGCCCTGTGAGACCCCTGCCATCCTCCACCCCAGTATTGCCCCCTCAGATGGGCACCTGGGCGGAATTGCAGGCACTTGGGGTGGAAGGGGGACTGAGAACTAGCTGGCTGCTCCGTACCCTCCTCTGCACGCTTCGGTCCAGACCTAAGCACATTCTCATGAAAGCACCAGCAAGTTCATCATCCAGCATGGGGAGCTGGGGGCCTCTGCACATTCTCCCCACACTCCATGTGGGAGTCTGTAAGTTACCCAGCCAAATGGTCTCGTGCTCAAGAATGAGACCCATACACACAGGGGAGGGAAGAGAGGATAGCTACTGACCTGCTGCTGAGTCGTGATGAATGCTAACCTCCATGCCCACAGGGTGGCGAACTCAGAGACTGCTGGTGGAGAGCAGATACACATTCCCAAAGAAGGAACAAATGTCCCAAGACTTCACGGTGGGCTGGAAAGCATGGCTGCTGTGATGAGGCTGTTGCCGGAAGACAGGCTGCCCTGTGCCTTGGTTTGATTTGTAGCCAGCCAGAACGCAGTGTGAAAAAGGAGTCTTAGGAATCGACGTCCTTTGTGATCTCCAATAGCATGGTCAGAAGGGAGAAGGTGGCCTCTCTGGAGCCTGGCCGGCTTTGCTCTGGTCCTCCTGTAAGAGAGTGGCCTGCTGAGCCTGCTGTGGGGAGGTGACTAGGATGCTGAGTTACAGGAGCTGCTGAGGGAGTGAGGGGCCAAATTAGGATGACAAAAGGCCCCTTGATGCAGCTGCAGCATGTCCAGACTCTAACACTTCAGTGGGGTGCCAAGTCTGGAAGAGGGGTGGGCACGGACCACACTGCCTCTGAAAGCTTCTGGGACAAGCACCGTCATCCTACAGTGGAACCAGCTACCACAAAATATCTTGCTGCCAGGAGGTGGCCAAATAACACCGGGCCTGGATGTGGTAGAGGGGAGGCAGACAGACTTTGGAACTAATGACCATTGACCACTGGAATTTTCTGACACCACGCCCAGAAGATTTTATAAAGGGTACTGAGCCTTGGTACTGAGCATGGATGAGTGAGCTCTGGCCACATCTGCCCTTGACTCTGAGGCCACCAAGACTGATGGTCAGTCCAGCCCCATGTGACCAGTGAAGAATTTAGAGGAGGATCCACCCCACAAAACAGGGGTCAGGAGATTAGGGTGAGATGGGAGGGAAGCCCAAGGAGTGGGGGAAGGATCAGTGGCGGAAAGGGCAGGATGAGCCCTAGCACTGATAGCTACAGACACAGTAGGGTTTGCTGGGGTCCTCAGAATGCAGTGTGGATGAATCATTTCTCCTCCAGAGTGCAGGCTGGGGACCTGATACTCGATAACAGGCCTAGTCCCTTGACGCCTGTATTGCTCTAGGGCCAGGGCAGAAGCAGGGTCCTGGAATGAGAGTCCAGGATGACAGAGTTCTCCCCAGGGTGGAGCCTCCTAGAACTACGGGAAAGAACCAGATTGAAGCAGTCAGCGAAACTCCACTCTCACGTGGTCTTCCCTGGCAGAGTGGAGGCCCTCCATAAACACTGGGAAAGTGGGGGGCCCTCACTGGGTTAGCTTTAAGCTTGAGACCTGAATGCTTCCTCAGTCCTCAGGTGTGGTGTGACAGCTCACGGGAACGTTGCATGGGACCCTCAACCTGACTCTTGAACTTTGCCAACTGCTTTTTCCAGTTCTAGTTCAGGAGATGATTTGAAATGCTTCCTGTTTGTAAGGGTCCTGAGTGCAGCAAGTTCCAAGAACCTTAGTCTTGCTGACTCATGTTCATCCTCAAATAAGGGCAGGCAGACCAAGTGCCTGCAGTTCTGGCTGAGGGGAGCAGCCATACCCCACCCTCCACCCCTCCCCTGTGAGAGGTGCTCCAAGGGCCAGCTCCCCATCCTGAAGGCTCTGGATTCTACTGCCTGACTTTTTGGTGTGATAGTGTGACCACTGCCCTGTCCAGCCCCTCTATCCCTGCATGGCCAGGTGCCCTGTCCAGTCTGTCTGCCCTCAGGAAGCCTGGGCCCCCAATGCAATGCAGAAAATGTCCAGTTCTGTGTCCCCTGAGGTCCCTCAGGATCAGAATAGCACATGGAGTCTCCACATGCCTGGTTTGCTTTCTAGCTCCCGTCTACAGTGGAAGGCCCCACCACCACCACACACACAGCCTCTGCTCTGGCCCCAACTGACTAGAGAGCTGCCTCCTCCTATACACAGTCCCTTCAGGCCTTACCCCACAACACAGGTATGGTGTGGTGCTGTGTCTTGGTGCCCCAGGGCCATATGCTCCTCTGTCTTGGCCATAGTGCTGGAACACAGCTGTATCCCAGCACCCACTTCACACTCTCCTTTTCAAAGCCTGGGCTCAGGGCTGTCCATGCTGACAGCTGGTGCCTCAGTTTGCTTTCTGTTGCTATTGCAAAAGACTGAGAAAAACCAACTTCAGGAGGAGAGGGTTTGGCTTACAGTCCCTCATCAAGAGAAACTGAAGCAGAATCTCAAGGCAGGAACCTGGAGGCAGGAGCTGAAGCAGAGACCACGGAGGAACGCTGCTCCCTGGTTCGCTTCCCCTGGCTGCTCAGCTACCTTTTCTTATACAGCCCAGGCCACCTGCCCGGGGATGGCACTGCCCACAGTGGGCTCAACCTCATACATCAATTAGAAAAAAAAAAAAGCCCACAGACCTACAGGCAGTGAGACCACCTGGGTGGGTACTCCCAAGAGTTCTGTGTATAGACTTCTCAGGCCCCACCATAGAATCGGGGGATCTTTTGCCTGGCTTATAGGAGCTAAGGTCCCTTCCCATCCCATAGTGAGAGAGTGTGATCCATTCAGGCAGGACATGAAGGTGGTGGGCCTAGAGCTACGGTCACCTGCTGAGATTTCCAGGTTTGGGGGTCAAGGAACAAAGAATTGGGCCAAAGACACCTGAATAGTGTTGGAAATGAAGATAGTTTATAAGAAACAGTGTTTTCCAGGTCTACATAATAGGGCAGTTGCACATATGAACTCAAAGTGGTTGTGACAGTATGCACAAGACGTGTGAATGATCAAGCCAGACCAAATCCCAGGGTAAAGTGGGGACGTGAGAACGATGCCCCCCCCCCCAGCTGAGGGCGACTGGTAGCTATTAGGAGAGGGAAAATCAGTTCTGATGCCCCCCCCAGCTGAGGGCGACTGGTAGCTATTAGGAGAGGGAAAATCAGTTCTCTTTAAGAGTGTGGTCCCTGCTAGGTCAACCATGCTCCAGGGGATGGTCGCACACCCAAGGGCACACGGCAGTATGTTGGGCTTGAGAAGAAATGAGGACACAACATTAGGTAGATGGGGAGGGGGTGGATCTGGGAGGAGCTACGGGAGGGGAGAGAAAATACACATTTATGAAATTCTCGAATAATTAATAAAAACATGTACAATAAAAGAAAGAGGCGGTCCTGAGAATGGGGCTGTGCCGAGAGCGGGGGAGGGTCCGAGGCGCAGCCCCCCCTTCAGCATTCAGGGACTGTTCGGAGGTCCCTCGCTTTTTCTTTCATTCATGTCGTATGACTCGTGGCCCACGGTGAAAGGGTTTGCAGTCTCCCTCTACCTCCCTTTCCACCCTCTTCTCCCACTCACTAAGAATAGGTCTGGCTGCCCAGGTGGTTGGTGGCTGCCATCCCTGTCCCAGGAGAGCCATCGCCTCCTGCTTCGGGCTGCCAGCTGCTCGCTTGACTGACAGGCCTTATACACATCACGAGGCTTATTCAAGGTCTGACCTTCCTCACTCACAGCCTTCAATTTCTCACTAGCCTAAGGAGGACAAACAGATTGTGTGGCCTGACAATGCACACTGCCTGCTCTGCTCAGACAGGCAAGTCGCCTCCACACCAGCTGGGGTCTGCTGAGCCTTCCCTACTCTCATTTCCTGGTGGCAGGAGCCTGGGTTTGCCTTTTGCTCTGCACCTGAGCTCCATGGGTCCTCCCTCCTTCTTGGATGATGTGCACAGTAACTATGGGCATCTCCCTCGCTCTCCAGGCTGCCCTGTGCACCACCCTGTGGAATTCCAAAGAGAAAGACCCTTCCCAGCTAGGCGGCAGCCAGATCCCAGGTGCTGCCCAGGCCGACTGTGCCTGCCTTCTCAAAGAGGGGTGAGTCAGGCAGCATGCCAGGACCCCTCAGCTATGTGGGCTGAAGCTACCAGGACACCCCAGGGTTCAAAGACCCCATGTCAAGTGTAAGAGCTCGTCAAGAGAGTAACTGGGGACAAGACTAGTGTTTCATCTCAAGGTGGGCGGGGGCATCAGAACACCCCTCTAACTGCAGTGAGCTGAGGGAGGAAAGGTCAGAAACCTACCCTGTTTCTCTCAGGCTCAGAGCCCTTGACAGTAAGTGTGTGCACAGCCATGAAGACGGAGGGTGTCTGTGCTTGAAGGTCACTGTGGATGGATTAGACAGGGGGTCACAAGCCAGGACAGGCTGTTCGTAAGATCTAAGATGAACAAGCAATCAATAGCTGGAGTAGCAAGAAGGGTTATTGAATTAGGAGCTCAACGGGAGATGCAGTGTAATGCATGGAGACAGCCTGAGGGAAAGGAGACCCCCACAGAAGGAGACTAGATCTGTGCTTTACAGCCTGTGGGTCTACTAGCTTGGCAGATGCTACGATGCCATGCAGTGTGGGGTTTGTTGGGACATGGGTGCAGGACCTGGACTGCAGGGGCACTGGTGGTATTAGGAGCTGAGTCCTGTGCGACTCAGGGAGGACAGGAAGGCACCAAGTTGCCCTCTCTCTGAAGCAGGCAGGCAAGTGGGGAGCATCCCGCTGGGGGCTGATTCCAGGACTCTGTGCACAGAACTTGAAAACAGTGCCGCAAGGAGTTGTTACTGCACACGTTGGAGTAAGGAGCAGAGAAACATACATGGATGTGTATGCATGTTCATGTATGTGTGCAGGCATATGTGTGCACACACATGTGAGCATGCTTATGTATGTGAAGGCACACATGTACATTCATAAGTGCATGTCCATACATGTGAAAATGCATGGGTGCATGGCTGCACATGCATGTGTGTGCATGCTCATTATGTAAAGGCACTCATGTATACAGGTGCATGTGCATGCATAGGATGTGTGCATGTTCCTTGCATTTGTAGTACATGTGTGCATGCTCATGTATGAAGACAGATATGTAAATGCATATGTGCATGTCTGTATGTTAAGGCACATGTGTGCATAGGTGCACAGGATGTATGCACATGTTTCTTTTGTGTGCAGGAATTGATGCATGCACAGTTTCACATGCATGTGTGTGCATGTACATGGGAAAGTACACACATTCATAAGCACATGTGCATGGGCTTGTTCATTTATGTGAAAGCAATGTGTACACAGGTGCATATGCATGTGTGCATGTTTGTATATGTGAAGGTGTACGTGTACGTGTACATATGTATATGTGAAGGCACATGTGTGCACAGGTACACATGCATATATGCATGGCCACATATGTGAGGACACATGTGTACATGCATATGTGCATATCTGCATAGGTGAAGGCACATGTGCACTCATGTATGTGAAAATGCATTTGTGCACAGGCATGTGTGTGCATACTCACATACGTGAGGGTACACACACTTACCCAGTATGTGGGTGCCTGTTCACATGTATAACTGGTGCACATGTATGTGTGTGCATGTAATCGAGGAGGCCGGAGGACAACCTCAGCTCATCCCTCAGGCACCGTGGACATCTTGTCTCAGACACGGTTTCTCTGGCCTGGAGGTGGACAAGTGGGTGAGGCTGGCTGGCCACCAGTCCGGGAATCCTCCTGTGTCTGCATCCCCAGTGCCAGGGTTACAGGCACACGCCACATGCCCAGCTTTTTCACGTGGGTCATGGGGATTGAACTCGGGTCCTTGTGCTTACACGGCAAGCACTTTTTCAACTGAGCTATCTCCCCAGCTCCCAAAACACACATTTTTAACAGGAGCTTTAAAATTACTATACAGATGTATTTGCAATTGTCGGGTGATCATCTGGGGTAGGAGAGTAAGGCCTGAAGAGAACTCAGGCCAGTTACGGTATTAAGGACAGCGCTGGGGAAGGCGTGCCCATGCGGGAGAGGCACTCATGCAGGAGAGGCAGCCAACTAATGCAGACAAGTGCATAGAAACCTTGACAAGTGTGAAACACTCACCACCGGGACAAAGGGGTGCTCCAAGCTCCAAGCCGGCTCTGGGTCCCAGGACACCACCAGGAAGGTCAGCCGCCTCCTCACTCTGGGCGCAGAGCAGGTTTCTCTTCCAAGGTTAAGATGGTCCCGTACGGTACTTTTTCAGCGTACTGAGTGCTCTTGGCTTTTCAACTGATTTAAACCTCAACACAGACCCAGCAAACTGTCAAAGAATCCTCTTCAGCAAGAGAAATAGACAGAGTAAGAAAGTTCTGGTTCGGTTTGACCCAGCAGCTCAATGCTTTTGAAAGGGATCTGGCATCTCTTTCTCAGGAGCATGGAATAGTCCTTGACTCACACCACATGACCGCATGGCTGCATGTGTACAAGACACAGCTAAGTCCATCTACACAACTTGGGTGGCCACAGTGACAGGGGGCTGAAAGCTAGGGCTAGCTATGTGTCCACTATGGTCTGGCGTTTGAGCTCAGGCCAGAATGACCCCTTCTTATTTCCTGAGCTTCGCTCATGGCACTGTGACCTGCCTCCTGGTGAGCAGGGCTGATCCCTTCTCTCTCCCTCCACCTTCCTCAGCAGCATGTAGGACTGTGATTTATCACTGGGGCCCTGCAGCCAGTGTCTGGTGACTCAGTGAAGTAGTGAACACAGATTGGGCCCTGCCAAATGTGTAGTGGGGTCAATGAACAGACTTGAACCCAGAGCAAATGCCTTGACCTTCCCACAATCTCCCCTGGCTTTGAGCACAACTGATAGCACTCATTTCACTCTTGTTTATCAGAGTCAGCTGTTGTTGAGGCCAACTGCTCTGTGAGAGGCTGGAGAGGCTGATGCCAGCATTCCCCACCAGTGCCCTCTGCACCCATGTTAATGCTCCATATTAAAACCTGCTGCCCCAGTCAAAGAGATAAATGCCAGACACCTCAGCAGAGAGATCGCCCCATCCTGGGTGGCCTGAACAGTTCTTAAGAGAAACTGACCACACTGCTGGGGCCACTGTTATATTTCGCTTTCTTTTAAAAATATGGAAGGTTCTGACATTTTTAGAGGGAAGAAAGTGTTTCCCGGATCCTTGGAGTCGAGTTACTTACGGCGAGATGAAAGAGAGTGCAGACCACTTAATTCTATGCTGAGGATGATGACAAAGTGTGCTTGGGAACAAAGGCACGCTAAGTGTGAAGTCAGCGCCTGCTCTGCTGTCCCCACTGGCCAGTGATGTGGCACAGACCCCAGTCAGCCCTGCTCTTAAAGAACCGGAATCCTGGGGAAATGCAGAGAACACACCTCAAAATGATGTCAAGTCCAGGGCTGTCGAGCATTTCACTGTGTGGGCTCAAGAAGGATAGAGCCGGGGTGAGGCCCACAGCCATCCAGGGAGTGATGGGGCATAGGGTCGCTGGCATCTAAGGCCAGAGGAGGGCAGGAGGGTGCCGCCTGGACCCGAGGGTATAGCGAGTTGTGGAAGTCTTGAAGGGGAGGTGCCCAGTGGTGAGGGAGGGTCAGGGGAGGATGAAGAGAGATGTACAGCCAGGGAGTTCAAGCATCAAGGCTACATAGGGCCGAGGGCCAGCTCTGACCTCATTCTGCCCTGAGACAGAGGAGCAGAGAAGCCTGGAGAGGCTGCTGAACAGAGCAGAGACCAGGGGAACTCGTGAAGGGGCTGCATATGAAAACACCCACACTAAGCCATGCACCCAACCCTCTTGAAGGGGTTTTAGCCTGGGTTAAGCCCTGTGTGAGGGTCAGAATACCGGTAATGGGCCAAGGAGATGCTCATTTAGCAATGTACTTGCCTTGCAAGTGTAAGGACCTGAATTCTAACCCCAAAATCCACATAAAAAAAGCCACTTGTGGTGGCACACACTTGTAATCCCAGCACTGGGAAGCTGGAGACAGACTGAACCTGGGGTTCTCTGGGAAGCTGGTCGAGCTGGCCGGTAGACCAGAGAGAGACCTGTCTCAAAAAACAGCCTGGGCCGCACCTAATGGATGACGCCCAAGGTTGTCCCCTGGCCTCCACATATGAATACACACAAACAGCACACTCACATGTACATACATGTACACTCATACACATGCATGCACACGCATTCTCAAATATGCACACCACACTCATACACAAATGTGCAAACATGCACATATAAACAAACTTATACATGTGTGTTCACACTTATGTACCTATAACATATGCACGTGCATGCATACACATATACACACATACACAATGTTATTGACAGGGCCCCATTGTGAACTCCCTAAGGATTGCTTTTCCTGCAAACAACCAGATCTGCTGGAGGCATGACCCTATGATTGGCTGCTGTCTATCAAACATCCCCTCTTGACCAGTGGCTGGACTGTCACCATGACTAATTCACAGATGCCTTAAGGAAACTGTATCCCAGCTACAAAGAGAGCTGTTCCCACGATGGCCACGGGAGCCACGCCCGAAACGGGGTCTCATTTGCTTCTGTGAAGGCAGCTCAGGCACCTTGCACTGGCCTTGGAGGACGCCACCTCAGTCAAGACCAGCCTCACCAATGCCAGGTGAGCTTTGCATCCTGCCTCTGTTTTCACTCAGGACTCAGCAGCAGGTCCAGATTGGGCCAGGGGGAGGCTGGTGGTGTGCCCGCAGGGACTGTGGTTGGCAGAATAGCACCCGGGTACAGGTGTGCCTTGTCTCTCTAGGTATTTCAGTGGGCTATTTCTCAGTGTCGTCAGAACTGTCTAGGAGGCATCACTCCTGCATACTGTTCCCTCTGGGGTCTCAACACTGGGCCTCAAAATAGCTTCTCCTGAATGTTGTCTTTGCCACTGAGGTCTTTATCACGAGCACATGAGGCTGGGCTTGTTGCAAGGAGGTCAGACAAGACCCCAAGGCTTCTAGTCCTGGTGCTAGAGGGAGAAGCCACAGCAGAGGAAGGAGGCAGGTGAGGGTGGGCAGGAGGGGAGGGCAGAGAGGGAGGCCCGAGAGGCCTCACACAAAGAGTGACAAACTTAGCAAACCAAAAAAAAGAAAAATCCAATGGCAAAGACGTAGCCTGGGAACACCGCCCCCCGCAGCCCCCCGCAGCCCGACACACACACCTCTGACACAGCAGAACCTTAACAAGGAAGCCTGCGTTGTGCAAACCCAGAAAAGCCCAGTCCTGTAGGATCTGAGCTTCTGAACTGTCTCTCTGCCTTCTTGGAAATGAATTCTTTCTTAATAAATTCTCTGGCTTCACCAGTCTCTGTCCAATTCCTCGTTCTGAGACACAAGAACCTGGAAATCCCGGAGGGTGCGCATCAAACTCCAATATCTACTGATACTGAGAATTCTGGAGACTCACTGAGGGTCTGATACAGGCAAAGCTCTGAGCTGTGGTATGAGAGGGAGCTACAGAGGTCCGGAAAGAGATCCAGAGAAGAAACCACAGAAACAAAGAAGTTTGGAGAAGGGGAGAGGCTGGAAGAGCCAGAGCTGGAGACTGTAAAATCTAGTGTCAAGTCAGGAGACGAGCTCCAGAGAGTGGCAAAGGATTAAGGAGCCAAAGGTTCTGACGCCCAGAGCCCAGGGGCTGTTGCTCTAGCTGCCGGCTGTTGGCACTTTAAGCCCTGAGCAATATGCCTCTGCCTTTGAAAGCGTGAAGCCATAAGCCTCTAGTTCTCAAGGCTTACAGCTATAAACCTCGGCTTGGAAGCTCTGCTGGTGAGACTCTGGAAGTCAGGGCCATCACACGGAGACAGACATTGCTTGCCTGTGTGTTGTATCTATGTGGCCAGCCCATGTGACATCACCTCCCAGGAGAGAGATGGGGGCTGTGCTGGGAGAATGTTCTCCAGGGAAGCCTCACGTCTTGAGCTTGCTGGTGAAGATGAAGTACCGGGTGGGAGGGCCGGGGACCACGATAAGGAACCAGAGGTTTGGGTCTCAACCCAGGCTTAGGACACAGGCTCTCTTTTGGAAAGGGGAGCAGCTCCCCAGTGGTGCTGGTAGAATCAGGTCTTAGACACACCAGGATCTGGTCTTTCAGAACATACTCATATATCTAGTGGGTGCATGATCATATTCTCAAACGAAGTAATTTTCCTAGGAATGTCCTGTATAATGTTCCAGAAGGGGCTAGAAATGGCTTCAGAGTGCAGATCTTTTCTCATCCACAAGCAAGGATGCCATCTTGCCTGTCTGGTGCACCCCTGCTCTGGCAGGATCTAAACGTGCTTCCGTCTGGGGTGAAGTTTCATCTTTCAGGGTGAGACGTGAGGCCCCTGCAGGCCTCCGGGAAGCTGACCACCCTTGGAGCAGCAGCCAGCCATCTTCCCCTGGACAGGCAGCTCCGTCATTCCAATGAGTGCAAAGTAAAGGGCACACTCATTTCCAAGTCATAAACTCCTGGGAAAGGCCAGGGAGAGTCTATTAATTTGCTGGCCAAGAGGTAGAGTAGTCTCCATTGATTGAAGGCCCGGGATCCAGCCAGCATCTTGGAGCTAAAACGTTTCATTAGTAGCAGATTCGCTGTGAGCAGTTAGGGCCCAAATGGAGGAAAGTCTCTCCATTTGGAAATTGCTCCAGTTTCAGAGTCATCTGTAACCCAATACCGTGACTTCTCTGCAGGGCAGACCAAGCCAGCAGCTTGGTGAAGGGTGGTACTCTCTGAGCTGGTGGGGAAGGAGCCCCCACAGTGACCTGTGGACAGGCAAGTGGGGCCTAGGAGTGGACCTGCCCGCGGCGGCTGGCACTTGTCTATCTGGATCTCATGAGCAGCTGTAGGTGGCACAGTTCTGTATATGGGGGACACAGGGCTTTCCAGCTGCTGGGGGCCTCCTAGAATGGGTGCAGTGTTTCCCAAACTGTCTCTAGGAAGATGGGGATGGCACCCACGTCTCCCTCCCTCTGGTCCCATGTTTTTATCCACAAATGGAGAAGATTAGGAGACTTCTGCTCCTCAGAGCGAGCTTGCTTGGTTCCTTCCCTCTTCCTAGCCACTGCCGCGTGGCTGTTCAGAAGAAACCAGGAAATAGAACTGGTCCCATTAGAGAATTTCACAAGCTTGGTCCAGGAATCCCAAGCTGCCAGGGTAAGAGTGCCATAACCTGATGCCACAGGGCCGCAGTTCCACCTAGAGCTGTGACCTGACCCTTTAATCAGGACTGATTTGATGAACCTGGACGGGCCTTCCTTGCATGGCCCTGATTTGCGTGGCCCCTAAGAGCAGAGACTGCACATTTGGAAACTGCATTACGCTAACCTCGCAGAGCCACGCACTAGCCGCTCTGAGCTGCTATCCTTCACACGCTGTGAATTACATGTCAGGAGACAGCACACAGAGAAACCCCCCATGATGGAACAAACGCTTCTCCTAGGCGGAGACCCTGCAGCCCGCTGCCCCCGCTGTGGGTGCTGCCCAGCCCACTGCCCTCTTGCTGTATACTCAGTTGACTGCCCTTCCTGTTCTGTCTTAAGAAGTGAACTCACTCACTCCCCACCTGCCAGTCTCACCCCTGCCTCCTCAGCCTCACCTTGACTGGCTTTAAGCTGCAGGAATCCTAAGTGGCCATGGCCCAGCACCATATCTGGTAAACTCTCTTGACTTATGTCATGTGCTGTTTTTTTTTTTTTTTTTAAATCAATTTAACACAAACTAGAGTCACATGGGAAGAGAGATCCTCACCTGAAGAATTTTCCAGATCAGATTGTCCTGAGGCTCTGTCTACCACCCTGCTTCCCTCTGGCAGCAGTTCACCAGGCCCCAGACAAAGCACTGACATTTCTGGTACCCACAGCAACAGACATGCTCAAGTTCTCATACTGACCAGATAGGTAAAGAGGAGCTGGGACAGGCACCTGGGTGCTGTGGAACACGGCCCAGCCAGGCCACGTACCACGGTGGGCAGTATCCATCTCTAAAAATGTGGTCCTGGATGGTGCAGTCAGCACAGCAGGAAGTGGGGATGTCAGAGCTGAGCCTCCTGATTCTGTCATCTGTGCAGAGTCAGCTTCTTTTCTCTGGCCCAGGCCAGCTGAGACACTGGCTGGACACCTAGGAAAGTGTCTACGCTCATGCTGCCTATGATACTCATGCTTGCTACTGACCTGCAGCTCTAGGAGTCTGTGCTAGAGGGAAGGAGAGACAAATGCATTTTGGAAATGCCTACAAGCCTGTACAGGGACTCCTTTCCCAAGAGGCCCTACATGCTGGCCTCGTGCTGCTTGGGGCAGGGGTGGGAACAGAAAAAGACACTGGGCAGGATATGCCTGCTGTGCCTGTCCACCCCCCCAGGTGCCCCCATCCCCTCTCTTACCACAAAGGCCTCCCAGAGCCCACGCTCTCTCCCAAACAAGAACCAGGTGACATGTCCACCTTCAAGAATGCCTACAGCCTGCTGGCCCCACCTACTAAGTTCTCTGGTCTGTCTGTTCCCAGGGCTTCTCTGAGCCCACAGACTCCCACCCACCCTCTGCGGGCTGTGCTAGATCCCAGAGCCACCCCAGACCATCAGAGACACAGTCTCAAGGGGCAGAGCCTGGGAACTCTGTTTTGAGGCTTTGGTTCGTAAATGAGGGACCCACTGCTGTGGGGGACAATCTCTGTGGCCCTGCCACACTGAACCTGTAATTAGCAATACCCTCTCTTCAACCCCATCTGCCCCACAGGCACCCATCTGGCAATGTGCCTGCAGGAAGAGAAGGGGCCCGCAGGTAATGACTCCAAATGGTGACAAGGCTGAGCAATCACAAGCGGTCCTCACAGGCACTCTGATCTCCTAATCAGCCCCTCATGGTGTCCCACATGACTCCCTCTGCTTTTCATAATACAATTTAATTTTTATGTACAGATTTTCCTGAAGGGCATAAATGCGTTTTCACTTTATGCCCCAGTAATTCAGTTTTAAACCAAGCATAAAAACTCAATAAATAGCAGAGAGCTAACTGCGTGTGCTGGGCCCGTGACCTTTCACTGTTATTTTTGAATAAATAAGAAAATGGGTAGGAGTCACACACGAAGTCCTAGAAGATTTTCCATTGTCTGTTAGAAAAGCAGCCGGAATTGACAATAATTTGATAGTTCATGCTTGAGAGAGCACCCGATTGGGACCATGAGGCTTGGAGATGGGCTCGTGGGGTGAACGTGGGCAGATTGGCAGCGCCCCTGACCTTGAAAGCGAGCCCCACCAGAACGCCATAATGAGCAAGGCGCCTGCTGCACAGAGTCCCCAACTCCGCCAAGCGCGGGCGAAAATGAAAGGCGCGGGGACCCCGCAAATGCATATTTTTCAATTGGTTTCTCAAATATGGCCTAAGTGGAGGGAACTTTTGGGTGATGGGCAGAGGGGGGACCGGCTTCGAGAACAAAGGATGGGGAAGTTGCAGATCTTAACAAACCAAGCCTTTCGGAGCCTGTGGTGGGATTGTATGGAGTGTTTTAAACTAGATCCCCTGATCCCCAACTCAGAACTTGGGCACCTTCGGTTTACAATGGGTTCTGGGATCCTACTGTACCCTTCCCTAGGGGAGAAGGTGGCACCCACAGCCTGTAGCAGGAGACCTAGGTCAGAAAGTCTGACTGTTGGAAGGTGCGTCTACTTCTAGGCACGGGAGACTGAGGAGGGAGGCTCAGGGGCATTCTTGAATTCCAGGGCAATCTGGGCTACAGACTCTATGAAAGAAGGAAGGAAGGGAAGGGAGGGGAGGGGAGGGGAGGGAAGGAAGGAGGGACGGAAGGAGGGAGGAGGAAGGAAGGAAGGAAGGAAGGAAGGAAGGAAGGAAGGAAGGAAGAAGGAAGGAGGAAGGAAGGAGGAATGAAGGAAAGAAAGAGGAAGGAGGAAGGAGGAAGGAAGGAGGAAGGAGGAAGGAAGGAAAGAAGGAAGGAAAGAAGGAGGAAGGAAAGAAGGAAGGAAAGAAGGAGGAAGGAGGAAGGAGGAAGGAAGGAAGAAGGAAGGAGGAAGGAAGGAGGAAGGAAGGAAAGAAAGAGGAAGGAGGAAGGAGGAAGGAGGAAGGAAGGAGGAAGGAGGAAGGAAAGAAAGAAGGAAGGAAAGAAGGAGGAAGGAGGAAGGAGGAAGGAAGGAGGAAGGAAGGAGGAAGGAAGGAGGAAGGTGTGTTAGTCACTCTCTGTTGCCATGATAAGACACCATGACCAAGGAGGGCAACTCACAGAAGGAAGAGTTTATGTTACTTAATGTTCAGAGGGTTAGAGGCCAAAATGGTGCAGGAGGCATGGCGACAGATAGTGCCTGGAGCAGAAAGCCAAGAGATGCCATCTTCAAGCAGCAGAGAGCAACTGGAACCCTGTCAGGACTTACGAACTCTCAAAGCCCCCCCCCCAGTGACGTACTTCCTGTGCAAGCTCAAACCTCCTAAAATGCCCAAAACAAAACTACCAACTGGGGGGCAAATGTCCAAATACTTGGAGTCTCCAGGGGGTTATTCTCATTCAAACCACCAGGAGAGGAGGAAGGAAGGATGGGAGGGAGGGAGGGAAGAGGATGAAAGGATGCTGTTTGGTGAACTTCAACAGTCATTTGAAATCCTTGCTGCTTCTATACAGAAATAACCATAGTGTCTACCGGAGTCCGAACAGAGGCTGCTGGGCATGTGCTGCACCTTTATGGTCCTGGAGATAGACCTGCAGGTATCTGTTCTGTGATGTGGTACATATATAACTAGGGACCTCAGAGTCTTGGAAGTACTTCGTGTGTTCAAGAACATGTGTGCACCTGGATGTCCAGTTGCATCAGAGTCCTCACAGGTCTGAGCACACAGGAGCAGTTACCCAAGGGCGCACACAGCCTTGTGAGAACCCCAAATACCCACCTACTGACTCAGAAAAGATGCTCCTGTTCTCTTGGCACGTGTGCACCCCAAGTTACAGCTTCCCTCTGTGGATGCATCCTGAGATCCATTAGGTCACCAGCTATACTGTGGTAGGAAGTTAGGGTCAACTCCTGTTGACTTCTAGCATCCCCTCACAAATACTCTGCTTGTTTAAGAACTGTGAACTCAGGGAAGATGTGACTACAGGCTGCCTTGTCCCCAAATAAAGAGTATTTCTGGAGAGAGAGGGAGAGGGAGAGAGGGAGAGGGAGGGAGACTGAGTCTGGGTGGCTGATCTGGTCCCATCCCTAACCTCTTTCCATGCCCTCAGCTGTTGGCACACCCACTGTTGAGTTGTCCCTGAAGCTATCGAAGTCACAACGGATCCTCCAAGGAGATCAAGAAGGTAGTGAACCTTCTGGTCAAAGAAAACATCTGGTTGACAACATTTTTAAAACACTATTTCTTAAAGCAGCTCAAGCTCAGAGCGAAGTTGAAAGCACACATTTCCCCTGTGCCCCCCACTCGAGCAGCCTCCCTTGTTGGTAATGCCCTTAATAGAGTGGCGCATTAGCTACAACGGATGGCCCTCACCCCAAGCCCCTGTCCCCCAGGGCCCGTGGCTCGTGACTGTGCTCTGTGCAATGCATTGGGGCTGAACATCCTTTGGATTCGGACAAATGACTAACGACACTTTCCCACCATTGTTGGGTCATACTGACAGGTTCACCGCCCCAAGAGCCCTCTGCCTGCTGTCCGTTCTCCGTCTGGCCCCAGCCCCTGGCAACGCTGGTCTTTCTTCTGTCTACAATTTCGTTTTTCTTCACACTGTCTCGGAGCTGGGATTATACATCACGTCACCTGTTCAAACTGGCTTCTTTCACTTCATACTATACTTCTACGTCCTCTCCACGTCTTTTCTTGCCTTGGGAGCTCATTTTGCCTTTGTGCTGAACACTATGCCCATGTTGTCGGATGGACCAATGTTCCTTTATCCACTCACCCACTGAAGGACATCTTGGCTGTTTCTGAGTTTGGCAGTTTTGAACGTCCTGCTGTAAAGACTCACGTGCAGGTTTGGGGGACATAAGTTTTCAGCTCCTTTGGATAAATATCATGAGTCCTACTGCTAGGTGGTAGGCAAGAGCATGTTTGATCTTACAGCACACCACCAAGATGGCGCCTGCGGTGTCTGTACTTCCTCGTCACCCAGTGAGGACTCCTGGGCCCTTCGTCCCTGTCTGCACATGGCATGGTCAGTCTTCCGAGTTCCTGCCATTCTGCCTTCTGTGCCGTAGCTGTGGTCTGGATGTCACTTCCCTGCAGGAAGGTCTTTCCCTGTTCCTACCCCTGTGCATCATTTTTTAAAATATTTTATTTTTATTTTATGTGTATGAGTGTATTGCCTGCATGTATGTCAGCACACCCATGTGTGCAATGCCTGTAGAGGTCGGAAAAGGGCATCGGATTCCCCTGGGACGGGAGTTACGGACTGTTGTTAGCCACCATGTAGATGCTGGGAATCGAACCCGGGTCCTCTGCAAGAGCAGCCAGTGCTCTTCACCACTGAGCCGTCTCTCCAGCCTCTGTGCGTCTGCCTTAGCAAGGTGTCTGTCCAGGCCTTTGCCCAGCTCTAATGTTCTAGCAATTGTTACTGCTGAACCTGAACTCTCTGGATGTGGTGGATGATGACTCTCCAGTCGACCCCCCAGTAAGAGGAGCAGGTGGGCACTGCGTTAGGTGGTGGAGGCCAAGGCTCTTTGCTGGGTGGTGCTGGCTGGGTGCACAGAGCGTCTGGCTTTTTTATGCTCCGTTTTCCCTTTCTTGCAGGGTCTGACTAGGGGAAAGATCACTGTCCAAGCGTTCTGCCCTGTGAGCCTCTCCCTTCCAGGGTCCTTGGCTACCAAAGGCTGCTCCTGCCAGGGGGACATGGATTTTCCCGGCATTACCAAGTTGTGATTTCTTTGGCAGAACATTCAACCACCCACTGTTCCTGACTCCAGCAGCCCCAGTGCCTCTGCCGTCTGCTTTTAAAGGTGATGTGCAGAGTTTTAAGTTGTGCTCAGCAGGGTTAGTTAAGAGCTCTCCCTCTGCTTTTGCTGACAGCTCTCAGCAAAAGATTCATTAAGAACGGCCCTACACTGAGTTCACGGCCATGGAGTCCCTTCCCCTGGATGCGGCTTGGTGTCTCCACCCCGTAGGCCCGCACGCAGCCCTGTGTTCCTCCACTGGAGTGCATCTCTGCAGGGGCATCCCTCACGCAGCTGCAGCTGGCTTCAGAGAGGAAGGAAGACACACCGTGGGCTGTGTAGAGACAAGGGCACACACATCTGTGCTGCTAGGGTTAGCGTTGAGAGCACCTGAGTCAGAAGGCAAAGCAGCCAAATCCGCTCTCTGCAGCAGAGTCCCTGGGCTAGTGTAAATGAAATCTTGATATGGCTTCAAACGTGTTCCATATCTGGGGTAGTGGACCGTTGGGCCAGGAAGCCCCTTTCTGCCTAACATCTCGATTCTGTCAGGACGGCTGAGGAGGATCTCTGAAGAAGGATGGGTCCTTCCCTCGAGGCTGTCCCTCTCTGAAGAGGCACATCAGCCCCTGCATCTACTGCTGTCTGTCTCTGTGGATACAGCCTTACCCAACCCCCAGGTGTGCCTTTCCTGGTGACCAATGAGGTGTCTGCGGACACCTGGGTAGCTTTCCTTCATGAGTGACAATTCAAGGCATTGGCCCTCTTTCTCGTAGGTGACACATCATTATTAATCTGTGAGTTGTTTCGTTTTAAATGGATTCTGGCTGGGGCCTGCAGTGGACACTGGTGCCGTGGACACACAGGCTATACCTGCCCCTTCTATTGCCTCAGACATCTAGACGTGTGGAACTCTCCACTGCAGCTGGGGCTAGTTTCCCTCCACTACTGGAGCCTCCATGTCCCATCGAACGGCTGTTCCCTGGCTCCGTTCACGAATGTCTTCTGTGCTCCTTTTGCACTGGTCCTTGCTCGTGGAGCGATGTATGTTTATTTTCCCACGTGGATATCCAGTTACCTCAGTGTCCCCTGCTGCTGCTCCACTGCACAATCACCTTGTCACAGGCACAAGGGCCATGGACTCAGATCTACGTGCAAGCTCCCCACCAGCTGTGGTAGTCTGGCCACCGAGCTCAAGTGGACCCACATCCTTAAGAACTTCTCTTTCTAGAAAGTCTGAGTAGGAGCAGGGTGGGGGTGCTGGCATGGATGATAACTCTCCAGCATCCTGTTGCCCAGTTTGTGCCAGTGTCTGGGGCCTTGTCAGTGACCCCTGTCCAGTCTCTGAGAGCCAAGCTTCTGTAACAGGATGTTATCGGCTGGTCATGGGGCCCAGGCTTTTCTTCTTCTTTCTTCTGTTTTCCTTGGCAAGTGTCAAGGCTGTCCTTGTTTCTCGTAGCAAACCCCACCCCTGTGTAGACCCAGGAAGTAAAGGTGTGGTGGACCAATCTGTGGTTGCCTAACACAGGTACATGGTACATGTCACATGTCTCTAGGGTCTGTGAGTACCATCCATGGCACACACTTTGGTAGGGGTACAGAGAGGATGGGTGATGCTGGGTTCTGTCTCCCTGGTGCTGTCGGTCTAGGTGGGCTAGCCTCCACCCTGCACACCTGCTGACTGCTTGTGATATTCTCCATACCACCTCCCTCTCTGTGGAGATGGTTCCTGATTCACTGACCTATGCGGTGACACGGACACCCTGCTTGGACATTTTGCAGTGGGGCTCTGGGTTCCTCCTGCAGCCCTCCTGTGTTCTTTCTGTAAAACCCAGCTTCAGTAAGAACTCTGCTGAGTCAGTTTACACCAGACCCCCACTATTCGGTCTCACCCCGGTGCCCCATGCACCCATTTCAGTGGTCCTGAATCAAGTCCACCTTCTTCGCTTCTGCAAGTAGCTTCCAATGACTTTCTATCAGTTATCAGAGCGCCCTGTGTCTTCCCTCACCAGCATAGACACGTGGACTCAATCCACCCCGTTAGGGAAAATGAAAAATATAGGTATTCTCCAAACCTCCTGAAACAGCTCCAGAAAGGTGGAGGGTTTTATTTTTGAACAAACAACTGAGCTGGAATGTGATGCTCGCCGTGGGCCACCTGCTAAGACTTCAAGGACAGAAAAGCATCTCGGCCACTGAGCCGAGGCGGTCGACCCCGCACGTGGATTCCTGGATCCCATCGGTGTAACTGAGAAGAGGGAGGAAGGGGGCATTTTCACAAGAGAAGCTGAGACAAAGTTAACCTCAAAAGAGCTTTGTGAGGAGAGAGCCTGGGGGTCATGAGTGGGCTCCCAAGTGCAGAGCATTTGAAGGGTCCCAGCACTGGGCCTCAGCATCCGTGAGGGGGCCTTGAAGGAAAGAGAGGGCCTTCCCCCCAAATGCCAAGGGAAGCTGCGTCAGGGCAGCCGCCGTGTGTATGAGGGGGTCCTGAAGCCAAGCACCTCCAGTTCCCTGGAACAAAGGGTGTTTCTCGTTCTTACAGACTTTTAGAGGGCTGGGCAGGCTTCATACCATGTGATCCAGTCTGGCCTGGCTATGTGCCCAGGGACGCAGAGGCAGGCACTAGGTAGGACCATAAACTTACCTTGCCACTGGGGTGGGGGGGCAGGGGACTGCAAGACCACAGCACAGCATGCTTTCATATCAACTCTTGGCCCCAGAGAGAAAGTTGCAGGGAGGAGGCTGGGCTAACTCCCCACTCCCCTCCCCCAAGGCCTGAATGATTTACAGACAAGAGCCTGTCAGTTCTCTGTCATAAGGCACAGGTTGCAGCAGGCTTGTCCTGATTCCCCTCTGGGAGAGAAATCAGGGCAGTTGGAGGGTCTGTTCTGTGTCTTGACACCCAGAGAAGGTGTCTCACTGCACCAACAACATTCTCCACACAGAGTACTTGCTTGTCCTGGCGCCTGGGCTGGACTGCAGCTGTCCTTCAAAGTTTGCATTTCAAAAGGACTGTTTCCAGATATGTGCAGATATTCCTGAGTTCCAGATTCGAGAGTCTGATATGGTCATTGGACAGGACAAAGCAAGATGTTTGTGGAGACCGGGGAGATGGGGAGAAGTTTCCTCCTTTAATTTGTGGGATTTTTTTTACAAAATGCATGAACATGGACACATGCACAGAGCACACCAGTGCACATGCATGCAACATGCAACATATATAAACAAGCATACATATGCACACATATGTAGACACAAACAAGCAGACATGTGTAAACATGCGGAAGTACACAAATCCAATCACACACATACACATGCAGAAACAGATACATGTATGCAGGCATGCACAAACATGTAGGCACACAGGCAGACTCACATGCATGCATGAAGACACATGCTCACACATGCAAACAGATGCATTCATGCAGACACATAGGCAGACTCACACTCATGCATGCAAATATACACATGTGTGCATATATGCAGGCACACAATCACATCACATGCCTATACATGCAGGAACACACGTAGTATCACACACATGTAGACACATAGGTACCTACTCAGATGCATGCATACATGCACACAAGTAAAGACACACACTTAAACACACAGGATATATGTACACACACGTGCAGATACTTGCTTGAGAGGTTTGAGGTTTGGGGCTTGGGGGATACTGAGGCAGGTTGTACTTTGGGGTAAGTGATTCATTAGAAGAGTTGCTGATACCACAGACAGAAAGACAGACAGCAGCATGGGGGTTCTGAGGTGAAGCCAGGCCCACGTGGCAGAGCCATGGCCCCTTCTTACAGAATTCGGAGGAGGAGGCATCCATGCCATGGACTCTATATTAGACACCTGTGTCTGTGCTTCCCAGGCAGTTGAAGAGGGGTGAGCATTTGGGGGAAGGAATGTTTAACTTTGAGGATTGGAGGGGGCAAGTGGGGAGAGGCCCGTTTAGTTAATGTGTACCCTTATGTGGGGTTCTGTGCCACCAGTAGTAGCTTGGAGTTGGTAGCCCGGGGCCTATATAAAGAATCAGCGATGGAGAGAGACTCAGTTTGCAGAGCCACGTCGCCTGAGCAGCAGCTGGTCCGAATGCTAACAGTCCTATCACAGACATACATATGTAGCACACCATCACATGCACACACATGCTGTCATCAGCCTGGGCTGTCCTCCCTCTGCCCAGGTGACAGGGAATCTCTCCCCTGATACTTCTCCCTCTGCCCAGGTGGCATGGGGTCTCTCCTCCTGGTAGTCCCTCCAGGACCCAAGCCAAAGAGAACCGAAACTGGTCCTTGGGCCTTCTTCCCCCATGGGCATGCCCCCAAGTGCTTGCTCTGCTCCCTCCTCCTGCTACTGGTCCACACTGGCACCCCTCAGACTTCCCTGCTTCACCACACAGCCCTGACAAGAACCCGAGTACAACCTCCTGGAAGGCAGTTATGCCCCAGGCTAGGTTTACAGAAAGTCCTGCTAATGAACTTCTGAGATGCTGATTCTGAACTGCTAGAGACCAGACCCTTGGACATTTCTTAATAACAGGCTGGTTGCTACATATTAAGTCTGTGCTCTGCTGCAGACGCCAGCTCTTTCCAGATGTCCATTTACAACCCATCCTCATCAGCTCCTTTCAAGAAGATGCACGATTAGGACCCCACCCCGTCCAGGAGAGGTCGATGATGCTGGACCCAGGCAGACCAGAGCCATGGGAAGGGAATTCCTCCATTTCTCCTTCCTGAAAACCGTTAATGAACTCCCACTGTTTGAGCACTGGGGAACCAGGGTCTTAACTGTGTTTGTGTTCTGCGAACAAAAGGAAAGTTCTGATTCATAAGGCCTAGGAAGGGCGTCACCGCCCAGTCATTTGCACCCAGACACCCACTCTTCTGCTGCCGCCATTCCTGCCCCGCCCACAGCCTGCCCGAGTCACTTTCAACACAGTTTTTCTCTCCTGAAACGCACCCTGGAGAGGGGAGACTCAACTAATATGTTCAGGTTTTAAAGATTTACTTTTTATTTTATGTGTATGAGAATTTTGTCTGCATGTGTGTGGGAGCACCATGCGTGTGCATTGCCCACGGAGGCCAGAAAAGGTTTGTTTCTGGAGTTTCAGGTGGCTGGGAGTCACCTGATGTGGGTGCTGGGAACCAAACCTAGGTCATCTGCAAGAGCAGCCAGTGCTGTTAACTGCTGAGCCACCTCTCCAGCCCCTAATGTGCCCATTTTAAAGACTAATCCTAACAATAGTCAGACTGAAGTGAGCACCTCGGTACATTGTCTAGTCCAAGAACCAGAACTTGCTGGTTCATTCATGACATCACATAGCCTCCTTGGTGGTCGAGGCTGGTTCTTGTTTTCCACAAATAAAAATTTCTAAATTTAGTATTACCCATTCTCTTATGTTTTTTGTTTCTTTTTAAAAATAATTTATTGAGAAGTTCATACTTGCATATAAGGAGTTTTGATCAGATCCACGCCCACTCCCTCCCCTCCAACACCTCCCATATCTCCCCATCCCCATCACTTTTTTCTGATAACTTCATGTACTCTTTCTTCTTTTTATGGGGCTTTTTGCTACTCTAACATCCCCCCTTCAGAAGAGGTAACCCTAAAATCTTATAAGGATTAGATAAGAGCTCCCAAATACTTTTGACATTTTTGGCCTTTGGAATGGAGTATGTTGCTAAGAGGCCAAGGACATTTTGACTTTTAACCAAGAAACTGGCTACTATTCTTTGGGGTCTTTTTACACTAATTGCCTAGTCAATTCCTACCTCCTATTCTTATCACACCATCCTCTGAAGTGGTTGCCCCAATTGCCAATAGGGAATCGGGATACAGACCACTCTGGCTTCTTCCATGCTGAACAGGGACACAGGGTGAGGCAATTGGGGTACCCCTTCAGTGGGTCTATCTAAAAGACTCCCAAATTGCATAACTTATCTGTAGGGGGAAAAGAAAGTCCTTGACTGGTGAATAGGAGATGTGAAGGAGAAGTAAAGGCAAGAGTAATTAGCATTACAAGTTGTAGACGGCAAACTAGAAAAAAGAACAGGGCAATTTTCAAATGTTCATATGAGAGTCCATTGGAGTTTCTTGACGAGAGCTTTTAAAAGCATCCCTCTGTTGGGTTCCTCCTCATTCTGAGGAAAAGAATTCTCACAACAGATGGAAAATTTATTTGTTTATGTTATTATGTCTCATAATTACTTTTTAAAAAAGAGAATAAGAATGTAAAAGATGTTAAAAGGATATGGGAATGGAGATATTTTCCAAAATAGAAAAAATAAAAAACCGTAAGCAATTGATGAAGGTCTGTGTAGGTTTGTTATGATATACAAAGGACAAGACAAAAATAATATACACATAATCTTAAAATTTCTATGGTCATAGTTTAGTCAACTAGTTTAAGAAATAAAATATATATCTAGTCAAGGTTTATCTGAGAACATTTGGTATTTTACCCAAGCTTTATCTACATAGCACATGGTAATTAAAAGTATCAGACTGGTGGAACTGACCTTACTGGATGTTTAACAGCCGTACTTTGAGGCCTATAGTAATCTGGTCAGAGGGACTTAAAGATCAGTTTTTGTCCCTTGCCCTCCAAGGTCGACTAAGTTCCAGGGAACTATGGAACATCTCTCAAAATGTCCTGTACCTGTGGTGAGTCACCTGTCCTCTCGTTCAGGGAGGCCATGGAGACTGCACGATGGACTTGAACCAGTGTCCAGTCTACAAAGAGGAGGGTCAACTCAG
>NW_008339924.1:182969-215149 GCF_000622305.1 Nannospalax galili
ATAAATTTGCTTCCCGCCCCCCATCTAGAAGCCTTTGTGAGGGAACTGACACTGATTCTAACCACTCCAACAGCTATCAAAGTGCCTGAAAGCAAATCCTGAATCCATCACTCTCAAGACCATTTTCTTGTATTTTTAAACAAAATTGTTTGGTACATACAACCCAAACCCTAAATATCATATGTTTAGATTTTCATGTCTGAACCTGGTGGCCCGCCCCCCATCTAGAAGCCTTTGTGAGGGAACTGACACTGATTCTAACCACTCCAACAGCTATCAAAGTGCCTGAAAGCAAATCCTGAATCCATCACTCTCAAGACCATTTTCTTGTATTTTTAAACAAAATTGTTTGGTACATACAACCCAAACCCTAAATATCATATGTTTAGATTTTCATGTCTGAACCTGGTGGTGTGAGGGCAGCAAATGCTTTGTTTTATGGCTTATGCTCTTTCTCCATATATCATGTTTTGAGAACTGTGTGGCAGGTGTGTAGAGCCGACATTGAAGCATCATAAAGCAACTTGCTGGCAAGTACTTTTTGTGGGTATGGCTGGTTGCCCTTACTGACAGCTGCAAAGTGTAGATCTTCTGGAGAACGCAGTGGGGCTGAAGATGTGACGCCACGGTAAAGCACTTGCCTAGCATAAAGGTCATAGGTTCCATCCTAGAACTAGAAAGAAAAAGAAAGATGAGGGGCTAGCGAGCTGGCTCAATGGTTAAGAGCACTGGCTACTCTTGCAGAGGACCTGGGTTTGATTCCCAGCACCCACATGGTGGCTAACAACCATCAATAGCTCCAGTTCCAGGGGATCCAACACCCTCTTCTGACCTCCACAGGCACTGCACAACATGGATGCATTTACACACATGCAGGCACTATGCTCATATACATAAAATAACAATGATAAATAAAATGTTAAAAATAATAAGGGAAGAAAACAGAAAACAGAGAGGTGACTCAGCAGTTAATAGAGCTTACTGCCCTTCCAGAGGACCTGAGTTCCATTCCCATCCCAGTACTGACATGAGGTGGCTCACAACTGTATGTATTCCAGCTCCAGAAGACCTGATGCCCTTTCCTGGCCTCTGTGAGTATTCACACACATGTGTGCATAAACCCATATACATATGTGCATACATTCATACATACACATAAATTAAAATAAAATGAAAAAGAAACAGAGAACGAAGCAAAGGGGCAAAGACAAGAGGACTTTGCACTAGATTGTGAGGCCCTGTGTCCATGTGCACAGTGATGACAGGTGCCACACCAACCCCACACTCAGTAGCAGACCACAAGTCTGTCCTCCACCAGAGACTGAGTTCAGGGCATGCTGTCTTTGGTCCTTTGGTCTGGTGTGTGTGTGTGTGTGTGTGTGTGTGTGTGTGTGTGTGTGCTGTCATGTGTTTGCACATGCACATGTGCAAGCATGACTGTGCACACTCAGGCACCTGTTTCTCCTGTCAACACAAAAGTACAACTCTCACCTCAAAAGGGATAAGAGACACTTTATTCTGGAGCCAAATATGAGTAACCATGGCCCAGGACACAGATTTAGGTCACACCAAATTCCATGTTCCAGTGTGGTAACAGTTTCATGAATGTTTTACGGCACCAGAACAAATAAAGTGATAAATCAAGGAACTTTTAAAGTGCTCTGGTGGAAAGTAGATGGTTAGGGCAAAGTAGAGAAACACAGCCACAGGCCTCAGGTTTATCTGATGGAACAGCCTTTTGGTTGGTGGGAGCTCAGGTTTTGTTAAGTTAATACAGTTCAGAATATTTTTATCTGTTAGTCACAGGATGTTAGGTCAGACATAGAGCTGGGCAAGGAGTGGCTATTTAGGGGGATAAATATGGCCCAAGGTAGATGTTAATTGGGCTCTGGACCTTCAACATTTCAAACTCTCCACAATCACTGAAGTTCTAGTCATTGAACCAGCCTTGCAGGAGGTTCAGTTTGAAGATGCAGGTTTTGGGGGAGAACTTTCATTAACACATCTCAGTTCACATTTCTTTGCTTATGAGAAACTCTAGATATCATTTCATAAACATACAAGCCATTCCTGCCCTTCTGACCTTTTATACTGGCTTTTCTTGCCTCACTCACACATGGATGTTTTTGCAGCCTCAGCACACGCCCATACTCAATCCTAAGTTTGGGGGTAGCTTCTCCTCATTTGCAACTTGTATTCCACTTTCCCAATGGTCGCATTAACCAGACAGCACAGCTTAATCTTAATATAGTTGAAATCCTCAGCGTCTTGTCTCCTACTGTGTCCTTAAGAGATCTCTTCTTAATCCGTGGGCATAAATACATTCCTCTGTGGTGACTTCTGAGATTCCTTAGCTTGCTTTTCACATTTTAGTCTTTAATTCAAATAAATGTCTGTGTATGCTGTGGATTTGGATCAAATTTCACTTTCTTTATTAGGGTTGTGACTGGAGCTGCGGCATCAAATGCTTCAGTGGTTTTTCCTCTCTGTCCTTTTATTAAGTCGTGGCACACATATTCCTTCCTCTCGACTCTCTCCTCTGTTTCAATTTAGATAGAGTTGGCCAAGCTTTCTTTTTAAAACCAAAACAAAACAGAAAGTAGAGAGAAGGAAAGAAGAAGGGGATAAAGGAAAACAGTAAAATTATTAGGGGCGATGGGATCTCCTTATTTATATTAAGGGACTCGATGTCTTTATATCCGTATTTCATCTAGGCACACACTACACCTTAAACATTTTAGATCTTCTTTAATTTCTTCAGAAACTTGATAATAAACTAGAAAAATGTCATTTGCATTTTTCTTAGATGTATCATTTATTCAAATTTTGAAAATGTTATATTCATGATTCAGATTTTCTTTCTAAAGTTTTTATTGTGCTGTTGTACATTTCGTACAACAGCTCTTAATCAAATTTAGACCACCTCCCCATCAGTGCCCCCCAACCCCCCACTGGACCTCATGTATTCCACTATGCATGCTAGGTCCTATCCAGTCAGGCATTTGTACCCAGATGTCCTTCAGTGCAAATTCATTCAATGGAGTGTAGTCAGTCCATCCAGAGACTGTAAGTAAGGCATAATCTCCGTATCCAATAGTAATCTTGTGGCAGTGGTGGCATCAAGCACAGGACCAATGCCTACTCAGTCAGATGATTCAAATGTTTAACTTCATTAGTTTAACTGAGAAAAGCTTATAATTTTTTATGTAGTAATGTGGCAAACATATACATTGGTTCCTTCTGTATTTTTATTTGTTAGTTTTTATCTTATGTGCATGAGCGTTTTGATTGCACGTAAGAACATCACCTGTGTACAATGCCCGTGGAGGCCAGAAGAGGGTATTGGATCCCCTAGAACTGGATTTATAGGTGGTGTTAGCTGCCATATGAGTGCTGGGAACTGGATCCAGGTCCTCTGCAAGAGAAGTCAGTGCTTTTAACAACTGAGCCATGTCTTCCCCGATTCCCACTCTTAATCTGCCAACAGCTCCTGGGAGGAAGCCAACTGCCCAGTGCTGCTGCTGGTGTCAGGACCCTGGCAGTCATTCCTGGACACCACCTTAGGGTTCCCTGTCTCTTCTTGTAAGTGTGTAAATTTACATTAATAGTGTCCCGGGCATAGCAACCTTCAGAACAAGTTGGGGGTTCTCCCTTGAATGGCAGGGCACATACATATTTTGTTCCATAAATGTTGGTGGAATTCCTTGTAAAACGACAGGGTTGGTGGGAAAAACAATCTGGAAGTTTATGTCTATTCTCTGGTTCATCTGCTCTGTCTATTTCACTTAAATTTTAAGCTTGATTGGCATTCATTCAGCTGTTCATATTGTCTATCCGAAGCTAAGATGTCTGTAGCCTGAAATGCAGTTTTAGCTTTGGTTTTGTGCCAACCTTCATGGGTATTTGAGCATCCCTCTCTCAAATCCCACATGTAGGTGGTGTGTCTTGGCATGTGGAGGAGTCAGAATTGTAGGACTGAAGCTTTCCTGCCTTCCCCATGCCTTGTCCCTGTTCCTCCTCCCTCCTTAGGGAGGGTCGGAGAAATCAGAACCTTCTACTGAAGCCCTCCATGAAGCTGGAAAAGCCCTCTCTCCTTCCTCCTTTCTCCCTGTTCTAAAGGGGCCACTCACAGTACAGGAGGGACACAGAGGCCCGGTGGGAATATGGACATGCAGGTGACTTCCTTCAGGGTTTCCCCATCATCCACTCTTCTTCTCTTTGAACCCGGGAATAGAAATGGACAGATCTCCCTGAGACTTTGCATGATCTGCTGCAAGCTCCCGTGTCACTACATGTGATTAAGTAAATGTGTTATGTTTTCACTGCTGTCCTTCCTTTACTATGAGAGGTTGGGCTGCACCCCTTAGGCAAGGCTTCTCACCTCCTGACACCTGCTGCCTTTCCTGCACTGTGTGACACCTTGGCTCACTCATGAGTTCCACTGTTGAGGGATGAGTGGACTTAAAACTCTGAAGCTATGAACAGCTGCAAAGAGGGCCTCAGTACACCTGGATACGGATGTGAATTTCATTTCTCAGACAAGTACCTAAAAACCAAGTTGGTGCCAAGCGCCCGTTAAACTTTGTAAGAAACTGTCAACCCCGAGCTTTGCCTTTGTGGAGCCCTGGGTTCAGTCCTCAGCCTCAGAATAAAGAATACAAGCTTGCTCTGGGACCGATGCCCCATTATGCCGTGATCCCCGTGAGTGCTGTCCTCGGTGGTCCCTGGGAACGCTCATCAGCAGTTCTACTCTGACCATTTTGCCTAGAGCCCTGGTGGGGCCTCAGTGTGGCCTCCACTTGCCCTTGGCTCAAACTTCTTTCTGAGCTTTGCTTGCTGCCTCTGTGAAGCTGTTTGCATTTCTTCCGCTCATGTTCAAGCTGTGCCAACTGATGTTTACTGTTGAGTTTGCAGAGGCGTTTGCATCTCCAAGACACAAGTGCCCATCACACAGGCGGTGAAGTCTGTAGATCCCTTCCTTCACACACTAACTTGTCACGTCATCAATGTGACTGAGTTTCCTACTGAGCATTGGTGATTCGTTTTTGTAATTTTCATTTTTTTAGTTCTATGTTTTCATGACACACTCTGGTGTCATGTCTGAGGCCCCTTTTCTGGGACCCCTAACCTAAGTCACGAAGTATCCTAGTTACCATTGACTGTCAACTCCACACAGCCTAGAGTCATCTCAGAAGGGAGTTTCGTTTGAAGGATTTCCCAGATCAGACTGGTCTGTGGGGTAGAGCTGTGGGGGATTGTACTGATTGTTAATTGATGTAAGACAGAGGTCACTGTGGGAGGCACCATTCCCTGAGAATATGGGCCTGGGCTGTACAAGAAAGCTAGCTGAGCATGAGCCTGTGAGTGAACCAGCCAGCCGCCTCCTCCATAGTTTCTGCTCCAGTTTCCTGTCTTACGTTCCTGCCTTGACTTCCCTCAGTGATAGACTGTGACCTGGACATCGATTTGTGAGCCAGATAAACCCTTCCATACATGAGCTGCTTTTGGTCAGAGTTTTATCACAGCAGTAGGGGAGAAATTAGACCATAATTATTTTTCTGTTATCATTGCTTTCTAAACCACTCTATGTCGTGATAATTGTACAACATAAAACTGGTATAGTTATGACATTTTTACATGTGTATAAGGTGATTTGATCCTGATTGCCTTGCCATGACTCCCCAGAATGCTGGAGTTGTGCTGTCCACATTCAGATCTATGGTTCGTTCAGGGTTAAAGCTCCGACCCAGGTTTACCTCTCTGTGGAGGGCCAGCCGACAGCCCAGCACCTTTTGTTGAACACCATTCTTTTCCCTTGAATTGCCTGTGTGCCTCTGCTGAACATTGATTAGCCCTGCCTATGCCAGCCTATTCCTGGCTCACCCTTCTGTTCCATTGATCTCTGTGCTCAGGCAGTGGATGAGATGCGTGCGGTGCAAGTCAGCCTCAGAGAAAAGAGAGTAAGTCCTACAAATTTACATTTTTGAAATTGCTTGGCTATTGTTGGGTTTTTTTTCTCTGTACATTTTTGAAACAGCCTCTGTATAACTCAAAAATACTGTGCTGGAGTTCTAACAGAATTGCATTTAAATCTACGGATAAACTTGCAGGAAATTCACATTTTTCTCACACCACCTCTTCTGGTCCATTAGCACAGTGGGCCTGTCTGTTAGATCGCCTTTGATTATTTCAATCGGCCTTTGGGTAATTTTTAGCGCAAATGTTTTGTTAGATTCAACCCCAAGTAACTCATTTTATAAAGGACACTGAGTTATTAATTTCACATTTCACATGCAAAAATGTAACTTCTTCATAGCTTTTTTCCTTTTGCTTTATCCGTGTTTTCTCATTCCTCGCAGAAGTTTGTTATAAATTTAGGTACATTTTATGTTTCCTTGCATTTACGTATTTATTTGTACGTATGTGTATGTATGCGTGTGGGTGCACATCGACCACAGTTCACGTGGCAGTCAGAGGACAGCTTGTAGGAGCTGGTTCTCTCCTTCCACCATGTGGGTTCTGGGGACGGAGCTCAGGTTGTGAGGGTTGGTGGCAGCACCGTTACCCACCGATCCATCTTGCCATCCTGACACTTTTTAATAAAAGTGATTGATTCTATAAATTTCTCTCTTAGCTCTTTGATATATTTTGATTTATGTTCACTTAGGACTTTTTGAATCTCCATTGAAGCCATTTGACCTATGACTGATTTACAAGTATGTTCCTCATTTCCAAGAACTGAGTGTTTCTGTTCTTTTGTGATTGAAGGTCTAATTCCACTGTGGTCAGTGGGAACCTGTGCCTTGAACGCTTTTGCCTCTTTAAACTCCATGAAGGCTGGTTTTGTGAACCAGAGTGTGGTCTGTCTTGGCACATACTCTGTGTATCCTGGAAGCAGGTGGATGTCGTTTAGAAACTCTTAGTTGGTGGTGTCTCTGGCTTCAGTCAGTCCTTCTAGGGTATGGTCTCCAAGCTCTGCCCACTACTGAGAGGCAGCAGCCGAAATTTCTGCATATACTAATCTCTTTCTTTTTAAAATTCTATTAGCTATGAAGCTATGTTGTTAGGTGCATACACATTTAGCTCTGTTATGTCTTCTTAGAGCACGAATCTTTCTTCATAAAGAAATGTCTTGATTTCATTGTAAATATTATACTAAACTATGTAAACACTATCTGATGGGTTTTTATCTAGAACATGCATAGCTGCACTAAGCTCTCTTACTGACTTTAACAATCTCTGTCTCTTCACTGATCTGTTTAAACTGTGCATTTCATGAAGTCATGGACAATTGCTGAATTCAACTTCTCTGATATTAGTACCACTTTCTCGGTTTCCTTCTGAATTATATCAGCATGCTGTACACCCTTTATCCAAGCTAGAGAATTTTCCATTGTGGTAACAAATATCTGAATTAAATCAGCTTATGTGGAGGAAAGGTTTACCTTGGCTCAAGATTTCAGCGTCCTCCTGACCCTTTTCCCTTTTGATTTGGGACAGTGGCAAGTCAGAGAATCATGGGAGAAGCACGCAGTAGAGGAAACTGCTCACCACAAAGCAGCTAGTAAGGAGAAAGGAGAGGGGAGGGGAGGGGAGGGGAGGGGAGGAGAGGGAGCTGAAGTCTCATATCCCCACTCAAGGGCAGGCCTGCTGAGACCCAACTTCATCCCTGAAGACACTACCAACCAAATGCTCCACCACAAATCTTCATGGTCTTTGAGAGACACTTACCCAAACTGCATCACCCCCTTCCTCTTCTAAATCATGCAGGCACTGTGTTTGACGAATTTTCTTTAGACCACATCTGGGTGGATTAAGTTCATTCATGAATTTTGACAATGTCCGTCGCTTCATTAATCTGTTTAAACACTTGGTATTTTGTGTAGCCATTGATGGGTTTAGACTGATGTCTGCTATTGATTATTTTCCATTTAACCGTCTCCCTTTCCTCTCTTCTGACTTTCCTTCCTTGCTTGTGGGTATCCAGTATTTTCTAGTTCCCCCAGGCCTCTTGTTCATCTTACAGCTGGAAGGCAGACGTCAAGTTCCTCACACGCTCCACACGCTCCACAGTTTCACCTACTTTAAAGACAAAAGGAAGGAGATGGAGATGGACAGAAAGCAGAGAGGAAGGGGTGGGGAGAGGAGAGGGCGGAGAGGGGGGAGAGCGGCTCTTCAGAGTTCAGGGTCCTGCTGGTGAATTGGCAAGTGGACCCTCTGTTGTTGCTGTGAAGCCTCCAGTTTCCCACAGCCACCACTGCAGCTGTGGCCAGCACTGGGGGCTCAGGCTTGAGAAACAAGGAAGGCACAACAACAGCTTTTTCATTAATTTCTCAGAGAGAGAGAGAGAGAGAGAGAGAGGAGGAAGGAAGGAAGGAAGGAAGGAAGGGGAAAAGCTCAAGAGGAGGGTGGGGCAGCATCTGAGTTTCCAGCAGTGGGACTATATGTCAGAGCCTGTTCACATCACAGTGGAAGAGGAAGCAGGGATAACACAGCCCCTAGGACCCACCCCCAGTGATGCACTTCCTCCAGCTGGACCCTACCTCCCAAAGTTCCTGGAACCTTCCAGAAGCACAGTTGGGAACCAAGCATCTACGACATAGATCCACGGGGTTCCTTTAACATTTAAACCGTAGTCAGCACCCAGAATTCCCTCTTTCTGAGTGCTGGGTATCCATCCCCCTCACCTGGGACACAGGTAGGTGTGGCACCAGGGAGTCTATCTAAGCCAAGCCACCTCTGTGCTTGGGGCTTGGCTCAACTGGAGCCAGGGGTGGAGGTGCCACCTTTTCGGGGTCTCTCAATCCCCCATCTGCCCAGTGCAATCTGCTCAGCCTCCGAGACAGCCACTCTGGGTACCCACCCTGTTTTTACAATGACATCTGTGGACAGGCGGCCACTGTGTGTTGACGCCATCTCACCCAGAATTCCTCTTTGTGAGAAACTCATCACCATTTGAACTTTGTTGATGTATGACTTTCTTTTTATGTATTTTATTTATTATTTTTATTTTATGTGTTCAGTATATTGCCTGTATGCATGTAAGTGCACCTGTGTTGTGCAATGTCCATAGAAGTCACAAGAGGGCATTGAATCCCCTGGAAGTGGAGTTGTAGACAGCTGTTAGCTGCCATGTGGGTGCTGGGAATCGAACCCAGGTCCTCTGCAAGAACAGCCAGTGCTCTCAATCTCTGAGCCGTCTCTCCAGCTCTGTGTGACTTCTTTCTGAACAGAACTCTTAGAAATGTTTAGTGTTTCTTGTGATTTTGAATGAATATGCTCTCCTTTTCCATTTCTATGGTATGTACATAATCAAATTCTGTCATTATCTTAATTGTTGTAGATTTTTTCCTCTTTCCTTTGTTTTCTAGGCGTATAATTAACCAGAATAAAATGTTGTTCATTCAAAAACATCCTCCCTCACTCTTTGTATGAGATCACTCACTCGTTTTGTTGTGCTGGAGATGGAACCCAGGGCCTCGGAATGCTAGGTAGGAGCACCTCTGCCGAGCTGCAGTCCAGCCCTCACTCGGCTCTCTCAGTGCGTTACTGTGCACTTTCTGAAGACTCCAGCTAGCTCTCAAGGGATGCAGATTGCAGGATTAATAACCAGTTTCTCATTTTTATTGAAATTCCTTTCATGTTTTCCTGTTAAAATTATATTTGCCTCTGCTTAATTGCATCAAGGAAATTTCTTTGTATTCTTATATTGCACAGCATATATCTGGATTCTTTGCTGAATTAAAACATCTTTTGCAGGATCTCATGACACCGTTTTACTTTCTTATTTTCCTCTGATTTGTCTAAGGAATGGATTAGGTCATTAACTACCCTGATATTAAACTGTGCATGTATTTCTGGAATAAATACCATATTGTCCTATACTTCTGATGAAGTTCCACATTCTATTAGCTAAGCTGTTACTTAGAGTTTTGACATGGAAAAATTAGGACTGGACTATTAGATGCAGTTTTTTCTGGCTGGGGGTGGGAATTACTGTTACAGTGCCACCAGAATGAACCCGACATTTCTTTTCCTTGCTCTGGTATTGTCTGGTTTTCTGTCTGTTGCTGTGATAGAACACTGACCAAAACCAACTTGGGGAAGAAACAATTTATTTAAACTTACAATCCATCTTTGAGGGAAGTCGGACAAGAACCTGGAGGCAGGAACAGAAACCCAGACCACGGAGGAACGCTGCTGACTGGCTTGCTCAGCTACCATTCTTACACAGCCCAGGCCCACCTACCTAGAGATGGCACCACCCACAATGGGCTGGACATTCCTACATCAACCAAAAATCAAGAAAACGCCCCACAGCCATGTCCACAGGCCAATCAGAGGGAGAAAATGCCCCAACCGAGGTTCCCTCTTCCCAGGTGTGTCTAGGTTTCTGTCAACAAAAACCAACCAGCACAGGTATGGTGTTAAATGTTACAGTGCCCTGAGTTCTAACCTTCCCTCTGAAGTCATGGATCCTGAGCTTTATGAATGTCTGATTTTCTGAGCACTCCTAGTCTCTCAGCTGCTCCTGGGCTAATGCTGAGGTTCGCAGAGAGGCGAATGTTTCTTCTGTAGATCAAATAGTAAATTTACAAACTTGCTGCCTATGGTAGCTTGAATAAAGTGCCCCCCTAGGCTCCAAGTATTTAAACACTTGATCAGTTGGTGGTACTCTTTGGGGAAGGTCATAAAACCTTCAGGAATTTTGAACTTGCTGGAGGAAGTGTGTCCCCAGGAGAGGGCTTTGGCTGTGCATAGCCTTACTCTGCCTCCAGTACCCCCTGCCCCCACTTCCTATTCATGTCTGAAGATGTGAGCCTCAGTTTTCTGCTCCAGCCACCTCTGCCACCACGCCTCCCTGCCATGATGAACTCTTATCCCTCTGGAACAGTAAGCCAAATACACTCTTCCTCCCTTAAGTTGCCTTGGTTTATGTTCTATCACAGCAACAGGAAAGAAACTAATACACTAGCCATACCCCAAGTCCTCGCTTCTGGAACCTGCTTTGGTCCAGTCCCTGAGATATGGGGTTCTCAGGCAGAGGCTTAGCTTCCCCCGGATTGAAGGTTCCTACCCTCTCGCCTTTAGTCTCCCAGTTCCTAAGAGTCCCTGACCTAGCATCTAGCTTCTACAGCTGTCACAGACACAGTGAGAGTCCTGCCTCCCCTCGCTGACTTGAGGTGCATGTGCACAGCCCCACATTGCTGCTGTAGTCCAAGCGATGCAGAAAATAGCCTTCTTTGAACCCAAAGAAGGGAGACCCATCATGACAGGTGAAAGCTGCTTACATATGATGCAGTTAGAACACAGACCTGGGTTAGGAAGATTAAAGGTGAAAACAGCAGTGTCCAGAGCACTGAGGACGTTGAACAGGAGGGTTTGTAGCTGGGTATGAGATAGATTGATAGACAGAGAAGAGGAGGGACAAGATCCTGGGCTAGTGAAGCCAGGCTGGCTAATGCCCCCCATGATGCCCTCCACCATGGAGCCTTTGAAGAACCCATGTTAGGCAACATCGCTCCTTTATATATATATGCTTGCTTCTAAGACAGTAACAGACTTATGTTATAAGTAAGGGCGACTTTTAACAAGACACTTCCGCCTAGGAGACCAAACAGACCACTCTGTAGTCAAGGAGTTAAATCTGGGGCAACCAGAAAAGGTTCGTACTGCAGCTCGGTGGCTGGGACAGAGGTGACTCTGCCATGGTAAAGCTGTAAGCTGATCATGTTAAGTGTGAGACAAATAATCTAACAGCCAGGGAGATGCCTGCGAGGTTGATGATGGCAACACCAGTCAGGGAGGGCAGCCAGCAGCCAGTCAAGGTCAGCAGCTGATAAAGCAGACGTCAGGAACGGACTGACGGGCTTCATCCTCCTCTGCATGGGACGTACACAGTGTGTGGCCATCCTCCTGGGTAGGCTAGGGAGACATGTGTAAAGCCTACATGCCTTCCATTGGCTTGGCCCATGGTAGTCCAGGGAACTAACTGATCTTAGCCGTTGTCCAGTTTCTACCACGGCCCTATAAAAACCCTAAACAAGGTCTGTGTCTTTTCCCTCTCTTGGGACCCCCACCCCACCCCTTGAGTCTCAGTGATCAAGTTTCCACTTTTCTGCAATTCTCCTTAATAAAGCTCTGCATTGTGTATGCCCACGAGTGTCCTCCTCTTTAATCTTCTGTCGTGAGTCATGAGACGATGAGCTAAGGGTCAGTGTCCTGGGTGAATCGTTGGTAACTGAGTGTGTGGTACACCGGGTCTGTGGGTCAAGAACAACCAGACGGGAAAGGTCCCATCACACACAGAACCTTGCATCACGACGGCTTCTGTTTGCAGGGTGGGTGGCCCCTCCTGTATCTGGCCAAAGGTGTACACAAGTCTGACAAATGTAACTTTAAGTCTGTCCCTCTGGGTTGTTGGAAGGAGATTGCTGTCACACATGGGGGCACAAATGTGCTCTAAAGGTCAGTGAGTGGAGTTCGTATGTTTGAAATATGGAACCATAGTTATGTGGGTCCCATTAGTGTGACACATTCTGAACCAGAGCAAGAATTTGCTTTTGGAGGCAACAGACCTCAGACTCCACAAAGTTTGTGGCCTTCCAGCCCTGGGCAGGCTATGCAGATGATATGCAAATGCTGTGCAGAGTGGCATGTGATACGACTCGGCCGTCCTGTGGTAACTTGGTCAGAACAAAGTTTGAATGGCGCCCACGAGCCACAACACAGGGTCTGGTCCCAGGTGACACAGAGCTCAGGCATCTGAGTCCCCACATGTCTTGCATCTGCAATTTGTACTGCATTTCCTGCTTCTGTCTGCACGCCTGATTTAGTCCTTTCTGTTTTCGATCAGGCTCAGCTGGGTTAATACAGTAATTCATCTATTCAAAGGAACAGCTACTGCCTTTAGTTGTGTCCATTACCTTTACACTTAATTAGCCAGACTCATTTTATTAGTCTCCTCTTCTGCTTCTTTCTTAAGGAAGGGCTTGTTCTCACTCACAGTTTGAGGGTGCAGTCCATCGTGGTGGGGAACACAGGGCAGCAGGAACCCGAGTGTATACACAGGAAGAAAGAGTGTGAACAGGAAGTGGATCTGAGCTACAAACCCTCAAGACCCACCCCTAGTGACTCACTTCCTCCAGTGAGGCTCCACCCTGTAAAGGTTCCACACATTCTAGAAAAGTGGCACCTGCTGGAAAGCAGGTGTTCCAACACGTGAGCCTGTGGGAGACGTTTCACGTCAAACCACAGGGTCTCGTTTTTAAGTTATTGGTTTTACTCCGTTGGACTCCGTTCTCTCACCAGCATGCCTGGGCTTTCTTCTCTCTGAGGTGCATGGGGTGCTCAGCCTGGGAGACCGGGCTCCTGTGCTCACTGCGCCCTGTTCAGGTAGAACTTCAGTCCGGCTCTTACCCTCAGTCACTTCCTAGCCCCAGGATAATTCTTCATCTCCCTGGACCTGCGATTCCCTCACTGAGCCGCCCTGTCTTCATCCCACCGCTTGGCTTCGGAGTGGTGTGTCGACCACAGCCCACTTTTATCTCTTTCACAGCTGCCGTCAGACTCATGACTGACTTTGAAGGTAGTTCAGAGACAAAGAGTCCAGTCTCTGGTGAAGATTCGATGTTTGGGAATTCAGTTTACCCGTTACCATTTCTCAGAACAAATGAGGAAACCCATTTTCTCCTTCATTTTAGTGATTGGTAACCCTATTTCTGTGAGTTTTATAAATGTCTTTTAATTGAACAACCGTATGTAAGTAATTTATAGTAAAAGAATACATAAATTGATAAAACTAATATTACATCGCTTTGTTGAAAAATGTGGCATCCGATGATATTCATTTAACTTTGTGTGTGTTCGCATGTGGGGGTGCTTGTGGGTGCATGTGTGTGCATGCACGTGGGGGCCAGAGGTGGGCATCAGGTGTTTTCCTCAATCACTTCCTACCTTATTCTTTGAGGTAGGGTCTGCCGTTGAACACAAAGATTGCCGATTCAGCTAGACCAGATAGCCAGTGAGCTCTGGGGAGCCACCTGTCTCCACCCAGTCCCCCGGCACTGGAGGTAAAGGAGGGTGTAACCATGCCTAGATTTTTATGTGGGTGATGGGGGTCCAAACGCAGTTCTTCTTACTGGTGCGACAAGCCCTCTCATTACTGAGCCATCTTCCCAGCCCCTCACTTTTGAACTCAGTACTCTCTGTACTTTTTATTATCCACTTATTCAAAACGTGTAAAATATTAAACTCCCTTCCGTGAGGACTCTCAACCCGTTTCTCCTGAATATCACTTTTCTGGAATACTCTTGTTTCTCCCCCAAACCATCACGTTTTGGAATCTCTTTCATCTTCCCTTGGCCCTCTCAGACTCTAGTCTGGCTGAGCCCTGTAGACATCACTTCCCAAACCCGAGGCACTGGGCTCCACTCCACACCAACTCCCCACGTCCTTCTCCCACACCGAGAAGTTGTGCCCCTAACTTACTGAGATGCAGTTGACAGGGCTGTTTATCTTGAAGGTGTGGAGCATGATGTTTCGATTAATGTGTACGTTGTAAAATGATCCAGTTAATGAACACAGCCTCTTTCCATAGTTACACGAGTGCACCCTGGGGACACTTTAGATCTGCTCTCTGAGTACATAGCAATACAACCTTGTTGACCGTGATCAGCACACAGCCAAATCCTCTGCACTTGTTCACCTGATTTTGAATGCATGCCCAACATATTAGTCCAAAATCTCATCTGTACTGGAGAGCTTTGGTTATCATCTTGACACTCCTTGGAAGAGGGTACCTCAGCTGAGGCATTGCCTCCGTAAGATCGGGCATGTCTGTGAGGGGTTTATTTATTTGCTAATTGATGTGGGAGGGTCCAGCCCACTGTGGGTGATGCCCCCCTGGGCACGTGGTCCTGGGTTATTTAAGAAAGCAGAATAAGCACAGACTGGGGCGGGGACCATTAAGTAGCATTCCTTCTTATGTGCTTTAGCTCTGGCCTCTAAGCTCCTGCCCTGAGTTCAAGCCCTGGCTTCCCCCGGTGAAGAACTGTACTATAAGCTGAAATAAACCTTTTCCTCCCCTAGCTGGTTATGGTCCATGTTTTTTCACAGTGATAGAAAGATAACTAGGTTCCCTTCGCCTGCCTCAGCCCTGGCAACCACCATTCTAATTTCTGTTTTACGTTCAGTCTTGTATACTCTACATGTGAGTTAATCTGTGTGGTATTTGTTTTTCTGTGTTTGTCTTATTTAATTTAGGATATTATAATCCATCTGTGGCAGATGACTAGGACTGAATAGCGTTGTTATGGCTGAATACTGCCCCGTCTAGTGGGCGCTCATTTTTCCCATCTCTTGACGAATTGGTGGACACTGAGGTTGTTTCCATTTCGTAGATACTGTGGCTACTGCTGCAAAGAACGCAGAGTGCAGAGCTCAGAGCAACCTCATATCTGATGCCCACTTCTGAGACTGATTTTTCAAAATATTTTGTTTACTATTGTACAAGAACATAGTGTGTTTTAATCAACCCCAACTTCCATTCTCTCCTTCCAACTCCTCCATCTCGTCATCACGTTCCCTCCCAACTTCTCTTTCTCTGCCTCTCTCTCTCCTTTCTAATATGCACTGAGTCCACTTAGTGTTGTCTGTAAGTGCATGAATGGGGGACCATCTCCTGCAGCATGGGCAGCCTCCAAATGCTGAGGAAAACCGACTCTCCCTCTCCCATGAACCGCTAAGGGCTCCTCAGGTAGGGGCAGGATGCCATGACTCCATCCCCCATGTTAGGACTCGGCTGGCAGGTCATGTACGGGTCCTGTGCATGCAGTCCAAGCCGCCACGCCTGGCAAATACTGTTTTCCTGTAGATGTCCGCAATCTTTCAACCCTCAGAGAACCTTCTTTTTGTAGTACATGGTGATTAATAAACAGACCCACAAAACAGTCAGCGTGAAGCAAACAGGAGATTGTGGCATTCCCAGCTCTGAGTGGGACATCTGTATCACATACCCCCTAAGATCCTCACAGAAGAGGAGGGGGAGACTGTGAGAGATCGTTTGATCACAAGGTAGCTCTGCTGTCCAGGGTGGCTATGCTGGTTCACACTCCCACAAAGGTTTCGGGTCCTCCGTGGCCTGGGTTGCACCATGGTTTGTTCATCTGTTTAACAGGAGTCATTCTATTAGGTGAGAGCTGTAGCTCAACTTGCATTCCTCTCATAAGGGCCAATGCGGACTGTGTATGTACTTTGTTCCCTGTGTCCCACCTCGTGTCTGATGGTCAGATGCCTTCTGTGTGTCTCCTCAGAAGAGCCTTTTATGCCCTGCATCCAGGAAGGCGGGTGCTCCTTGGGGGGAGGTGTGGGGTGTTGACCTTAGTTTTCAGAGAGCATACCGTCTTCTGTTCCTTCTAGCTGTCACTCTGAGTAACAGCATCCTTTGCAAAACCTGGTTCTTTGTGAAGGAGATTGGAAGGTGTTGTCTTTACCTTTGAAATTGCAGGACTTTTTTCTAAAATATGAACAAGTATTTATCATTTCCTCTCGCTCTGACCTGAGATTCATTTTGAAGCAGCTGTCCCAGGTCCTTTGCCCACGCAGGGATGATTTTCTTTGGTTCTTTAATAACTGACTGCCCGCCACTGTCTCCCACCAGAGCGTCCACCCTCCACATGCTGGGTCTTCCAATCTGTCTCCCAGTCTGATGCTCTAAGACTTCTGTTTTGTTCTTTCCCCAGAAGACATGGGCTATTGTTGGGTAGGTGTGTCCTCCAAGGGAGTGAGCACTGAACCCAGGGAGACTCCGAAGGGGGGGCAGTCACTCTTCCCACCCACTGGGTCCACTTCAATTTCACGAGGATCTGGGGTGGTCTGAAAAATCCAGAAAGCACTGAGGAGACCGGGGAGTGTGGGAAAAGTCACCCTCTTGGCAGGGCTCTGTTGTTGGCAGAGCTGAGATGTAGGGGAAGAGTCCACGGGTGTCCCTGCCTTTGTTGGCAAGCCCAAATAAATATCCTTAGTCCCCAAACTGTAACTTAGAGGGACAGTGTGTTGGTTTGGTCAGTTGGCTTTAGGACTGCGTGAACACGTGCGGGTCTCCTAGGGGAGAATTTGGTACAATGGTTATTAAATAAGAATCTCAATGTTCAGCCCAGGTTACCTCCTTATGAGTTAGAGAGGCCCCAGATGCCCCCCAAAACACACACTTCTCTTTTTTGCCCACAATAGCTAGACAGAGAGATCCCTACTGCTGAAAAAAAACAAAAAAGAAAAACCAAAAAACGCTTCATCTGCAGGACATGTAGAAATCAAGCCGTCACTCACCTGAAAACTTCTTCCCTGCAGACTAGCTTTCATGGTGCTGGGAGTTGGTACACGGCCTGCTAGGGAGAAAAGACAGCAGTGGCCAGCTCTGCATGCTGCAACCCCAAGCTGCCAGGCAAAACCACACACTGCTGCAATAGTGGCATGACTGTTATAGGGGTTACTTTTCTCTTTCTTGTTGAATTTGAGGTGTGCTCCACCTGAAAGAATCCATGCCTGGTACTATAAATCTGGTCCAAAGCCCATTGCTCAGTATGTCAAAGGCTCTGGGGGGAACCTACTACTGTTATTTTGCTAAATAGACATGCTGTCAAACTGCTTTCCAAATATTTGTATTTACACCCATAGATTAAGGCTATACTCTCAGCCTTTGTAAGAGAAGTTTCTTTCTGTAGTGGATAACAATGCAGACTGAAAGCTGATCAAACTGCTCAGAATGAGTGATGGTTGCACACTCAGCCCTAAATGGGATATCTCTATTACACCCCACATTACAAGCTTCAGTATATACCTTACAAATGAGGGGCAGAATGGATACAAGAGGGAGAGGATGGGAGGAGGGCTGTGCAATGCTGTCTTCTGGACATGACATGGCTGCCGCACTTACAGACTCACACAGATTTGGTTACCTGCACAAGGTCAAGCCAGCAAGATCAGTCAACATTCTAGCAGGCAGCACTAATTAGACTCAGTGGGTTACAAGACAAACACAAAGACATAAAAGTGAAAAGGGTGTGTTGAGGGGCGTTTGAAGGAGTGGAAGGAGGACCTGGGGTATGAAGTATCAAGATACCTCGTATACATGTATGAAATTGTCTTTAAAAAGACTTCTGTCTCTCTTTGGGTTTTTTCCTGTTGAATTTTCTCTATTCCTCTGAATCTTCTACATGCCGAGCTGTGTCTTCACAGGAGCCCTGACCTGGCTGGCTGGCTCTTGTTTTAAAGCCACACTCCATGTTCCAAGAATTCTCTTTTCTGGTGCATTTGACCCTGTAAGAGCACCAGCTGCGCTGCTGTGAGAGCGCTGAGTGTCTCCCTGCCTCTGTTGCCTAGAGCCTGTGATGAGTGTTCTGCCCGTCTGCCCCTGACTGCCTACATGTGAGGTTGGGCTGTCTGCTGGGCAGGGTAGGGAGACAGCAGGTGCCGGCTATCACCAGGGAGACCGTCTGTGCTCTGAACACCTCTGGGTGTTCAGGTCAGTGGCATCTCAGACCTACAAGAAAACTTTCTGACTGTGTGAGGAGAGTGAGGGAAGAGCTGGGAAGGGTGACTTTCCCTCGGCACTCAGTTCCCAGTGTCTCCAGCCATCGTGTCTAGAGTTCTCCTTATCCTTGTTAGAGCCAGGCCACTGCTCAGCTTCAAATCCTAAGTGAGTGAGTGAGGTCATGAGGACGAACAGCACGAGCAGGTGAATGAATCAGTGAACGAGTCAGTGAATGAATGAGGGACCCAGTGATGCCTCCAGCCTGGCCAGACTGTCTCTCATCTATAAAATTTCAAGACTGAGCAATTAACTCCCAAAGCCACTCCCAGCTCTGAGAGCTTCATTCTTTGAAAACAAACATGTTTATGTTCAAGGTGCTTTGGCAGATTGTCTCCCAGAGTCACCTCTTTACCAGCAACTACAGCTCTTCCAAATGGCTGTTTCTATAATGTGATGAACGTCTGCCTCTCTTGGCCTCTGACTCCGAGGCAGAGAGGAGTGTTGGCCCATCCAGGAAGAAAGAAGGCATGGGACATATCGGTGTTGGCCTCACCCACAGTCTCTGAAGGAGCCCCCACCCCTGCCAGAAAGCACAGCATGCAGAGCCCACCTGCCTAGTGCTGATGATGACCCCAGGGACCACCCTGCTCCCCTTCAAAGCTCAGGTCTCCTATCTTGTGCCTTCTTGTTTAAAAAAATGGAGGGAAGGGAAGAGCGAAGAAGGAACCTCAGGGTTAGAGAGCCATGGGACGTCCCTAGGCACTCTTGGTCCCAACACACGCCCTGACTCAGGTGCCACACCTGTGCATATGCTGATCCCTGAAGACAGACTGATAACATTCACCTTGGCTCCAGGGACAAGGCAGTGTCTGCACAGAGACTCAACGCCGTTCCTGTTTAACTTGCCCGATTTGGTCAATAGAAAAAGAACTATTACCCTGTATCCAGCTCCCTGTTGAATTCACTGCCCGAAACCCACCCTGGGAGGCAAACAGACTCCAGATCCTCAGTCTCTGCAGCTCTGAGATGGTTTGATTAACTTCTCAGTGCTGAGGTAGTTGGATCTCAGTCCCATTTTATTACAGTTCAGAACTTCTGCTCGTTTTCCCTTTAATTCTCCGATTCCTTCAAACATGTGCCGACGCTGTCTTGACACAGAGGCTCCAACAATGTCTCACAATGGACCGAACAGCCTACACACAAGCCCAGCCTACACACAGACCTGGGGCTGCGATGCTGGCCCCGTGAACATCTCTAAAGAGTGCGGGTCCTTTGCTCTCAGAGATTCTCTGATGGCGATGACCCCAGTGGGAGGGGCTCCCCTGGAGGAGCAGTTGTCGGAATCTCCCTATGCCTGTGCCAAGCACCTCTTTGCAGGAAAATGTTTGAAGAAAGGCTGTGAGGTGGAAGTCTGGTCCTGCTGCCGACAGAAGGAGCAGGTGAGAGTCCCGATCGGTACAGGAGGGACGACAGTTCCCTCAGTGTCACAGATGGCAACTGAGCAGGCCACAGCGTTGTGCCACCTCGGTGAGACTGGCGCTGGTTGGGTGGCTTGAGCCCTTCTGCAAACTGCCTTGGCAGTTCAGGTTGTTGGATTCTTCCTGAGAGACTTGCTGGTTCAAGAGCTACTATCTTAGGAGATTCAGAAACGAGATAGGAGATCACAGAGGGGAACAAGAGGTGTTGAGCAAAGGTGCTCGCGGGGGGAGGGGGGGAGAGCCTAAGATGGTTTGTGACAAGAAAGGAAGTGACTGTGGGTGGGAGGATGCAAAGAAAGGAGGGGTCGGCATTCTGGTTTGTTTCTCCATTGCTGTGACAACACTCTGACCAATACCCACTTGGGGAAGAAAGGGTTTATTTGACTTACATCTCCCGGGTCACGGTTCATCAGGGAGACATAGGTAGGAACTCAGGGCAGGAACCTGGAGGCAGGAGCTGGAGCACAGGCCATGGAGGATCACTGCTTACTGGCTTGCTCCCCTGGCCCCTGCTCAGCCTACTTTCTTATACAATACAGAACAACCTGCCCAGGGGTGGCACCACCCACAGTAGCTGGGCCCTCCCACATCCCTCAGAAAACAAGAAAATATCCCACAGACGTGGTCACAAGCCAGTTCCATGGATTCTCTAATCAAGGCTCCTTCTATCCAGTATGTCAAGTTGATACCTAAAGCCACCCAGCACAGTAGGGAAGAAGGACCATGGGGAGGACTCTACAAAAGCGAATTTTGTTTGAAAAATGTTATGATGAAATCTAATGTTTTATAAGCTAAAAACAAAACAAAACAAAAAACCAGACATATGAAAGGACAGGAGACCCCAGCGCAGCTGTGTGGGTGGCATCCTGGCACCTCTGCAGGTGATGTCACTCATTTGCCATCCACTTGGGCAGCGATTCTGACTAGAGTCTGTGGAGCCCCTCTCGCCTGGCGTCTGGCTCACAAGCAAGTCCCGTCTGGTCTGCTGTACCTCTTGGACGTCTGTTTACTGACTTCTGTCTATCATCACTGTTACAGTCTGAATGCAAAGTGCCCCCCAACACCAAAAGCTCATGTGTTGGGAGTTTGGTCCCTAGCTGTTGACACTATTCAGGGTGTTTCGAGAGCCCCTAGGACACGGGACCCAGCTGCAGGAAGTGAAGGAAGGCCCCTGTGTGATCTTGTCCCTGGTATTTTCCCATCTTGCTCTCTGCCTCCTGGCCACCACAAAGTGAACAGTCCTTTGCCACACACTTCTGCTCTCACGATGCTCTGACAAAACGCAGGGGCAGGAGGGGGGTGGGGGCACCACAGCTGAGCCCTCTGAAACTGTGAACTTGATATGCCATTTATTCCTTTGAACTAATACATGGTTATTCCTTTTAACCTGATCATGCTTGACATTCGGACTCAGAGAAGCAAAAGTAACACAACCATTCTGCAGAGCCACCATCATCTCTACATCTCCATACATCTCATACCTCCATCTCTACACCTCCACCCTCATCCACCCCCCTCCCTGCTGCCCACACATATATCCACTCATCCGCCCACTCATACTTCCATCTACCCATACATCCACCTACTCATCCACCCACCCATTCGCCTCTCCATCCACCCATCTATCCATCCATCCATTTACCCATCTACCCACTTCCATCCATCCATCTATCCACCCATCCTTCCATCCTTCCATCCAACCACCCATTTATCCATTATCCATCATCCATCCATCCATCAATTCATCCACCCCTCCTTCCATCCACAACATCCATCCATCTATCCACCCATCCTTCCATCCAACCACCCATTTATCTATTATCCATCATCCATCCATCCATCAATTCATCCACCCCTCCTTCCATCCATCCATCCATCCATCCATCCATCTGTACATCCATTTGTCCATCCATCCGTCAATTCATCCACTCTTTCTTCCATCCATCCATCAATTCATCCACCCCTCCTTCCATCCATCCTTCCATCCATCTGTCCGTCCATCTGTCCATCCATCCATCAATTCATCCACCCCTCCTTCCACCCATCCATCCGTCCATCCATCCATCAATTCATCTACCCCTCCTTCCATCCATCCATCCATCCATCTGTCCATCCATTTGTCCATCCATCCATCAATTCATCCACCCCTCCTTCCATCCATCCTTCCATCCATCTGTCCGTCCATCTGTCCATCCATCCATCAATTCATCCACCCCTCCTTCCATCCATCTGTCCATCCATCCGTCCATCCATCTGTCCATCCATCCATCAATTCATCCACCCTTCCTTCCTTCCTTCCTTCCATCCATCCATCCATCCATCCATCCACCCACCTGTCCATCCATCCATCAATTCATCCACCTTCCTTCCATCCATCCATCCACCCATCTGTCCATCCATCCATCTGTCCATCCATCCATCCATCCACCCTCCTTCCATCCACCCACTCCTCCACTTACCCACTCTCTCCCATCTCTGATGTCTTCCTTGCTTTTTATCACAGTGATGGTTATGCAACCAGTATGCTCCTTCACCATCTATAAATTGTCTAGAAATAGGAAGGTTTTTCATGAAGTTCTGCCCTTTGGGAGCCGTCTTGGTGGCAGATCTACCTCGATAAGCACTCACCAGTGCTGAAAAACTACAGCAGATAGCCTTTCTCCCAAGAATTTCCCAAATGTGCCCCGTCCCTGACTGCTCACTGTAGCTCATACAAATCCCCCACTCTCAGTTCCTATAGGTCACTCTAGGCTCACACACTTGGTTCCTGTAGGTCTCTTGATTACACACACACACACACACACACACACTCTCTCTCTCTCTCTCTCCTGGAAGTCTCTTCACCCAAGTCTCACACACGTGGCTACTGTCAATCTCTCACTGCCAAGCTGCAGTGGAAGGTAGTGATGTCAGGACCCTGGACACCTGTGGAGAGAGGCTGAAGGCAGGCGAGTCCATGTGCCTGGATCCAGTACTCATGCCCTAAATTAACCATGGATTAAAACAGCTGAAACCATAAGTCAATAAATCCTTCCTCCCTGAAGCTGAGTTTCTCACGTTTGGCTACAATAACAATGCACTGCCGAATAACCAGGCGACACTAAAATTATATTTTTGTTTCCCCTACTAAGAAGTTATCAAAGAAATATTAAGTGAACAAATGGTCAGATGCATGAAAATGTAAAACTCTGCATCTACTGAGATGACCATGTGGTTTCTGTCTTCGAGTCCCTTTATGTGATGAATTACATTTGTTGATTTATGAATGTTGAATGCATCTCCAGAATGAAGCCAATTTGGTCATGATGAATGGTCCTTTTGATATGATTTTGAATTAGGCTTGTGTTTTATTGAGAAGTTTGCCTCCATATTCACCAGAGAGCTTGTCTGTAATTTTCATTTTTTGAGGTGTCTTTTTGTGGTTTTGGTCTCAGGGTAATTTGGCTTCATAAAAAGTTTGGAAGCCCTTCCTTCTGTGTTTTACGGACCTGCTTGGACAGTATTGCTGTAAGTTCCTCTTTTACATTCGGTAGAATTCTGGAGTGAATCCATCTGGTCCTGCTCCAGACGGTGGTCCCCACAGCCGTACACATATAAGCAGCACTAACTGAACTTAGTGAGTTATCAGAAAAGGAAAGGACAGCATGAAGTTGGGAGGGGGATGTGTCACTGGAGGTGCAGGGGTGGAGCTGGGAGGGGATGTGTCACCGAGGTGCAGGGGTGGAGCTGGGAGGGGATGTGTCACCGAGGTGCAGAGGTGGAGCTTGGAGGGGATGTGTCACTGAGGTGCAAAGGAGGAGCTGGGGAGACTAGATGAGGAAAGGGTCATATTTCATTGAGTACATCTACGAAGTTCTCAAGTATGCTCTCCCTTATGGCCCGTGACTGGTCTAACCACAGGTCGGCCCTGATAACAATGTCAGGTACGGGCTCCATCTTGTGAAGCAGGCTTTAAGTCCAATCAGAAAGTGGTTGGTTACTCCTGTGACATTCGTGCCTCTATTGCACTGGTGGGCACAGCTTGCCAGGCCAGTGTTTATTGCAACTTGCAGGAGTCACAGATGGATAAGGTCGATGATGATTACTTTTCTCTTCCAGTGGCATGCATAGTACCTTCCGTCACTATGGAATCTAGCCAGTAGAGATGAAGTTTTGAAGCCAACACCAGCTTGATTTCTCCACGCTTGTTCCATGACTCAAGTACGTATTGTCCTCAGCAATGGGGTCTCACTGTCGAGTTCTGGAGGTTTCCAAGAGCAATAGCAATAGCCAGTATTGTTTGAGGGTTAACAGGACCCTTGGTCAACAGCTCCAAAAGAAAGGGCCCATTCCTGGCACTAGGTTTTTTATGTACTAGCTTGTGATGTCTGGTAGGGGCATTGCCCCCCCCCATCATGATAGCTCCATTTAAACTCTTTTTATATCATATATGTAAATATTTTAAGAATCTTCTACAGTAGATTTTTTTCAAAAGGGCCCTAGTGTCAGTCATACCCCCCATTCTCCTTCCTCTACCCTGCCCTCCCGTTCTCCACCCCTTTTAACCCTACTTCCGCACTAGTCCCTCTCCCCTTTACATCACTGCGTTCTACCCCCTCCCTCCACTCACAGCCCTTTAGTAGTTTCCTGACTTCTATGGATTTTCCAATTAGAGCACGTGTATCTGAAGAATCAAAGCTAGCTTCCACATATGAGAGAGGACATGAGTTGTTTAGCACATGGTCTCCTGCCAAGGCTCAGGGATCAATGCAGAAGAGGGGATGGAAAGATTGTAAGATCCAGAGGTGGTCGATGGCCACAAGGAAACCACATTGTCTGGGTACAACAGAGAAGTTGCACAAAATGAACTCACAGCACTTGTGACAGCATATAAAAGACCTCCACAAGGTAAAGCTCTCAAAAACCAGCATGGAGAAGGGAGGCGGGCAAGAGGCCCCAGTCCTGGCTGAGGAGCTGTTGGCAATGGACAGCTGCAGGGGAGGGACTGTCAGTTTTCTTTACAGGTGTGATGCCATGTAGGCTGACCGGCTCCAGGGGGTGGACCCACACCCAGTGGCATTTGGGAAACACAAATTAGACTCAATATGCCTTTAAAACATAATTCAGAACACAAAGTAAGGTGGGTAATGAGGTAGGGATGGGCCTGAGAGGATAAGGGTGAGGGGGTCTGAATATGATCAAAATATATTATATGACATTGTCTTTGACAGTGAAACTCTCATTAAAATAAAATAAAAGCTCAAAATATGTGTGAAATGAAGATAGCTAATATTAAAGGGCCCCAAATAAGCTAATGTATATTAATCTAGCACAGCGCTCATCTTTAACGAGTGAGAAAAATACATACTCAAGGTGACAGCCGGGCCTGATGATGACAGCTTAGGACAGATGTTTAACACGGCGACATGTTACAGCTCTGCAGAGCTGGGATGAAGGGTGGAAGAAGTTGGAGCACGACTGTCAGCTGCTTGCTTCTTTGCCTGAGGATGCTTAGTTTACGCACTGGGACACCCCTCATTCCAGATTGTTTATCCTACAGTGCTCAAGTGCAGGGTGGGCAGACTGTCCCCAACATCCATTCATTTTTCTTCAGGTTTTTCATGTTATTCTAATGACAAATATGAAGGTCATGACTCTAAGTAGTTAAATTTATCTGAAGCTCAAACTCAAATCTGAAACAATCCTGGGCTACAGAAATGGCTCAGTGGGTAAAGTTTGCTGCCAAGCCTGATGGCCTGAGTTTGATCCCTGGGACCCACATGATGGAAGGAAGGAACTGACTCCTGAAAGTTGTACCCCCCCAAATAAATAAATAAATGCAATTTAAAAATTAAATAAATCATTGAAATGATCTAAATATCATCAACATGGGGAGATTATATAACTGGTGGCCTAAGGTCCCAGCTTGCTCTCTTTTGCTATGAGAAACACCATAACCAAAAGAAACTTGGGAGGAAAGAGTTAATTTAATCGTAGAGGTTGCAGTCTGTCATTGAAGGAACTCAAGCTGAAGCAGAGGCAGGAGCCGTGAAGGAAAGCTGCTTACTGGCTTGTTTTCTGGTTTTCTGCTCAGCCCAGAACCACCTGCCCAGAGACAGTGCTGCCCACCATGGCTGGACCTTCCCACATCAATCTTAATATTTTATTTATCTTTACTTTATGTGTATGAGTGCTTTGATTGCATGTATATAAGTGCACCATGTGTGTACAATGCCTCTGAAGGCCAGAAGAAGATATCAGATCCCCTGTAACTGGAGTTAGAGATGCATGTCAACAGCCAAGTGGGTGGTGCTGGGAACCAAACTCTGGTCCTCTGCAAGAGCAGCCAGTGCTCTTAACCACTAAGACACCTCTCTAGACCACGATACCAGTCTTAATCAGAACATTTCCTCACAGACATGGCCACCAGTCAGTCACATCTGGGCACTTTCCCAGGTGACTCTGGGGCTGTATCAACTTGACAGCTTAGCTAACTAGGACACATAACCATTTGGTCGCTGTTTAGGAGGTACTGAGTATCCACATACATGTTCAGTGGTACCCTGATACCTCACATGAGAGCCTGGTTCCAGACCTTGCAGACTCCCAAATCCATGAAAGGCCTGCTCCCTTCCCTAAAGTGGCCTGGTATTTGCATATAACCTACACACCTCTAAACTTTAATCAATTCTAGATGAATGGCAATGCTTAATACAATATCAGTGTGTAGATGCGTACTTAGTATTGTGTAGGAGCCAATGCCAAGAGTCAAGTCTGTATATATTCAGTAAAAAGGAGATTTTTTTTCTCTATTTCTGATCCTTGCTTGACTGACAGCTCCATGTGTAGAACCACAGATATGGGGCTGAGCATGTGTGTGTATGCCCGTGTATGCTGATGTGTGTATATTTAAATCCAGCCTCAAGCTGGCATCTGCAGCCTTGAATGCACTGGAGGACTCTGTCACTTGTGTGGGAGCCCAGGGTGGAACTCAAAAGCCTCTTCTGCATAGACATGCTAGCCCTAACCCTCCGGTCCTCTGGAAGTTGGCAGAGGTCCTGACAGTCAACAGCTCCCTGCAGAGGTGAGCACACAGACACCAGTGGGATTTGTGGGGTTGGCTTTGCGTGTGATAGCAGAGAAATCCAGGAGGCAGACTGTCCACCGTGCTGAGGCCGCAACACAGCACAGGCAAAGCCAGCCGCTGAGGGGAACGAGCTCCGGGGTGTCTGTGAGCTCTCCTGAGCCCTACCACAAAGTGTCCCTGAGTTTGGAATGCTTAGTTCCCCTGCCCTTCCATGTGCGACAGGCTGTGAATATCCCATAAAGAGGTTCCCCTGCTGATGAGGCTTGCTTTCTGTTGCTTGCACACAGGAACACTCACTGGCCAGTCAAATTGGCCTCCCGAACTGACACGGGAAGTCATATTACCCAGTGCTAAATGGAAGTCAGCACTTAGTGTTTTAAATGCTGTACAGTAAATAATCACAACGAACAAAAGTAAAACTGACCAAAACACAGGAGTAAAACTCCCAAGACACATTAGCAAATCAGATTAGAGACTAACAAAAAGATAAAATGTCTTAGCCAAGTGGAGTTTATTCCAGAAAGGCAAAATTGGTCTAACATGGAAAAGAGAAAGAGAAAAACAAAACCTCAGTGTGCTGAGCCCACTTAATAGAGTTAAAAAGAAACTAATTATCATCTCAATAGCACATGAAAATGTGCAATGAAATTCAAAGTCCATTTATAATGAAATGTACAGCAACCCAGGAATAGAAAGTGCTTCACTGATACTGTAAACTGAGCATCTAAAACAAACCTGCTAAAACATTTCCTGTAACAGTCAAACCCTGAAGCCTCCCTCTGGGGATGGCTATGCTAACGTGAGCGGGCAGCGGGCTCTGGTGTGGGCTCAAGCGTCCACCCGTGCATTTCCAAGAAGGTCTCCAGGCATGTTTACGGTTACCACCAGTGGATTCTGCCAACAGTTCGGAGTAGGTGGGCCTTGTCCAGGCAGTTGAAGATTTAACAGAAAACACCAAGGCTTCCTGAAGAAGGAATTCTAACTCCAGGCTGTAGCACAGAACCAAGAGTTCTCAGCTGTCCCGTCTGCCCTGTCGGTGTCAGACTCACAGGCCCTGTACAGTGAGAGCTGCTTCGTCAGGTCTATCATCTTCTGTCTATCTATCTATCTATCTATCTATCTATCTATCTATCTATCTATCATCTATCTATCTATCTATCTATCATCTATCTATCTATCATCTATCTATCAACTATCTACCTACCAAGCTATCATCTGTCTATCTATCTATCTATCTATCTATCTATCTATCTATCTATCTATCTATCTATCTATCTATCTATCTATCTATCTATCTATCTATCTATCTATCTATCTATCATCTATCTATCTATCTATCTATTATCTCTCTCTCTCTCTATCTATCTATCTATCTATCTATCTAATCTATCTATCTGTTCATCTATCATCTATCAACTGTCTCTTTACCTATCAATCTACCTATTAATCTATTGTGTATCAACTATCTACCTATCAATCTATCATCTATCTGTCATCTATTTATCCATTTATCAATCATCTTTCATCCATTTATCATATGAATCTAAGTATCTATCTATCATCTATGTATCCATCCAACCATTATGTTTCTCTGCATGGATTATAATTTATCTATTAGCCCATCTACATTCCTACCATGTTCTGTCATCTATCCAGCCATCCACCTGTCCATCACTTTCTGTCATCACGCACTTGCTTCCCTGGGCTGGCATGCCAGGGATCTATCGCAGTGCAGGACACAGGTTTGAGAAGTTTCAAACAGCAGAATCTAAAACATGCATTTTCTGAACAGTGTTGGGTTTTCTGCACCGTCCTCCAGTCTGATTGGACGTGAGGCTCTGATGCTGGCTTCCAGTATGAAAGGGCACCCTGGTAGTCCACTGTGATAAAAATCAGCAACAAAAAAGACTGGTTCGAGAGACGAAATTCAGTCCCACTTCAGTGGAGGCTGCACCTTGACAAGCAGGGTTCGTGATAGACACTCCAGGAGGGACCTGCAGAGCTGTCAGGGGTAGAGTCCTGGTGGTCCAGGCTACGCTTGCTGGGCTCTGTGGCCCCCATTACCCTGACCATGTGTAGACCCTCAGGGCCCCAAGAAGCCTTTGACTGGAGGCAAAGCCACGGGCACAAGGCTCATGGGGAACTGGGGACTTATTAATGACTGGAAGAAATCCCAGTGAGCAGAAGAAAATGGGAAAACAGCAAACTTGCTGCCATGGTAACAGTGCTGTGCCGGGAAAAGGGGCCAGAAGGCCAGCAGCCATGGTCCCTGTGGTTCCTGCCCCAGGCCCAGCCACAGTTGGTCTTTGGTTGAGGACGGTGGTGCCGGTTGCAGTTTGCTGCCGTTTCCTGAATGCCCTGCTCACGATACCAACTTCCCCAACCATCTCTCCACTGCTCACCCCAGGGAAAGCTTTTGTGCCTCTCTGGGTGACCAGCCTGTCAAAGCCAGCAGGAGTGTTGATGGGGTCATCGGGCCTGGGAAGTGGGGCTCTGTCCACATTGGAGTTCAGGTGAAGGACACATTGCTAAAAGTCCTGTGAAGTAGAAGTAGCTTCTTAGCCTGTCTGAGGATTTGATGGAGTTGGGAAATGCACTCCCCAAGATCTAACCCAGGTTCTAGCAAACAGACACCTGTTGAATCCACTGACAAGGACCCAGCAAGTGGCTCTACCATGACAGACACCGGGACACAAATGGTCAAACTGCAGACCTCCGCAGAGACCCCAACAAAGGAAAAAAGGTGGACCTCACAGGGGCCATGAAGGCTGGGAGCCCCTGAGCTCTGGGCTCTGCTGGAATCCATGATAGAAAAGCCTTGATGTCATTGACTTCCTTTAATGTCATAGAACAGGGGGTGGGGGCAGGACTCAGAAGCCCCTCGCGTGGGTGCCCAGGGAAGTGGACACAGAGACAGACGTTGGAGGGCCCCCCACCCCCGTAGTCCCATGTCCTCTAAAGGAATCTCTTCCAGTGCAGACCCAGGAGTGGCCAAGTGGAGGTGCCCTCAGAAGTGAGTTTTTCCAACCCCCTCACAGTGGTCCCCAGAGCAGACACAGGTTTGAACGAAGGAAATGGTCCCTCTGATTGAACCATGGTCCTCAGCCTGCTCCTGTGTGTTAGAAGCAGCCTTGGGAGCTCAGTGGATACTGTTAGTGAGAGGGGTGGGAGGTGCAGAAGGGGTCAAGAGTGCAGGAGGAGTGGACAGGGCAGGAGGGGTAGAGAGTGCAGGAGGGGTGGACAGGACGGGAGGGGTGGACAGGGCTGGAGGGGTGGACAGGGTGGGAGGCTGTCTTAAAAGCTAAACTGTGAGATCCTCCTCAGTCAGGGAGCCTCCACTATGACCAGGCCATTGGGAGACTGAGCCTCCAGGCTCGTCCTCTGTTAATGCTGTCCTGGCCCCAGACTGGCCTACCCAGCTCCTACCTGTCTTGAAAAGATGGGCTGCTCTAGGCAGTATCTCCCACTCTTTCTTGGGGTGAAATCAACTGGAAGCAAGATATTCTAGTTTGGTTTATGTTGCTGTGATAAAAAAAATTCTGGCCAAAAGCAACTTAGAGGAGGAAAGGGCCCCCACCTCCAGGCCACAGTCCGTCACTGACAGAAGCCAGGGCAGGATCTCAAGGCAAGAACCCAAAGGCAGGATGGACAGACTGCTAATCTGTGCAGTGTTAATAATCTCTGAGCTCATTCACAACCAAGGAACCATGGAGAATAGGGTGCTGTTGGATGGCTCACTCACAGACTCCTGCTTAGCTAATGTTCTTATACATCCCAGGACCAACCTGCCCAGGGAACTTGCCCAGGGAACTAGTGCAACTTGCCACAGTGGGCTAGGCCCTCCTACATCAATTAGCAATCAAGATAAGTCCCCCACAGACATGCCCGCAGTTAAGACTCCCTTCTCAAATGGTTCCAAGCTGGATCAGCTTGACAGTTAAAGCTAAGTAGGACACAAGGCCTCCATGGCTTCTGAACACTGAGCTTCAAGTCAGCACGACCATGTGGTCATGTGACCTCATGACCAGAAGTATTTGGTACAGAAGCAGGTACTTGCTGGTTGCTAAATACCCACCATGTGGCACAGCAAACTGAGAAAGGACGGATTAGTAAATTCCTGCACTTTTTGTTACGTCAGTAGTGATGGGGGCGGGGGACAGACGTGCTTCACATCTGCCTTCTGCCCACCCTGGAGTCTGGAGTCCAGTAGAGGGACAGCAAAGGAGTTATGGAATTTTCCTTCCCAGTGTGTGGTCCCCACCCCTGGTCTAAACCATTCACATATCAGACCCCTTTACCCTCAATGGCAGCAGAGCTGGAGGTCTGCTCAACACACAATAAATCACTCCTGCCAGGCCTGCAGAGGCCTCAGTGGGCCTCCAGGTCTGAGTGAAGAGCCTGGACAAGCTGCTGCCAGGAAGGTGTGGGGTAGGGACACCCCCCAGTTCTGTGCCCAGATAACTGCTGACCACACAGAGTCCCAAGTGTGGGGCTGGTGGGAGGCTTGGCTGCAGACTCCAGACCCTCCTTGTTCTGCACGAAGGCAAGCAGGAAGCCCTGCAGCTGAGCTCCAGGCAGCAGAGACCTGTGCCACTGGAGCAGGGTGGAGCCTGGCTTAGGGGAGGTGAAACAGTGCCTGCGGACTGGTTAGAAGTCATGAGATCTGCCTCACCGGCTGGTACTCCCTACACTTCCCAGCGGAGTCCTGCACATGGCACTGCGATATGTAAGTACGACCAGAGTCACCACACCATTACCCAGTGTCATGGAGCCAAAAGATTTCAACATCAGAAAAAATCCTGGGTTTGTCTGAGACCAAAGGCCACATCCCACCCTTCCACTGTCTGCAGCCAATTTATGGGTTGCTGAGAGGGTGGCCTGCCTTCACAGGTGTATGTGGGTGTTTGTGTTGCAGATGCATGTTGGGGGATGGGATTACAGACGGATGGAGTGTGAATGCAGACGTTGCTGGTCTGTCCACAGGGGAGCTTCTCCCCGCACTCTTTCAATCCCAGGTGAGCTGGGCCTGACTGTGTGGGATCATATCCCCAAGGCTGCTTGGGAAGTTGCCCCATGGATGGGGGGTATTTGGAGGTTCAGGTGC
>NW_008339924.1:215864-228358 GCF_000622305.1 Nannospalax galili
ATCCATCCATCCCTCCCTCCATCCCTCTAACCCTCCCTCCATCCATCCCTCCATCTCTTTCTCTTAAAGGATCATATCCTGGGGCCATCAAGCCAGAAAGCATTCTGATAAGTCTCCTCCTTAGCCTCTTGGAGAAGACAAGTGGTCAGGGCCCTCACAGTCAGCCCACCACACCAGTGTGGGACCTGATACCTGGACCCAGTGAATCTGAGCCACTTCTGTCTATTCCTCTTGAGCCTCCTTACACACCTCTCCCTGCCTCCAAGCCCTGTCCTTGTGCCATTCCCGGTCCCTGCACATCCTTTGAAGGGGATCCTGTGTCCTAAAACACCACTAGGAACTAAAGGCTGCATGTTACTCTTGACTTGGGCTAAGCGTACTCCAACCGGCAAGGCTGCCCTTGTACATGGCCTAAAGTGCGCAGCAGACAACATCTTGCACGTGTCTACAGCTACGATACACTCAGATGAGGGGCTTCTGTGCTGCCTGTAGGGGCAGGACCACCTGGTCCTTGGTGGACGGAAGAGCCTCAGGCCAAGGGGGAAACTCTGCAGGTCAAGCTGTCCTCAGAGGGGATTTTCTGCCATTTTCTCTCCTGTGTGGGGGGAGCCAGTAGGACTGTTTAGCATTCTAGGCTGTCAGCCCATAGCCGACAGCAACAGCCATAGAACAATTTACAGCTTTATTTCCTCTTACGAACTTGAGTTTGTGCATGATAAATTGGAGCCAGAACAGCCACTCCCAAACAGCAATATCACCTTGTGGATAGGAGGGACCATGTATCCCTCAAGTCAGCTGTAGCCACAGGGCAGTCTCCACCCACCTGCACCGGAACCTGGCATGTGGGCCAGGCCCCCATCTTGGGTGGTTTCTAATCTGACCAGCTGGGAGTTCTGCCTGCAGCCTGAGCAGAGCCAACTGGAGCTACACTGCAAGGACTTCCTCAACACCTCCAGGCTGGGCCTTAAAGGTGCTTCCAGCCCTCCTAAAACCCTCTGAATGGGCACCCATGGTTTCCTGCCTCCTCCAAATCTATGAGTCAGGCTAGACCCACAGGGCTCTCATGACCAGAGGAAGTTCTCTAGAGGAGGACCTTGGAGAGCTGCAAGCTTGTATGAAAGGCAGGATCATGGGGACAGGAGAGAGGCCACTCTCACAGGACAAAGACTGGTTAGAATGCCTCTTGGTGCTCCACACATGACCCGGACAGTATTCTGACAGCCTGGAAGAAGGGCTGTGAGGCCATGGTGACCAGATGGGGCACCTGTCCACAGTGCCAGGTCAGGTCCTGGGCAGGGTACACTGATCAGAGAGGTGGTAATGAGGAAAACCAGGCACCATCAGTGCCTAACTGACTACCTCAGTCAACCAACAGAGTCCTGGGTCTCTGCAGATTAAACTCAGGACTGTCAAGGGCCAGCTGGGGGCTGTGTAGCCTCTAAGCACCCAGCCGTTCACGTCCCAGCCTGTGCAGTGCATGATCAGCCGCCCATCTGCATTTTAATTTGGAAATTAGACAGCGTTCACATCCCATTATGTGGCAGTATTAGCCTTGGCAGTGAAGCCTTGTGGGTATAGCATGAGCTATGGCTTCATTAATGGGGGGATGGTGCTGGAATCCAGGGGGCAGCAAGGTCACCAAGAAGGGCAGTGGTGGGCACCTGGGGTGCATCCCCCCACAGGCTGTGGCCCTCAGAATCCCCATCCCCCATCTGACCTGAACCTTCCGGGGACTCCCTAGACATGGATGGCCAGACCTCGGCTTTCCTGTGTACTCATTAGAGTACCTAACCCTGAGGGCAGGCTTCTACCTGAAGGGTGGGAGGCACACACAAGGGGCAGGACCTAGCTCCATTCTACTTCTGTCTATCTCTTGTCGCTGTGCCAAGGACAGTCCCTGTCACAGGGTCCAAGGAGGGTGCCAGCAGTTCATGGACTACAGCTTCTGTGCAGAATCACCTCCCTGGGGCAGGACAGCCACTCCTCTCCTGCCCACTGCACATCTTAGCACCATGGCGACTTGCAGGCACCTTCTGTGTGGAGGGACAGGGAAGTGAGGCCTGGAGCAAGTGCCTGGGGTGCTATGAGGTGGAACTTGGCAGAGAGGACTGCAGGGAGTGGGCGGTACAGCACTGGGTGGTATCTTTGCTCATTTGGAGCCATGGCTGCCCTGGGGAGGAGTCAGGGAACACAGCCACTGACCATACAAGCAACAGCGTAAGCCAGGCCCCCTGCCTGTGCTCGGAGGCCTCACAGGCCAGTGCAGAAAGCGTCACGTTCAATTATCCTGCAGAAATGCTGGCAGTTTCTCGAAACCCAGCACGCCATTAGCTGATAATTCAGTGCAGATTCTCATCTAATGCGACTATATTTTATACAAATTATTTTGGACAAGAATTCAGTCCTTAATACCATTGATCTTCATAAAATTGTCACCAAGCATCTTGTCTGAGCCCTTGTACTTAGGCTTCTGGTTACAAATCAAAAAGAAGATGGGCTGTGACGCTATAGGGCCCACGGCAGAGCAGGTGGGATTGAAAGCCTTGGCAAACATCAGCTGTGCTACCTGGAGGAACGGTGGGATGCTGCACCCAGGTGAGGACGTGGGTGACTTCTGAGGTCGGATCCTGCCACCCACCTTCCTGGGGATGCTTAGGTTCACATCCTGTCCACCTCAGCTCCTCCCGCTCTCCACTGCATGGCTGGGAACTGTCTGTTTCCCCTGACACTTTGGGACTGAACTGATGGCCTTCTCCAAAGGCCAGGGGCTCCTGGTGACCCACTGGCTCTGACAGGCACCCACGGGCATTTGACAGGAGGTTTATTGCACGACTTGGCGACACAGTACAGCCGTTGCCCTAATAGGTTATCGGGCTTGTTGAAATATCAATTTTGCACATGGCTTCACATGGCTGCCTCCGGCCCTGTTCAGGCCCCATTACTTAATTCTTCTGTCATTAAGAAATCCAATCTCTGATTCCAATGGCATTGGCAGGGGCGGAGGGAGGCGCTGGCTAATAGACCTCAAACCATCTGCTAATTGCGGTGCCTCAGACCCTGAGCATCAAGGAAAAGAATGAGTGGGTAACAGGGGAGCAAGAGCACAGAGGTGCCTGATGGGAGCATCGAGTGGCCAGGCAGACAACAATCGACCTGCCGTCTCTGCACCCCAGCAGTGACATGGCAGGTACAGCACGTTACCGCCACAGCCCTCTAGCCCCAGGCTTTCCATCCAAGTTGTCCTGACCACTGTGTCCCTTAGAGACCCTGAGGCTTAGAGGACTTGGCAGCCCTTCCTGCCTCAGCAGGTGGCCCCTGTTCCCTCAGCAACCTGGACTCAACAAGCCCAAGAGCCCCATCCCCAGGTCAGTGGAGCTCCCCGTCCTTTCCTCCTTCATGATGTCCCTGGAGCGGTTCCTGGCTGTGTAATTCTGCCCCCATCCTCCCCTGCAGGGAAGCCTGTTGACAGCAGTTTCCATATCACAAGCCCTTTGTAATTGAGGACATTAATTTATTTCTCCATCCTGTTGGCTCTGTGCTAAGCAGATCCCAGTCCCTAGCCTAAGCCTGTGCTTGCCAACCGTTAATCACTTCCATCTCTCTCCTGGACCTTCCCGACAAACAGTCTGGCTTTGCTACACCTTGACGGGGTTGTCCACTGCCACCAGTGTCTATTTGGAGCCAAACAAAAGGAGGGCAAATTTTGTAAGAAAAATCCCCAACATAAATGACCATAAACAACTCATTTTCCCTGCCTTTCAGCACTAGACTCCTGTGTTATGCCTACGGGGATGAGGGTCACAGCTCTGTAAACACAACGCTTTGTCTCCAGCTGTGGCTGGAGAGCAGTCTGGCCTAGGTCCAAGCCAAGTACCTACTTTGACTCCTGTTTAACATTCCCATTTATATTGCTGATAGTGATAGTTTTCAAACAATGTACTGATATGATGGTGAGGCCAGCCCAGATGCCTTTCTCTAGATGACTGGCTGGGATGCTGCGGGGGGCTGTCTCCCCTCCATCCAGCCAAGCCAAGGGGCATGAGGCCCCTTGTCCCTTCCCTGCACCCAGAACTAGTCCTCAGGTTAGCTCCTGCTTCTTCAACACCTACACTTAGGTTCTCAGGCACCCAGTGTCAGCCAAGTTAGGCACAACCCAGGAATATGACCCAAATGCCTCCACCATCTATGGAGACATCCTGGTCCTCAGCCCCAGAGCCAAGCAGAACACCTGCACAGAGCAACAACCAGAAATCCCAGGAAGAATCATAAAGATGACTCTATGTGTAGAGAGATGTTATCAATTATTATTTGCAAGACAAGAACATTGGACGAAGCATTTTGAAGCACACTTAACTTCAGTTATGGGAGAAGGAGATGGATCAAAGCGTCCGTATGGGAAAGTGGACTTTCATTAATTTCCTTTTAATTAGCCCTCATTAAGTTCTCCTTTATTAACCCTTCATTAATGTCTCTCTCCCCTGACGTCATTAACAAGTCTACCTGCAGTCATGTCCATTTGTTTACCCACCCGGCTGCTGCCTCCTGAGGGTCCAGCTTCTGCAAAGACTGTGGACAGCCACCCCAGGACCTTAAGGCTGGGAATGCTCTGGCATTTCTGTCTGGATCTCACAGTTGCAGTGTAGGGTTTGGGGAGCTGGTGAAGCTACCCAGCACTGCCATCCTACCCTCCTCACCCACCCTCATGCTAAGAAGGAGCGGCAGCTGTCCGTGGTGCTGAAGACACCTTTTCAAGAACAGACAGAGGGCCCTGCAGCATCTCCAGCCCAGGGTGATGCCCTGGGCTGGGACAGGAAGAAGTACACAGAGCCCTTGGGGTGGAATAATCAGATCTAGGGTGGATGGGTGCAGGGTGGGTGGAGGTAGCAGAGTCCGAGGTTAACTGCACCCTGTGCGTGGAGGATCAGAGGCCAAATGGCTGGTTTCAAGTAGAAAGTGTTCAACTCTCAAGGGCTATAGCTCATAAGGCCTAGACTGGTTCTACCTGTTCCCACATATTCACATGCTGACACAGACCATAGGAGGCAAAATGCACCCGTGTTTGAGCTGAGTCTGGGGTCCGTGTCACCAATGGGGCTGTCCTTTGAAAGCTGGCATTGTACAGTGACGGTGTGACTGTCCTGTCGGGAGAGAAGAAGTTCTAGAGGGATGCTTCCTCCCCCTATACCCACCATACTATTGAAATAATGGTCCCCAAGAAATTGAAATGTCTCAGGAATCCCAAGGTGGGGAAGGAGAAGGCTGAATGCTGGTGACAGAGAGAGGAGGGCCTTGTCTACCAGGAAGAGATTTCACAGACAGCTTGACAGACCACCTAACAGGAGAGACTGGGGCCCAAACATAGGTGGGTCAGTGATGGGCAGGACCACACTTTGGCCAGGACTGCTTAGCCATACATACCTCTCACCATCTATTTAACCCTTGATCTCATGTCAGAATTCGGAAGTTTCGCTTGGTGGTGAGGGAGGTCCATTGGACCTCGTTTTGTGTTCCCCTTCCCAATATGGCCTCATCGAACAACTCTCCTTTCCCGGCTCTCCATGACTATTTCTCTCTTGTTATGTTGAGATGGATGGCAGAGCTTAGCTCATGAGGGCTACCAAGGCCTGAGCTCTGGTCCTAACTCCAGTAACATCCAGTGTTTCCCAGACAGTAATTCTGGGTGGGATGTGGCCCCATGCTGTCCCTGTCACGCTTGGTTCTGCACCTGCAGACATCTGAGGAGAGACGCTTCCATTTTCCAGTCTTTGCTTTTTATCCCTGGTTAGAGGATGATGGGGTTGTGGGCCTACCTAGGACTCCAGGCCAGTAGCTCCCCTGCCAGAACCCTGTTACTGTCACAGAGTGTCATACAATGAGATGTCTCAGGCCTTGATAGTCATAGCTGATACTCTGAAACTATCACGTTAGGATGAGGGTTATGTGGGACCAGGCCTGTGACACATTGGCACCATATGTGGTGAGCCAAGGCTCAGAGCACAGGGATCTGGATCCCATGGGACCCTCCTTGGTCCATTCTCAGCAACAAATCCCTACCTGGTCATCTCTCCTCCCCAACATGAACAGCGTGTCTCGTTGCAGAAGGCTCTGAGGCAGAATTATGTAGCAAAAGAGGACACAGAGACCCGCTGACCCATGACCATACACAGCTGCCACTGCTGACTCTGAGTTTAGTGACAGACAAGCATGTCCGGGTGTCTGTTGGCCTCAGAGGTACACCTTGCTCCCCTGTGCTAATTGGCCAGATGGTAGGGTGCCCGGATATACAGGGTAAATGGAGGTCCTGGAGGACTCCAGGAAGAGTCAGAGGACTGTGATGAATGGGGCAGGACTGACACCGGTCCTCTGAACTGCCCTAGATTATAGCATCAGCTGACCCCAAGCCTGGCATTGCACATGGTTTTTTTATCTAGCTAAAAACAAGATGGTGGCTGGGGTTAGGCCTATCCTGTCCAAGAGCCCAGCCTGCCCTCTGGAGAACAACGGTGTCCAGCTCTCTTTCAGATAGGCATTGCCTCCTCTACAGTGAACAGAAGGATGGACGTCCTGAAATGATGGGTGAGAAATCACCCCACAGCCCCACTGAGTTCCTGCCAACCCCGTCTCCCTCTGACACCTATGCAGGGCTCTTCTGTCACCAGGCAGTTGCTCAGGCATGTCAAGGGTTCCCCTTTGGACAAGACCTGGGGCACCCTTCTTAATCGCCATTAAAGGACACCTGGCCTGATTGGGGCTGGCCCTTGAGAATTGGCCCTGGATTCCTTTCTCAAGGTGTGGCTTGGGGCACAACTAGAATTTCAAATGTGTCCTGCACCAAGAGTTGACTGAGACAGAGACCAGAGGCAGGAGACTGCATGTCTTCAGAAAAAGGAAGGGCCCCTGAGTAATGAAACAGCCCTCGTTCTGCATTTAAATCAGCAGTGATGTCAGGAGGTGGCAGAACTGCCAGGACCCAGATGCAGGCCGAAGCTGCCCCGGGGAGCTCTGGGTCCATCCAGTATGTAACTCGAAGGATTTCTCTATATCAGCAGACTGCAGCCTAATTTAATTTCCCTGCCTTAGCTGTCTTCTTTGACCTTCATATTTTAAGAAGTGGAAGGAAAAGAACCCAGCTTCTTCCCGTTACTTCATCCTCCCTGCGGTGGGCTTCCACAGCCCTTCCTGACAGTGACTGCTCGATGCGCCCTAAGGCCCAGGAGACGCTCCCTTCTGGTGAGGCTGCAGGGTGCTGGGTACCAACTGTGCCAACTGTGCACCATCCAGCCCTACCATGGACAGCAAAGCAGGAATCAACCCTGACATTCCTGGTCTGGGTAATCCACACCAACTGGCCATATCTCTGGTGTAGGGCAGTCCCAGGATGGCCAGAACACCACAGGCTGCTCCTGGGCCAAGTTTCAGATCCTTCTCACCTCCCCTAGAATATAGAAACTTGGGGTTGTGCAACTTAGGAAGCTATGCTCCATGTGGATCCCCAGTGTCTCTGACTATAGCCCCGGATCTCCAGGATTCCAGAGCCCCACAGGTCCACACAGTCAGCCCCATTGACTCCACTATGAAAACCTTCTCCCCCTGACATCCTGGGACCTCCCTGTCTTGACCGTGGCTGCTCTCCCTTCTACATGCCTGTCTTCCTGGGAGAGTCCCCCGCTGCCGTGACCCTGTCACTAGCAGATTCAGCTCTTCATTGACTTCACTGCTGTGAAATCATTCAGGATCTTAAAGCACTGTTGTTTCCTGCTCTGTTCTCTATGTCTCTTCACCTCTGAACATTCCATGGTGTTGAGCTCCAGGGAACCTCATGGATCTGTCCAGCAGACACCTGCCGGAGGATTCCAGTTTGTCTTAAAGGGGGCATGTTTAGTCCTCAAGGCCTTAAACATGAAATATCCCCTGACCACACCATGATACATTGTGGGAGGCTGTCCAAGGGGGAGTTGAAAACTCAGCACACTGGCCAGATGATTTTGTAGTTGCTCAGCCTACGGAGGTGGACAGGACTCTCTGATGCCCAGAGTGCAGACTGGGGTTAAGAGAGAAGGTGAAAGGACCACTGGGTAGTGAGGCTTGGTGGCAGGATTTGTTCTGATAAGATGCATAGAGGGTGGCTCTGTCCCTCTATGGGCCTCCTCCCAAGGTCACAGAAATCTCTAGTCTATTCATGAGAATAAAGTGACATTTTAATATAAGGATACCAGAGAATACTTGCTAGGTCCCCTTAAATGTGTCTAATGATCAAAAAGAGAAGAGTCTGAGAAGCTTCCACAGTCAAGAGGGGAACCTTGACAAGAAAACTACATGTCATGTGGGACCCTGGATAGCATCCCATGAGCACAGGAGGATGTCAGGGACAAACCAAGGCACCGGGGGAACTGGATGTGGATCCTCATCCACAGACTGTCACACCTGTGCAGGAAGACAGCACTAGGGGTAGGAAACATCAGAGGGTGTGTCACTGTGCCATCATCAGGGTCCCACACTGCAGAGGCCATTCTGAAATACCCGTGAATGTTGAAAGTCCTGCACTTGTGTGTGACAACGTGGTTTACACAGGACTTCATGGATTTGTAAAGCGGAAATGTAGAGCAGCGAAATACTAGGACTGTGTGAAAAGGATTACTGACGCTCAGTCACGTCTAAATGTGCTTGCTGTGGGTTAGAAAGTCTAACAGTTTAAAAGTCTCTAATGAGCTCATCCTGACTCTGTAAGTAGATCAAAAGAAGGAAAATGGATGGAGAGACGGGCTCCGTGGGGTCCCCGGTGCTCCTGCTGAAAAGGAGGAAGGAGCAGCCGGGTGCAGGCTGGTGTTAGGAGCCGCGCCTTTCCTGACCGAGGTGCATTTTGCCAGGAGCTGGGGACAGCGCTGTAGCCCCAGGCTGGACCACAAGAGGCTGTTTCTCTCTGTGGAGTCCGCCCTGCGGATCAGCTGACCTAATTCTGCTCAACACACCATTTTGCACAGTCTGAGCTGCAGAGCTGAAGAGAATTCGGGTTGAGACTGAGGTTCGGATTTGACCGGTTCCAGGCACCGCCTGCTCTTTGTAGCCTGTGCCAGGAGGATGCCGCAAAGCCGGGCCGCGGCCACCGACAATAGGCGATCGCTGCGCCCATCCTATTAGGAAGCACCAGCTTCTCTCCTCGGAAGATTAAAAATTTCGGGAGTAAATCCAGGTCTTGTCTGACATGACATTTTGGAAGCAAAAGCTCAGAAACTTTTGTACTCCGTGGTAATAGGATAACATGCTACAGCAGTTACAGTAATTGCCCGGCTCTTCCCTCGCTCAGCTGGCCCGCAGCTCCCGCTCCTGCTGGAGGGGAGGGTTTCCAGGGCACTGTGGGTTTCCAAAGAGCTTGGAGAGGACCAGCCCTCAGGTTGGTGCTGGGCCTGGGCTGGCTGCGGGGCTGGCGTTTAACCCCAGCATCACTGAAGAGCTGAGATCCAGTGTGTGTCTCTCCCGCCTAACCTTTGCTCCTCCCACAAAGCCAGGATTCAGGGCCGAATACCATCACACAAAGATGCCCCTGCCCAGCCAGGTGCCCGATCTGGCAGTGCCTCCAGACTAAGGCCTCAGCATGTCCTTGGACCACCGTAGTTATTGCGCCTGTGTGCCCTGGCAGTGACCCAGTGCTCTCCAGCCTTGACTGTGGATGAGGGTCTCATTTCTCAGCACCAAGACCTCACCATTTTTTGAAGTATAAGTAAGTATTAAAAAATACTGTTACATGATCATAACAATAAATTCCCCATATAAAGATTATAATTATAATATCAGCATATTAGTTATAATGTCATAAGCATAATTTTATATTTTCTGCTTTCTTTTATGACTATGGTGTCTTTCCCCTTTCCCGACATGAAAGGAGTATAAAATATTATAAATGATGGATATTTTAATGTTAAACCTTTAAAATAATTCAACAGTAATATAGCTTCATCAGACATAAACTACGGCAAACTAAACATGCATTTAGAACTGAACAGCACTTATTTTAAGAATAAAAAGGGAAAGGTGGTTATAGTGGCACATACCCTCAATTCCATCATGTGTACACACACACACACACACACACACACACACATACACGTGCACACATATAAGTTTTTTTTAATAAATTCAATTTGAAGCCTGGCATGGTGGTGTATGCCTTTTGTCCCAGTGCTCAGGAGGCAGAGACAGGTGAATCTCTGTGGGATCAAGTCTAGCCTAGTCTACAAAGCAAATTCCAGGGTATCTAGGGCTATATAGGGAGACCCTGTCTCAAACAGGACAGTAAAAATGGAAAATCATTTATTAAAATTAAGAGCAAATCTAAAATAAGGATATTAAGGATAGTATCTAAAATGAGGGTATCCTTATAAGGATAAGCAGAATAGATTCATACTGTGGAGGTTTGCTTTAAAATTAGCTTTGAATATATGTAAATGCCAGGTGCAGATCAGGTCCTCATCTGTGTGGTGGGTAAGAAACTCTTCCACAGTCGGAACTGGGGAGCCTTGGACAAGAGGCTGTGCTCTCAACACCTGCTGGCTGCCTCAGTGTTAGGGAGACTTGGGTTCCTAGAAGGTAGACAGCTGAGCCCAAGAGGATGGAGACAACCTGTTTTCATTGCAAAAAATACAACTCTCAACTCAAAGGGGATAAGAGATGGTTTGTTCTGGAACCAAGCACAAGTGACTGTAGTTGAGGGACGCAGCAGTCATAAATCAAGGCACTTTTCAAATACACTGCTGGAAACATCAGGTGGGCAAGACATCTCTGCTGTAAGCCTCAGATGCTGCCTAAAGGCATTCTTAGCTTTTTGGTTAGTGGAAACTAGGGGTCTAAAGGATTTACCTGATAGTTACAAAGATCCTCAGACAATCAATGACTGTTAAGGAGGCTAAAGTTTGGCCCAGTGTGATTCGACTCTGGACTCGTAACACGCCAACGCCTCCACAGTTACCGAAGCACTGTCAGTTGCCCAGTCTTGTAGAAGGTTCAGTGTGAAGTGAGTTTCATTCTAGGAGCTTTTGTTCACCCTGTGCAGCACAGCAACGCCAAACTAAGGGCCAGGGCATGTCACCTTGGACCACACATGTTCACTACATGGTCAGTGTATCCTGGGCATTCTGAGTGTGACCTTTGTGACCACTGCTTCCTAATCTGTGTCAGTCCTAAGGCCTATGAAGCCTCACCCCTCCCCAGAGCACATGTACACACCTGCTTCGTGGTTCCTCCACCTTGAAACCCCCGTGACTTCAAGGATTCCTTCTCTTTCTGGACCCTCCTGTCCCATCTCACTACCTCTCCTCACCTGCTGCCTCTTCCATCTGACTAACTCCACTGAGCATCTGTCTGCCTCGCTGAGACCTCCTGACCCTGGTCCTCCAGCCTCAGGACCAGGCTAGCTACCATCAGCAGCTTGTAATTTTGTAAGTCACATGACTGACTCTGTCTGTTATGAAGTAGAGGCTTCTGCCTCTTACCACCTGATTTGGCGATCACTGTGTGAGACTCTTTCCTAGTTATCTAAGAAAGAGAAGGAGGGTCAGCAAGGGGTGGAGGGGGGACATATAGACAGATAGCAGAGACATGTAAGCAGGAGGGGCTGGTCAGCACAGGAAGAGGCCCTGAGAGGGACACAGGTCATTGATATCCAGGCAAATTGGATATCTGCACCCCAAGAGTGGTCTTGACTCAGAAGGCAACTGAGCTTTGGCTTCGTATACACGGGAGATCTGTGCCTGCCCTTGACCCTCTCCTGTCTGTGCTGGGCATTATCAGTGTCTCTGGATCTTGATTTAACTTTTCAGAGGAGATGCTAGCCCTCCAGAGACCAAGTCAAAAGTTTCTGTCCTGGTCGTCCACATTTCAGCCCAGGATTAGAAACTTAGGAAGAACCAGACTCCACATTCAGAAGAACTGAGTCAGGATATGTCTTTCCACCAGACTCAGAACAGTGCCTTGTGTTGATAGATGACTAGATGCATGGACTGATGACAGATATGCACACACAGACAAAAGGTAGGTAGGTAGATAGATGGTAGATAGATTGATGATACAAAAATAGATTGAGGGGGCTGGCGAGATGGCTCAGTGGTTAAGAGCACTGACTGCTCTTGCAGAGGACCTGGGTTCAATTCCCAGCACCCACATGGTGGCTACAAACTATCGTTAACTCCAGTTCCAGGGGAATATGAAGCCCTCTTCTGACCTCCGTTGCACTGCACGACATGGGTGCACTCACATGCAGGCAATACACTCATACACATAAAAAATAAAAATAATAAATAAAATAAAAATAGATTGATGATAGATGATTGACACATATAGATGATAGATGATTGACAGATAGATGATAGATAGATGATGATAGATGATAGATAGATAGATGATAGCTAGATGATTGATGATGATAGATAGATAGATAGATAGATAGATGATAGATAGATAGATAGATAGATAGATAGATAGATAGATAGATTTTTTAAAAG
>NW_008339924.1:228791-242063 GCF_000622305.1 Nannospalax galili
TGATAAATAGAGAGATAGAGAGGTGATAGATAGATAGATAGATAGATGATAGATGATAGATAGATGATAAATAGATAGATAGAGAGGTGATTGATAGGTGATAGATAGATAGATAGATAGATTGATTGATTGATTGATTGATTGATGGTAGATATAGACAGGTGATAAGTGATAATAGAAAAAAAGATAATAGACAGATGATAATAGATACATGATAGGTAAATAGGTGATCGATAGATGATGATAGATGACAGGCAGGAAATAGGTTACAGATTATAGGTATGGCAGGCAATGTTGGATGCACCACTCAGCACATGTTGAAAACACATACAGGTTGGGAAATAGGTGAGGACTATGAATCAATATTTGTATTTTGCATTGCCACACCTTTCAAACTTTGCTTTGCATTAAAAGAACAGCAAGAGTTGTTCAAGAACAAGCAGGGGGCACAACCCTGCGTTCATCATGGTCTCCTGCTGACACCAGGGACATCACCCTGATGAAACACCAAACTTCAGATTATCCACATCAGCCTCACAATCACAAACCTTCAGAGACATGCCACGTGTTAGAGTAAGCCCAGCGGCAACAGCAGCTCTGCCGGCCACGGAGCTTCGGGAACCCTCCTGAAGCCCGCTGCACCCTGGACTGTGTCGTTTCCTCTGTATGGTTCCCACACTCAGCAAGCAGTCTCAGCACCACTCTGGGCATCTTACCTGGGAAATTTCATGTGTGCTCCCACACCTGACAGAGGAACACACAGCTTTGTCTTGGGTGATAGTACACAATTTAACAACATTTGGATTTTGTCTCCTTACGACATTTCATGAAATTGTAAAATTAGCTGGTGTTGACGCAACAGCTGCAGCCCCAGGAAGTTGTCTGCATGTCCTTGCAAATCTCTGCTGAGCCTCTGTGCTCATGGAACTTGTGTCTCTAAACCCCTGGCCTAGGTAGACCCCTCTTCTGCTGCCCCTGCCGGATCGTTCCACGTTCCTACCCAGCTCCCTCTTAGGACACTCTGCTGGGACAGGTGCCTGCCCTTCAGCAGCCGCAGCCCATGGAGGCAGGCCTTCCTTGATCACTCTGCCAATGTGTGTTGACCTGGCTGTGTGCCTGTCATGCAGTTCTGGCAGTCAACGGAAACCCTCATAGGTTTGCAGCTTCAGAGGTTTGACTCCATTGTCAACTGGTTCCATTGCTCCTGACCTATGGTGAGGCAGAGTATCCTGGCAGAGGGCCATGGTGGAGTGGGGCTTCATGGTGGCCAGGGAGCAGACAGCTCGGAAGGGACTGAGCACACGGTCACAAGACGGCACCTCACCGAGTGACTTGCTTCCTTCAACAAGCTCCACCTCCTCATAGTCCCCAGCTCCCAGCTAGAAAGCCAGCAGGGATTAATCCCCAGGCCAGTCTGAGCCCTCGAGTTCTCATCCTGAGAAGAGTCTATCAATCGGTTGGGGACAGTGGAAGGGGAGAAGGTGGGGTGTGAGGCATAGAAAGGAACGGAGGAAGGAAAAGGGGGGAGGGACCACTTTCAGCCAAGTCTCCCACCTCAGAAATCTCTCCAGAAGACACAGTGCCAAACTTCAGAATGAAGCTTGGGAAAGACTTTGCAAAGAAAGAGAGAAACTCAGATGTCCTTCCCTCCCAGTTCTCAGGAAGGCGCAGAATGAACTGATTGCCTTCACCCAGGGGATCTGCTTGGAAATGGCAAAATTTGAATTCTACCTGAATATTCAGATTAGGGGAATTGGGGGGACCAGATGGTGTCACAGAACCGCGTGACCGCGTCTCCTCTTTGGTTTTGTAATGAGTTCATTTACAAATGCTGCGTGCTTCTGCCTGGCTTCGGGGAACTTAGGAGAGAGACCAGACGGGTACATGTTCCTCGGTCTTAATGAAGTGTCTTTATGTGGGCACCCTACATTTAGAAATTGGGGGACAGAATCAAATTGGACCAATTACAGGGACATCTCATTTATCTGTCAGCGTCAAGGAAGACGTTGTTCAACTAAATGGATTTTTACAGATAACTGAATATTGCTTCTCTAAAGTGTCCCTACCACCATTAAGCAACTTGGGTTGGAAATGCTAAGGGCCACTTGACATCAGACTGACACTCTCAAGGCAGCATTGGTAGGTCAGCTGTCCTCTTGTCTTCCCAGGGCTATTAAGTCTGTCCAGACCCACAGGGGCCCTTCCCCAGACCCTCCGTTCTGGCCTCTATATGTGCCCCGAGGTAGCCCAGTGCTAAGCAGTGGGAAGTGGAAGAAACTGTCACATCTACCAGAGAAAATGACACAGGAAGACTTCTTATAGCACTGTGGGGCCTGAACCGGGACCCCTAAAGGTACTGACGAAGCTCATTTCGAGGTAAGGCCCAGTAAGACTGCATTTGGAGAGAGAGACACAGATGAGGGTTAATGAGACAGGAGGCCCTCATCCAACATGACCATCGGATTAGCTGCTTTTCTTGTGGCTGTGACAGAAAAACCTGACAAATGCAACTTAAAGAAGTGTTTCGGGCTCTCCAGAGGGGCGGAGCCGACAGAATGGAGCTATATACGGGGGGTCATTAGACTGGCGCTACACAGTGCTCTCTGGAAAGACCAGCAAAGCTATCTTCACACTGCAGAGGCTGAGAACAGCAGCTTCTCCGTCTTCCAGGCTGCAGGCCTCAGCATCCCCATCTAGTGCTGCGGGCCTGGGGGGGTCCTGGAGACACTGGTCTTCAGCCTTGAAGAAGCTGGCTTCCGACAGCAGTGGATGACGTAACAGCAGCAGGAGAGCTCACCAGTCAAGGCCACGGAGCAGGAAACAAGTGCTTTCCCTCAGACCTCTTTACATCTGGGCCGCCATGTTTCCAGTGGGTCCAGCAGCTTCACTTAAGAAAATCTCTCACCCCCACGCCAGAGGCTAACCTAATCTAGAGAACCAATGTGCCTGGCTGCTTGCCTCCTATGTCATTCTGCGTCCTGTCAAGCTGCCCGTCAAAACTATCCATCACAGGAAGGAAGGTTTACTTGAGCTCAGTTTGAGGATACAGTCTTCACATGGGCGGGCACGGCGACAGCAGCTTGAGGAGGCCTGTCCCGTCAGAAAGTGGAGAAAAGTGAGTTCTGGTGCCCAGCTACCTTCTTCCTTCTTATGAAGTCTGGAACTCTAGCCCGTGGGATGGTGCCGGTCAGAGTTAGGGTGGGTCTTTCCATTTGAATCTAGATCCTGACAAGGTGACTAACCACCAAGACACAGACACACAGAGGGAGACCCCGGAAGACACAGAGGGAGACCCCGGAGGACACAGAGGGAGACCCCGGAGGACACAGAGGGAGACCCCGGAGGACACAGAGGGAGACCCCGGAGGACACAGAGGGAGACCCCGGAGGACACAGAGGGAGACCCCGGAGGACACAGAGGGAGACCCCGGAGGACACAGAGGGAGACCCCGGAGGACACAGAGGGAGACCCCGGAGGACACAGAGGGAGACCCCGGAGGACACAGAGGGAGACCCCGGAGGACACAGAGGGAGACCCCGGAGGACACAGAGGGAGACCCCGGAGGACACAGAGGGAGACCCTGGAAGACACAGAGGGAGACCCCGGAGGACACAGAGGGGAGAGTGAACAGCATCCATCAGCTAGAGAGACCTCATAAGAGGTTGTGCCTGGCTCTGGGCTCCAGGGTTGCAGCCGCCAACATGGTGTCCTGTTGCTTAACCCCGGGTCTGCATTCAGTGACAGCATCCTGATCGGACACACACAGAAGATGCCACCTGCTGGTACCCTGGCAAGTGACTCAGACTGTAGCCAGCACCTCCCAATGTTCCAGAGGGTAGGAAGGGTGGTCACAGGGGGGAGCAAAATTTCCTTCTTCTTGAGCGAGAGAGAGCTGGGCTGGCTGTGGGAGTCAGCTGGTGGGCATCATGTCTCCCTCAGCCACAGGTAAGGGTGAGCTAGCCTCCAGTGGGAAGAAGCAGGTGACCTGGCTAGGCTACGAGTAACCATTTTAAATCCAGAGTTCTTGATCTCACCAGAGGGCCAGCAGTCAGCCCTCGGGTATCTAGCCTTCAAGGCTGATCTGGATGAACAGGCATCCAGGAGAGAGGTCCTCCCAAGGTCCAGGATGGAGCCATTACTGGCGGACCCACCCCGTCTGCACTGTTCGCTCCTGCCCTGCCAGGCTCCTGCACAGGGCCTTTGTCACCACATGGACTTGTTCCCTGCTCAGAGTGTCTTATGTTCATGGCAAGAAAATCTATCTCCACACAGGGGGTCTCTGCAGGAGATTTTACGACCTGTGGAGCCAGCAATCTGCTTACAAGAGTGGCTTTGTCAGGCCCCAAATGAGCAGTGGTCCTGCAGGTGGGTTTCCTCCCTACAGTTGAACACACTGAAGGAGAAATCCCCCACCCAGCCCTCCAGCATGGAAAGGCAGCCCTCTACCCACAGACTCAGGGAGCCTGAGCTGCGAGGCAGGTCGCTCCTACGCCTCAGGTCAAGGATAAGACAGCACTTTGAGCCTGCAAAAACAGTAAGTAAACATGGAGCTGGAGAGACGGCTAGGTAGTTAAAAGTACCAGCTGCTATTGCAGAGGGCCAGGGTTTGGTTCCCAGCACCCACATGGCAGCTAACAATTGTCCATAACGCCAGTTCCAGGTGATCCAATGCCTGCCTCTGGCCTCTTTGTAACAGTCATCTCACACCTCAGGAGCTCAGTCAAGATGGTGCTCACAAGCGAAGGTCCGTTTTGAGTCTGCAGAGACCTGTGGTTCGGGGGGCAGCTCTGCGCCCCTCCACTGGGCTTCAGATGTTTGGGTTGAGCTTGCTGTTCCCGCTTTGGGTAGACTCAGGTCTCCAGGGATGTCCAGGAGACACCCATCAGGTTTCTGCAGAATCAAAATGGACCTTTGCTTGTGTAGGAAGCGGGATTCAGGAACCCAGCCAAGGACAGGACACGGATGACAGCTGAGATGGTTAACATGGCTGTCCACTTGGCAGGATCGAGAACCACCATGTAGACAAGCCTCTGGGTGTGTCTGTGAGGGGTTACCTAGAGCAGGCTAAATGGAGCAGGAAGACCCATCCTCAGTGTAGACAGCACCAGCACCTGAGCTGGGGTCCCGGACTAGATATAAAGGAGAGAATGAGCTAAGCACCAGCGTTCATCTCTGATTCTTGACCACTGATCGTGTGACCTGCTGCTTACGCTCCCGCCACCGTGCCTTCCCCACCATAACGAACCAATGCAAACTGTGAGCTGAAACCAACTCTTTAGGGTATTCTGCTAGGTGTTTGTCATAGCAATGAGACAGGTATGTAACCAGCGCAATCCCCCTGAGGACAGTGGACAGAGTGTTCCGTGTCCGTGTGCCCTAAGTACAAACCCCATGGAGATCCAATTTTAGCAAAAGGACTATGGCTGCTCGCTCTTCTTTTAAACTTTGTTTTTCTATTTGTTCTTATGAGTACAGGGGGTGGGGATGTGCACATGAGTGCAATGCTCTCAAAGCCTGGAAGGAGGTATTCTATCTCCCGGAACTGGAGTTCCAGGTGCTTGTGAGCTGCCCAAAGTGGATCCTGGGAAGGAAACTTGGGTCCTCTGAAAGAGCAACCAGCACTTTAAACCCCTGAATCGTCTCTCCAGAATTCTTCTTTTAAACTTTTACGCAAGTGTAGAAGAATTTGGGAGAGTGTGGCTATCCCAGACGCCAGCTCCGAATTTTCCCAAACAGAACATAATCAAGCAGGCAGCACTTAAATCAGGAAATGAAAAATCACAGCTCTCAGAGACCTCGCCTAGCTCCTTCCAATCAGCCCCACTTCCCGAGGGTAACACGACCGACTTCTAAATTCCTAGATTAGTTTAATCTGTCTTTGTTCCCGATGATGTATGTACTCACCGATATCTGACTCTGTTCTCTCAGCATCATGTTTATGAGACTCATCCACACGACTCTGCAGTGGAAGATGCCGCATCCTCGTAGAAAGACGAAGAGACGGAAGGTGTGCTTGGCCTCCGGATGCCCTCATGCTTCCACAGTGGGGCTCATGCAACTGGGGCCTCTGCAGCGCTGTGGGTGCGCAAGTGCAGGCTGTCATTAGGGTGAGGGGGCTGTGCCTACTCCTCAGTTGCTGGCCCGATGGCAGTAGACTTGGTTTAGTTGGAGATTGCTGTGAAACTCAGCCTGTCTAAAGTGGCTTGGAACATAGCACGCTCCCACCCCGCAGTGCCAGGGCTCTTGGCCAACACTTCTATGTCCTTTTTGGTTTGTAACCTCTTTGGTGAATAGTTTTCGGGACATGCTATGGTTTCCATTTGATTTTGAATTATCCAATATGTAGAAAAGAAGGGCCTGCTTTGTAGGACACAGTGGCCATTTGGAAATTCTTCTTTGGGAGGGCCTAAACTGTCTGGTCCTGTTGCTTGCCCCACCGGTTTCTTATGAATGTGTAGTTTGCTAGTTTGCCTTCTGTTGCTGTGATAAACACTGTATTAGCCAGGTTCTCCAAAGAAACAGAACAGGCAGAATGAATATCAGCTTAGCTCACAGGATAGAGCCCGAGTAGTCCAACAATGGCTGCACCACACTGGAGAGGCTGAGAATCCGTAGTCGCTCAGTCCACGAGGCTGGACGTCTCAGTAGTCCCAATCTGGCGCTGAAGGTCTGACGAATTCCAAAAGATCAGCTAGTCTTCAGTCTACAGCAGCAAGACAAACTCACCAGTGAGAGAGAAGGCAAGCAGCAAGAAGCCTGGCGTTCTCCTCTGCCGTGGTCTTTTATACAGGCTGCCATCAGAAGGTGACACCCACATTTAGGGTGTGTTTCCAACTTCAGATGATCCGATCAAGAAGATCTCTCTCATTTCAGTTAATCCCAGGCCCAGTCAAGTTGACACCCAGGATTAACCATCACAGACACCATGACCAAAACAACTTGAAGAAAGAGTTTATTTCATCTTACAGGTCACAGTCCATCTTTAAGGGAAGATAGAACAGGAACTCAGCCACATTTCTTACACAGCCCAGGCACTCCTGTCCAGAAGCAGCACGACGTGCAGTGTGCTGAGCCCTCCCATATCAACTAGCAATCAAGAAAATGCCCCACAAACATGCCCACGGGTCAGTTTGATAGCGGAAATTACTCAGCTGGTTTGTTTTTCCAGTTGTCTCTAGTTTGTGTTAAGCTGAAAAAACTAACCAGCACGTGTAGAAATCTAGAATGTTCTGGCTTCTAGTTCTGTGCTGAGCATAGGCATTGAGGACTTCACCACCCGCGCTGTGGGGTTTGACTCTCTGTGACACCTCAATACTAACGTGGTCTCTCTTGCCTCTGCCCTCTCTATAGGTGACTCTTTTTCACATCTTTTCAAAGAAAGCTTTGCACATCTCAAGATTGTAAGTGGTTTCCTATAAAATGTCGCCTTGGCTCGTATATTTAAACCTGAAGTCCGTCCAAAGTGATGTTGGGTATCCAGTACTGCAGATGTTTAAGTCTCCAAGCACCAGTCACTGAAAAGAGCACTACCTACATCTGCCGTTCAGTGTCTCCTTGGTCATAGATGCAAGTCGATCGCCCACTGCGGATCTGTCTGGACTCTCGTCCTGTTAGTCAGTCTGTGTATCTTGCTGTCTTGATTCCTTCAGGTTTACGATGGTCTGACCTTAGCATCTGCTGGTGAGGTGTGGTCTTGGTTTCATTCTTACAGACGTGTCATCTGCCTGCTTCTTTGAACTGTGTATGGCATTCAGAACCAACATGTCCATTTCTGGGGGACACTGGGAAGCTTTACTTTGATGTTAGGCTTGAGCGTTTTCTCACGTTACTCTACCCATGAAGGTCATTTCCACCCATGTTCACTGGATTTCGTTCGCTTCCTCAGGAAGATTCTGGGGCTTTAATGCAGAAGTCTTACCTTTGTTATTTTTCTCCCTAGAATTTGGTATTTCAAAGCTGCTCTCATGGTATTTTAAAATTCTGTTCCCATTTGTCACCATCTTAGAGAGGTGAGATTGATGTGCGTGAATTCACCCTGACTCCAATGGCCCTTGCTAAATTCACTTGCGAAATACAATAGTTTGTGGGTGGAATTGGGGGGATTTCCACACACATCAGTGTCACCTGTGACTAATCGCAGCTGCCATCCTTCCCTGCCTCAGCCTGGCTCCTCTCCTGCTCTGGCCACTGCAAGATCCCAGTGGCCTGTATCCTTGTTCGCACCCAGATCTCAAGGAAGTCTCTGCATTTCAGCACCCATTACTTTTGTATTTTAGAACTTTCTGTAGCTGTTCATCAGAGTTACGAAGCTCCCTTTTCTTCCAGGTCTGTGCGTTTTTGAAAGTCGAGAGTCAGTGTTTACCTTCATGAGTACAGTCATGTCTATCAAGAGAACTGGATGATTTCCCTGTGCTCAGGGTTCCCATTGTGTTACTTTGATTTTATCAATACCGAACCAGTTAGTTGATGGAATAAACTGATTGGTCACAATGGAATGTGTTCATCTAAGTCAAATTTACCAAGGTATAAATAACAGAGGAGGAAAAGCTTAGATTTCACTGCACAGTAGTGTGGGTTTTATCAAACTATTTGCCTGGGTGACACCAATTATATGAAAATCTAAAACACATCCACTGCCCCAAAGGTGAACATCCCTCCTGCTGAGTCCCAGTCGATCTGATCTCATCCCAGCTTGGCACACAGGAGTGCGCTCTGTCACGTCGGGTTCATTTTGCTTGCTCTAGAAATTCCATTGTGTGAGATCGCACAGTGTGTATGCTTTCTGTGTCTATGGCTGGCCCATTTGCTGAGCGCAACGCTTGGGGAGAGACATCACATTTTCACACGTATCCATAATCCCTTTTTAGAAATGAAATTCATTTTGGAGGAAATGTTTTAGCTTTAAAAGAAAGTGAAAGAAACCAAATCTTTACCCACATCCCCCGTGGTTAGCATCTCATGTGACCACCACTAGTCAGTAAGAGACTGACTTTGGTGAGGGACCATGAACGAAAACTCCAGCCCTTTCTTCCATATCACCTGTGTCTGCTCTGTGGCCACCCCTGTAATTGCTTAAACACTTTCTGCTAATGAGCCAATTTTATAGAGTTCAGCAGGGTGGAACGCCCATTGTTTTGGGCCTTTCTATTATGTATCTATTCACTCTGGGTCACAGTGATGGTTTGGGGGGTAGATTGGAAACCCCCAGTGTCTTTCTTATTGCAGTGTGCAAACATGGCTGTCTCAGGTGGCATCAGCCTCGTGGCACTTTGGATGTCTCTATAGCTTAGAGGGGAGGATGGACCAAGCATCCTTTTATGGGGACAGCCCCCAACCGGAAGGTTCTCTCCCATTTCCACACACAACCTGGCCTTGCTGGAATATTTCCTGATGACTATCAGGGGTTCTCCGAGGGAGCAGAGCTGCTGGAGTTAGAGTTAGCCAGCCAGAGTTAGGTGGAGTGAGAACCTCACGACCTGTGGTCCCAGGCCTATCTTAAGGGGACTGATGGGCACTAAGCTGGGTGGGCAGGAGAGGCTCATCTAAGCCCACAGGGCCAGGGCCTGGTATGCTCCGGTTCCCTTGCCCCCAAGAGGCCAACTGACCCTCCCCTCAACATCCCCCTCTGGACAGAGCAGGCTCGGGGGCCAAGGTAGCCCATCTCTGCCAGGGTCAGAGCTTATACAAAGAATGACTCCCCCGTGTCTGGCCCTGAGCACTAGGCTGGGCTGTGTGGGGATTGCCAGTTAAGGGTTAAGGGAAAGACGGGCAGTACGGTGTCCCTGCAGGAGTCGACTGTGGCCGCATTAGAAAAAGGACATGTCTATTCCGTAGCTGTTTAGTAAATTATTTAAAAATCAATCTTCCATTTCAAAAGTGAGCTAAAAGTATAAGCTCAGTGGGGGAAAGCATTACCAGATGTTTTCTTACAAAAACCACAATGTCAGAAAAAGAAAAAGAAGCTGTAATATGTTTACTGAGAACTAGGGGTCCTGCCGGCCCCTGAGGAAGCTCCTTAAAAGGTTTTCCATCTCTTCAGACTTCTGTCTGGGGCTTGTTTGAGCACTCCAGAAGCCCAGCATGGCTCCTGGTTCAGGACTTTATGAGTTTGTTTAATGCTCGACGCCTGAGTGCTTTAGAGACTCGGCTCAGCTCGGCTGTTTGTGGCCCCTGTCCTGTTACGGCCTCCCTCGGGCTTTCTGCAGCCAGGGTTATTGCCGGCTCTACCTCCCACTCCCACCAAAGGCTTATAGACACTGGCATGGATTCCTTGTTCCCAGCCTGCTTCCCCTGAAGGAATTCAGTGTGCACAGGCATCTACTCTAGCTTCCCTTCAAGGACCTCTGGGCTCCTGAACTTGATCCATTACTGACAGTGGCGTCTACAACTCACTTCCAGATCTTTACTGTTGGATTCAGTGTCTAGAGCTCCTAGTGACTGTGCAGCCACCCTGGCTTTGGGCGGGGTGGGGGGGCGCTGGAGGAAGGCAGGGATGTGCTAAGAAGAGGCTCTGTTTTCTGCCTCAGCCACCTCTACCCTGGGTACTCCCCCAGGTAACCTGCAGAGCACAGGCAACATGCAATTCACAAGCAGCGTACACCATACAGGGAACATGTACCCTGTAAGCAACATATACCCCCAGGCAGCATGCACCTCACTCTGAGAGGTCTGCTTGCAGGATCCTGAAGTGGTGATGGCTCTGCATAAACAGCCTCACCGTGGACTTGTCTGGTCCTGAGCACAATGGCACTGTGGCATTTCTTTCAGACCCTCAGAAGGTCTCAGAAGGTTGTGTTTTCCTCCTGCTTGCTCTGCAGCCTCCCCCAGCTGGAGATCAGACCCCCATCTGGAACAGTAGGGTGAGAAGCTGGGAGCTGGACAAGGCACATGAGGGACTCAACGGGCCCTGAGCTCTGACCTGCTGCCCTGCGCACCTGCCAAGCTGTGAACAGACTGCAGAGGTGGCTCAGCCATTTCAGCACTGCCCATGTTCAGTCTCGGTAGAGTTCGGGAGGGTGACAGGACGAGCAATGAAGAGACACGGCCCGGGCAGAGTGCAGAGGCTCTCGGCTCTCTGTCCCTGATCACCAGGCTCCCACTCAGGCCGTTTAGGGGCCCAGCAGTCAGCCTTCCCCAGGCTCCTCCTGCATGAGGTTGCTTACAGGAACCTGCCCAGGGAAGCTCTGCCTCTTCGGAGCTCACATCTGCCTCACCCACCCCCTCTCCCGTCTCGTCACATCAGAGTGCTGCAGCAGGTCTGTGCTCGCTAACCGGTTCCCTCCAGTCCTGTTTGCTCCTCATCCACACTGTCAGGCCCAGCCTGTCAGCTTGACAGAAATGGGACTTGTCAAAGTCACGAAGGACTCCCAAGTTGGCAAATCCAGCTCTTGGCTCTGAGCCCTGCCCGGTATGACCTCCTCCTCGTTCTCCAGCCCCTTCTGTGATTTATTCACTTTTGGCCAAGAACCTTGTGTTCAGAGAAATCAACCTGCATACGTAAGACTGTGTCTCCATAGCTGTGCATATGAATACACATGTGGGTTCAGCAGTACAGCACATGCCTAGCATTTGTGCGGCCCTGAATCCAATCCCCAACACTGCAAAAAATAAAAATTTAAAAAATTTTTAAAAAAGAAACAGCTAAATAAAAATATGTTCTGTGATAGTTAATTCTGATCGATCTTGATTGGATTAAGGAATGGCCTGGGCATTAGTGAGTCCCGTGTGTGTGTGTGTGTGTGTGTGTGTGTGTGTGTGCGTCTAGAAAGAACTGAAGGAAGAGCCTCCCTGAGTGGGCACACTACCTCATGGGCCATGGCCTCTGAACACCAGCATCCTCCTCCCTTGGCCTCATGCTCTGAGGTGTGCAGAGGTGAGGGTCCCAGTCACATGCCTGGACTCACATTCCCCAAGACGATGAACTGAATCCCTTACACTGTGACCCTCCTCTAGTAAGATACTCTCTCAGGAGTCTAGTCACAGCAATGAGAAAAGTAACTGATTGACAGACAGACAGACATATATGTACACATATGTGTGGGGAACTGAAGTATAGGGATCAGCTCATTGACTGTGGAGATGGGACTTCGTAGTCTGGGAGAAACAGAAGGATGGAGGCCAGGGAAAGGGCAGGGTGGCGCTACAGAATCTCAGACCCTGAGTCAAACGGACGACCCTCCGCAGTGTGTCTTGTCCAGTCAGTTGAAGGGCTCGAAGGAAAGAGCTGAGACCTCTGAGGAAAGGAGACTTTGCCAGAGCCCTGTGCAGGGCCTCCCTGGGCCTCCCCTCTGCTCCCTGACTGGCCACCACGCCAAAGCAGCATCTCCCTCCACAAAGCATCTCCGCCACAAGTGAGGGCTGCTGCCGGAGAGCCAAGGTGCAGGTCTGCAAGAGACCAGGGGCCGCCCAGAGCCATGCACTCCACAGCCCACTCTCTTCTGAGAATGCTCTGGGCTAGCCCGGCCCCAAGGGAGCCTATCAGAGGCCCTGCCTACTGTTTTCAGGACAATGACCAAAGTAGTCATAGCATGCCACGGATACAAAGGTGCAGGCCAGGCCTCTCTCTCCCTACGTGCTGACTGGAGGGGTCCTGAGGCCACGGACCAGTACTGAGGTGATCTGGGAGAGCGAGGAAGGACCTGGCCTTGCTAGAGGCGTTTTGGGTACAGATTTCCACATGAGCTAAGCAGATGAGACGTAAAAGTCTCAGTTCGGTGCCCCTGGTTCCTCATGACGGTGCGCGGCCTGGGTCAGAGGTACAAGTCATGGGAGTACAGGCAGAGGGGCCCAGAGACTCCTGACACAGCCTCTTACATGCTAAATAAAGACACACAGACAGGACTTAGCCTTGGCCAGATCACTGCACCATCCAGCCTTCTAGGGACCCCAGAGGCCTCTACCCATCCAGCTGACCAGCAGGAGGGGACCCACGACGGTCTCACTCCCTTTTGCGTTGTTCTAGACGAAAGAAATGTTCATGGCTCCTCCTCAGCCTCATTGGTCCCGATGACGGCAAAGGTGCAGCAAGGGTTAGGGCAGGGGTCCTGCGGGGAGGATGAGGAGGGGAGGAGGGGAGGAGGGGGAGGAGGGGAGGAGGGGGCACTGGCAGAGGGAGCCCTGCAGGTGTATGCGATGGCACAGGCATGCCCAACTCCACTTGGTCTGGGGTCAGGAGTGGACAGTGTGAACAGGAGATGATCTGATGGGCCCTGACACAACACTGTGACTAATACTAAGGTTGCATAACTCTGCATTCCAGAGAGGGCATTTGGA
>NW_008339924.1:243634-270551 GCF_000622305.1 Nannospalax galili
GGGGAGACAGCATGGGGAGTGGCTGCAGGGACCGAGAAGAGCCCCCAGGTTGGGTTGCAGAGGTCAAGGGCAGGACAGAAAGGAGTCCCGATAGCCCGACTGAAAGCTGAGTGGGTGGACGCTCTGGATGGCCCAGGTGGTTCAGTGCACACTGCAAAGCAGGGCAAGAAAAGGGTATGGAGTGAACCCCAGAATAGCAGGGCATGAGGTGGACCCCAGGGCAGATGGGCAGGAGTGGATCCGAGAACAGCCAGGCATGAGACGGATCCTAGAACAGCCAGCGATGAAATGAATCCTAGGCCAAAGGGTGTGGGATGGCTTCCAGAAAAGGAAGGCACAGCAGGGACCTCAGAGTGGCTGGGCCTGGGGTGAACCCAGGTCTGAGCATCTGCTCCAACCCCCCATGCAGAGGGAGCTGGAGGGAGACAGAGCACATGCGGGAGGCTTGAGGCGCCAACTGAGGTTGCTGCTGCCTGTTTTGTCCCCGCACCCGTTGTGGTCCCCGCAGTGCTGTAGATCAGCACCTCCTTCTTCGGGTTTCAAACCTCTTATCATTTTACTGTCTAGACTTAGGGACATTACTTGGCCAGTGACTTGGGGACTCACCACATGGAACCCTTAGTGTGGCCCTCTGGAGCTCGGCTAAGGTGCTCCAAGACACAGATTTAGGGGATGCAGGTATATTCTTGGGTTTGTGAGTATGGAAAAGGGCCTGGGTGATCAAGGAGCTCATTCCAGGCACCCCCCCCCTTGCCTTACCAAAGCCAGGAAGGAAGCAGATTGCTCCTTTGATGCCTCCTTGGCAGAGCCACAGATCACAGAACAAAAGTGAGGACTGGGGATCACCTCAGGACTCAGGCACCCTAGGAGCGCTTTGAAAAGAGACTGCCTTGGGTCAGGGTCAGCATTTGTATAGATGCTCATAGCCTTGGGCTGCACTCTCTGAAAGGTCGCAAAACTGGATTTATGAATCCCCACAGAGCCACAGCACAGCTGTGGGGCTGGTGTCAGGAGGGACCAACTCTCCAGGAAGTGCAGTCCCAAGCCTATAGCATCTGACATGCTTCCCCAGGAAAAAGTATGTCCCAGAGGCCTCTGTGGGACACCCCCCAGCAGCAGTGTTGGCATCAGCCACTTTATCTCCCTGTTCACAGTGTATGGCTGGCTGGCTATACTCTTATGGAGAGCCCCAGGGTCTCTCAGCTTCTCACATGGGTTTGCACAGTACCAGGACCAGCAAACCAGGGGGAAGACATGGGTGTGGGCCAAAGCAAGTGCCAGTGGGAGAGGAGGGCAAGTGGGAGGGACAGCGGTGGCCCGATCTAGTGAGAGGACTGAGATGGGGAGGGTCAGGGTGGCTGACTGCTCCCTACCTTGCATTTATTATACTTAACCAAAGGCGAGACATCTGGGCAGGCAGAAGATCCAAGCCTGGTCTAGAGGCTGGACCCTGGGCCATGGGCACTCTCCTCCTGTGGCACAGGCACACAGTGATGACCTTGGTTATGGCGGGGAGTTCTTCTACATGAAGCAGAGGGGAGGGGAAAAACATGTCTCCACCCAGGAAAGATGATAGCTTCTCTGGAACTCACAGGCTGTCACCAAAACACTAGTGTAGCCATATTTAAGGATGCTGCTTTTGAGGGTAAGGTGAGTGTCTTTGAAAGGAAAAACCAGAGTGCTCTCTTTCTCTCTCTCTCTCTTTCTCTCTCTCTCTCTCTCTCTCTCTCTCAGACAGATGGATGAGTGGGTAGATGTGTTGGTGGGTGAGGAGATAGATGAATGAGTGGGTGGATAGTTTAGTGGATGTGTGTATGAGTGGATGGACAAAAGAATGGATGGATGGATGGATGGATGGATGGATGGATGGATGGATGGATGGTGGGTTGGTGGAGGGGTGGATGGATAAATGGTCACATGAATGGGTGGGTGGGTGGATGGCGGGTTGGTGGAGGGATTGAGGGATGGACAGTTAGATGAATGGATGGGTGGATGGATGGATGGATGGATGGATGGATGGATGGTGGGTTGGTGGAGGGATGGATGGATAAATGGTCACATGAATGGGTGGGTGGGTGGATGGCAGGTTGGTGGAGGGATGGAGGGATGGACAGTTAGATGAATGGATGGGTGGATGGATGTATAGTTAGATGAATAGATGGGTAGCTAGATGGAAGGATGAATGGATGGGTGGATGAATAGTGGGTTGGTGGAGGGATGGATGGGTGAATGGATAATCAGAATGGGTGGATGGTGGGTTGGTGGAGGGATGGACGGATAAATGGTCACATGAATGGATGGATGGATGGTGGAGGGATGGAGGGATGGACAGTTAGATGAATGGATGGGTGGATGGATGTATAGTTAGATGAATAGATGGGTAGCTAGATGGAAGGATGAATGGATGGGTGGATGAATAGTGGGTTGGTGGAGGGATGGATGGGTGAATGGATAATCAGATGAATGGATGGGCAGATGGATAGTTAGATAAATGGATGGGTGGATGGGTCCTGGGTTGGTGGAAGGATGAATGGATGGACAATTAAATGAATGAGTGGGTGGATAGAAGTGTTGCTGGATGAATGGATGGCTTCTTAGTTTGCTTTGCTGTTGTTGTGATAAAACATCCTGACCAAAGCAACTTGGGAAGAAAGGATTCATTTCATCTCACACTTCCAAGTCCCAGCTCATCACTGAGGGAATTCAGAAAAGAAACTCAAAGCAGAAACCTAGAGCAGAAACCTGGGAGGAACTCTGCTTACTGGTGCTCTCTCTCTCTCTCTCTCTCTCTCTCTCTCTCTCTCTCTCTCTCCCTCCCTCCCTCCCTCCCTCCCTCTGTCTCTGTCTCTCTCCCTGTCTCACTCTCTGTGTCTGTTTCTCTCTCTGTGTTTCTCTCTCTGTGTCTCTCTCTCTGTCTCTCTCCCTGTCTCACTGTTTCTTTCTCTCTGTTTCTCTGTTTCTCTCTCTCTGTCTCTGTCTCCCTCTCTCTGTTTCTGTGTCTCTCTATCTCTCTCTGTCTCTGTCTCTGTTTCTCTCTGTGTCTCTCTCTGTATCTCTCTGTATCTCTGTGTCTCTCTCCTCTCCCCCCTGCCGCTCTTGCTCAGTCAGCTTTCTTATACAGCTCAGTACCTTCTAGGGATGATGCCACCCACTGTGGGCTGGACCCTCCGTCCTAGGGCAATCATCAATCAAGATAATCTCTTTATAGACATTGCTACAGGTCAGTCTGATCTGGAAAATTCTTCAGTTCTGGTTCCCTCTTCCCAGGTGACTCTACTTTGTGTAGACTTGACAATAAGAACTAACCAGGACACCTGGGTAGGAGTCTGGGTGGATCTGTAGGAAAGCTGAGTACATGGACTGCATGAAGGGATGGATGATTGGGCGGGTTGATGACTACGTATGCATGTATGTATGCACTCATGAGTACATGGCTGGCAGTGACTATATGTGCATATGGATGTGTAGATCAAATGGATAAAAGAATGCACATATGCATAGAAAATACACCAAGTCACTAGGAAAGGTAGACATCTTGAGAAGCATAGGGAGGTGAAAGAGAAGAGGAAGAAGGGGGAGGGAGAGGAGGGGGGAGAGGAGGAGGAGGGAGAGGAGGGGGGAGAGGAAATGGGGAAGGGAGAGGATGGGGAAGGAGCAGAGGGGAAGGAGAGGAGGGGAGGGAGAGGAGAAGGGAGAGGAAATGGGGAAGGGAGAGGATGGGGAGGGAGAGGAGGGGAGGGAGAGGACAGGGAGGGAGAGGGAGGGGAAAAGGGGAAGGACCCCTGGGGAAGAGAGAGGAAGAGGTAGGGACTACATAGGATTCAATGAGAAGTGGGCTAGGTGGATCAGGAAAGAGATGAGGAGGAGGGCCGCTGAGGTTCTTGACTTGTGATGTGGAGTGTGATGTTCAAGGCCCGATGCCTGTGTATTCTGTCACAACCTTCAGCTGGGTCTCCACACCCACCCTCCCCTGCAAATGGTTGCTGGGGAGGCCATTATACCACTGACAAAAATTGTGTGGGGACCAGGGAGTTGACTCAGTGAGTAAGGAAAGCACTGGCTCCTCAAACCCCAGGGCCTGAGTTGTGTCTCAGATCCATGTAAAAAGCTAGCTGTGAGGTGTCCCATTCCTGTAGCTGATGGGGGTCACCGGGCCACTCTAGGACAGTGTTTCTTAAGATACCTGGTCTCAGGACCAGCTCCTGCCTCAGTGGACACCATGGGCCCAAGGGACACACATTCTCTGAGTAAGTAGTCTGGGCTAGTGCACCTGACCCCTCAGTGAACACTCACCTGACAGTTAAAAGGCAGTCACTGTGCCTGGATACTGCGCTCACGCTGTTCTCCAGCAAATAGAAAATAAAATGACAATTGACCAAAACAGTTTAAAAATAAATGATGGTCGGTGACTTCCCAGACAGTGGAAAGTGGGTAGAGATTACACGAAGCTTATTCTTTTTGTGATGGGGCAAAATCATTCACATCTCAGTGGGCTCAATCTTGGAATAAACGGACCATTTTACTTGTATCCTGTTATTCTAGAAAAGTTGGAGAAGCTAGACTTGACAGGGCATGGCTGAGCAGAATTAATTTGGGGTTTTTTCCTGTGGGCATCTTCCTTCCCACGCTCGTTTTTAATTCATTGCCTAGCCCCAATAAGCTCCCCACTCCTGACTCTAGACCCCCCAACATGAGCCAGTGTGGCTGGTGGAGGAGCTGGCCCAGGATATAGAGCAGCATGTAGAGGGTCATTCTGCCTGTGCGTCCACCCTGGGATCCCAGCCAGGTCCACCCACAGTCTGTTTACTGTTCACACCCCTCTGCTCCCAGAACCAGATTCCGTGCAGTTTAAAGTGAGGGTCAGAGGTCTTTGGAACAATTACAGAGAACAGAATTGAGATTGTTAAATCAGGGTGTGTGTTGTACACAGCCATGTGCCCCCACCCACCCCCCAAATAGCAACCCTATCTACGCAGAGCTGGTAACTAAATTAGTTTAAAAAGTGGAACCATCAGCCCAGGATAGGGCTAGTCAGGCAGCTGATGGCAGATGGCCCCTGGGAAGGTCAGTTCCAGGCTACTTCCAACCAGGCCACCTACAAGTCCCTTGGTCCACTGACCTTGGATGGAACTTTACCCAGAACAGAGGTCACTGAGGGGAAAGTTGGGATATCTACACAGTGATGTAAGTCAGAAAAGTTAAAGACGAAGACCAACTGCATAACTTGAGCTGGAACTGCAGAGATGGACCACAGGGGATAGTAAGAAGCAGTGAGGGATGCTGGGGCATGGAGGCAACTTCAAGAGAAAAGAAAGAAAAGAAAAGTGGGGGCCAGCAAGGGCTACAGGGCTGCCGAGGTCTCACCTGCACGGCTTTGCACTCAAGTAGACCTTGTCACAGCTCCATCTCCCAAGCCACCCTCCCTCTCCCTCCCTCCCGCTTGCCTCCTTCCCCACTCCTTCTTCCATTCCTCCCTCCCTCTTCTCTTCCTCCCTCCTCCCTCCCTGTTCCTGTTCTTCCCTTCCTCTCCCTCCCACCTTCCTCCTCCTTTCCCTCCCTCCTCCCCCCACCCCCGGCACTTCTTTCTTCTCTCCCTCCAGCTCTTCCCTTGCTGTGAGCACAGGGCACTAGCTCATTTTGGATATCTTTATCCAGGCCACCTACCCAGGACACCAGAGTGGCGCACAGCACAGGCTGTGGAGGAGAAGATGCTGAACCAACACTTACCTCTGTGCTCAGATTGTGATCTCGGATGTATCTGTGATGCAAACAAGCTCATCATTGAATACTTTGTATTGGTAAAATGTAAATTCAGTGCCCTTCCTAAGGAAGTGGCAGGGCAGAGAATTGAGATGGAGCACTCTGTGTTCACACACATACACAGGCACATACGTACACATACACACACAGGCACATACACACATACACAAGCACATACACACACGCACACACAGGCACACACACACACATACACATGTGCACATACGCACACACAGATACACACACGCACACACATACACAGGCACATACACACACATGCACACATATGCACACATACACAGGCGGACACACGCACACACATACACATGTGCACATACGCACACACACATACACACACGCACACACATACACAGGCACATACACACACATGCACACATACACAGGCGGACACACGCACACACATACTCATGCACATACATACTACACACATACACAGCACAAACACACACACACACACTTGTGTTTGCAAGAAAGAAATTGTAGTATAAGCTCCAAATGACGAGCATTGATCACCCGGGAACTGGCGGGAGGAAGGCGACTGGACTATCTGGACAAAAAAGCAGACGTCTCACAATAGTCAAAAACCAAAATGAGCCAGCGCACAGTGAGGCGGGTCTAAAGCAGAATACAAAAGTTCCAACAAGATGGAAACTGTGTCTGTATATAACAGACGACACGCAGATGAGAGAAAATAATGAATTTACATGAATTATGAAAACAGCTTCCTAGTTATACAAAATCAAAAGGGTAAAGCTGACAATAAGTGTGGATGTTTATATTTTTACATGGCATATTTGTGCTGACTGTGGTATCTCATTATAAATATGAAATAATTCCATGTGGTTTCCAAGAGGGGGAAACCAGCAAACGAGCTGGGTGGAGGCACAGCTGGGAATAAGATTTTTCCCCGGGACAGAATACATTGAGAGGAAATCAAGTGGCGTTGGTTTTAATTGGAGGTATCGTGAGAATTTGAGCTTCTTTAAAAAATGTATATCAGTTCTGTATCTGCCCACTGAAAGAATCTTGGGGAATAAAGGTGGGGGGGGTGAGAAGACTCAAGTAGTGGAGTGTGGGGGAAGAAAATGCTCAAAATACATTTATACGTTCATGAAAATGGCCTTAAGTAACCCTGTATGGTGATTAATAATAATGAAAGAAAGGGGAACCAGTTGTTCATGCACACCTGGTCAGAGGTTTTGCCAATGACCCTGTTTTTGCTCAAGGCAGCAAAGCCTCCTGGGAGAAGTGGCTGATCCCCAGGTGGGGAGGAGGCACAGGCGGCCCTAAGCTCTGATGCAGAATGAGGGGAACAACCAGAGGACACAGGAGCAGCCAGGAGGGGGCGCTCACTGGCCACATCGGCTTAGCGGGAGTTCCACACAGGACAGTGACAGACAAAACCTAGGCGATAAAATACATTTGAGAGTGTGGTATAATAAAAATAAGAAAAGCTTCTCAAGATAAAGAAGCAAAGCGTGAAGAAAAGAAACACACGGGAGGCCAGAGGATGGGAGGGCGTTGGAGCCAAGCTGTCTACAGAGGGACGGCAGGCTCAGATATGAACAGGTGACTTAGATACAAAGCAGACTTGTACAGTCCTGAGGAGACCCAATGGGAGGCCCATCAGTGGGGCTTTAGCCATCCTATGTCTTTCCCACAGGCTCATCCTGAGTCTCAACAGGAGGTGCCTCTCCGGGAGGAAGCAGCCTACCACCTTGACCCAGGGCAGTATGCACACCCTGTACTGAGGGGCAGGAGGTAAGCCACACCCACTGCACACATTTGGACATTGATAAACAGCCAAACACGCAGGGACTGAGCAACAGCCTAAGAGGCTAGCTGCGAAGAGACTTGATGGGAGATGGGACTCTGAGACCACGCAGAGCTTAGTGCGTCTACGGTCAGAGGGAAACCGTCACTAGCAGGACTCAGACAGGTGTACAGGACGATCACTTCCTCTTGTCAGGAATCTTCTGCTTCAAGTCATCAAAGCTCAAAGGGCAGGACTCACCCATGCTCACCTGGCCTTGCAGTCCCAGATGTTGAACAGGGGACTGCTTACTGAGCCCTGACCAGGGCCTGCCACTGGACCCTCCCCTCGCCCAGGACTTTCCAGGTTTCTGTCTGCTGACCATATAGGGCAGACAGACATGTATGTCCAGAAGCTCACATCTACGTGCCAAGGACTCACAACACCATCTCAGAAGGAGGGTCTCATGCAGGATAAGGTGGAGAAAAGAGAAACATTGGCTCTATGACCCTCTGCCTTCCTGAGGGGTGGGGGAGATGGTGGCTTGGAGGAAAGAGCCCTGTGTCATGAGGAGAGGTTAGAGCAGGATAGAATCCAGACTCTTCTACAGGGAAGCGCCACATCTCCAGACATCTCCTGGTACAAGTTCTGTACCCATGTCCGCTTCCCTGCTCGGCCCTAACAGCCAAAGCAGAGGAGCAGCCATCTTGCTTCAAATCCTGGTATAGTCCTAGGTGTCACAGGACCTCATGCCAGTTCTAGTCCCCACCAGTTCCCGTCTCCACCCACAGGAGACACCTGCTGATTATCGTTTCTGTTGATGGGTTAGTGAAGAGACCCTCCCATCCCGTGTGCCTCACTGAGTGGCTCCCCACCACTGTGCACATAGGTTGCTTTGTTAAATAAAGCTCATCGGTTCTGTGATCCTTTGAACTGTCTCAGACACTTCCAGTCACCTGGGGGGAACTTGTCCTTTCATCGAGTGGATAAAAAGCCGGCATGTTGATCACCGGCGAGATCCTCACAGTTGTTCAAGGAAGTGGGAGTGTGCAGGTCACAGATGTCTCTCTTCTCTAGGGCATCAGAGCTCTGCCTGGGGGCCCTGTCTCCTGGAGGATGCTGCAGCTGGCCGTGAAGATGAGAGGAGAACACAGTGCCAGTGCCGCAAACAGGATGTGGTCTGGAGCGTCAGAGGCTGGCGTCTCATGTGCCGACTCTCAGGGTATCAAAGGGAGGACAGAGTGTTTGACTGGAGGAAGACACAGCCCTTCCCTCCCCAGCCTCAGCTCTGATCTGTGGAAATGGTTTCTTTCAAGTCATCATTCTTTTTAATCTATGAGAAAAGCAAGCTTCCCACCCCAGCTGGTGGAGTTAATGAAATCTCCTCTTGGCAGCCCAGCCCAGGCCATAGGTGAGGATGCAGGACATGTCACGCATGTCCCACACAACACAGGGGAGAGAGTGGTCACATATGTAAGGAGGCAGGTGGAATGCACCCTCCTCTGGATGTGAGGTTCCTAGAGATGGGGCTGTGGCACAGAGACACGTGCTGGCACGTTAGTTACCGTCTCACTGTCATCAAATACTTGACAAAGGAACTGAAGGAAGGCAGGTTTATTCTGGCTTGAGCTTGAGGATACAGTCCATGGCGGGGAAGGCACGGGGCTGGCCTATGAGGCAGTGGGTCACATTGCATCTGTGGTCAGGAGGCAGAGAGGGCTAAAGGCTATGGCTCTGCTCACTTTCTCCTTTTCATTCAGCCTGGGACTCCAACCCAGGGGTTGGTACCACCCATTAAGGGTGGGTCCTCTCTCCTCAATCAGACCTCTCTGGCAACTCTCACACAGACACACCCAAAGCTGTGTTTGCTAGGTGATTCAGTTAAGTTGACAAGAAAATTAACCACCAGAATTGGGAAGTACCCATCTGACAGGCAGCATGGGCAGGAAGGATCTCTCTCTCTCTCTCTCTCTCTCTCTCTCTCTCTCTCTCTCTATCCAATCTCACTAGGAAATGGCTGGTCTAGAACTTGTAACCACCCACCTGCCTCTGCCTCTGAGTCCTAGGGTTACAGGTATGTGCCAACATTCCTGACTTTTTTCCATATTTGTGTTGGTTAAATTGATTGTCAACTTAACAATGTCTAGAACAAGAGATAAGAGACAGCACTCTGGGCATGCCTGTGAGGAGTGGTCTAAATTAGGTTAACCAAGAAGGGAAGACCCACCCCACAAGATCAGCCTCTTCCTTTTCCAGATAGTCCCATGTTCATTCGTAACTTACCTCTAAATGGTTGAGTGTGTGTTTCTCTATGTGTGTGTATGAGTCACTTTTCTGTTGCTGTGATAGAAATACTGACCCAAGCAATTTATAGAAAGAAGAGTTTATTTGAGCTTACGGTTCCAGGGGAATTACAGTCCGTCATGGCAGGGAGGTATGGTGGCTGGAGGTAGCTGGAGGAGGGGCAGCAGAAGCTAAGCTCTCACATCATCACGCAGGCACAGGAAGCAAGAGACCAACTGGAGATCTGGCAAGGCTTAAGAACTCTCTAAGCCCACCCCCAGTGACATGCTTCCTCCAGCATGGCCACACCTTCTAAGACCTCCCAAAACAGCACCATCATCTGGGAACAAAATGTCCAAACACTTGGAGCCTATGGGGGACATACTCATTCAAACCACCACAGTGTGTCTGTTTTTATATATCTGTGTATGTCTGTGTGTATGGGCCCTGTGTGTGTGTGTGTGTGTGTGTGTGTGTGTGTGTATGTAACCTAAGGCACACAAATTGTAGAAAGCATATCTGTCTCCCTGAGTCTGGTTTGTTCCACCTAACATGGTAATCTCCAGTTTCGTGCATTTCCCTGCAAACAAGTCATCTTTGACTATGCAATAACCGTCCATTGTGTATATGAACCTCATCATCTCCTGCTGGACATCCAGGCCCACTCCATAACTTGTAAGGGTCTTCAATAGAAATGGCCATGTGGGTCTTCGTGTGGCAAGCTGTGTCCTACTCCTTTACATATATGCCCAGGAGTAGGATCCCTGGATCTTACGGAAGTGTCATTTTCAGGTTTTTCAAGAACCTCCACAACTGTTTCCTTATTGGCTATACTTTGTCACATCCCCACCAATACCTGTTTTCAAATCATACTGCAGAGCCATAGTACCAAAAACTGTGTGGTACTGCACAGACACATGGACCAATGGAGTAGAATAGATGCCCCAGAAATAAACCCACACAGCTAGAAACCCCAAACACGCATTGGGGAAAAATCAATCCCTTTCCTTCCGTTTCAAAGGTGCAGAATCAAAGCACCTGGTCTAGCCTGAGCGCAAACCTGGAGGACAGCATGTGAGGAGAGAGAAGGAAAGGGTGTGGCCCTGAGTCTCCTTGCCACGGCTCCCTACTGGGCTGTGTCCCAGCCTCCTGCTTGGCACTCGGCCTAGGCAGGCCTTAGAACTTGCCTTAGCATTGATGAAGCCTGGTATACTGCAGGAGCATCGCAGGGGTCACAGTACCCTGCAGCTGTGGACACCTGAGAGGTTATGGAGTCCAACAAATGGCCATCTGGCTCATTAGAGGCACCCGTGGCCACACCCTAGTTACCTCACCACCCAGAGCACAAGACCTGATAATGACGTCATGGGGAGAGCCTAGGCCTCAGGAGACAGGTGTGCAGTCCCTTCCTCAGCCTGCCTTCTGGGTGGCATCTAAGTCACACATGCCACAAGATGAACCCACCACCCTTTCTGTGGACTCAAACTTGCCATTTCTCTAATATTGACACGAAGTGTTCTGTGTAGGACTTCGCCCCTGCCCACCTCCCCCGCAGGGGGGATGTGAGGACGCCCCAGACTGGTTCAGACTGGTTCACTTTCAGAAGAGCCAAAGGTTCCCACGAACTCAGAACGCTCCTCGGCCAGTACCATGTGCCTCCTGGGACGAGAGGAGAGATGTCCCCTCTGTGGAACACCATGACCACACTGCGTTGTCCCAGCCCAGAGATGTGAAAGTTCACAGAGAACTGTCCCAAACGTCTCCCCAGATAACCCCTGCTGTCCTTACCCATCCCCCAGCCGGTACCTCCCCTTCCACCAGGTTCTGTAGAGAAATTATGTCTTCAGCCTTTGATCTGCCCCATGGAAGACAGGACTGGAGGGACGGAGTGGCCAGTTCCGCCTCTTCTTGCAGAGGCTGCAGCTACCACCCAGGAGCTGAGCTGAGGGGATTTCTGAGGGTTGCCAGGACCCAGAGGAACCAGACACCTGTTCTCTACTCTGCAGTGAGTCACAGTACCAGGTACCTGACCATGTCCATCCACATGAGGGCACCTGTGTGATCAACATTAGGGATCCAGGATCCAGAACCAGGGCTTTTCTTAGAAGTAAGGTTCAGAATTTGATCCAGATGGGGTGGACCAGGGACAGAGGACACGGCATATCCCTGGCTCTGACAAAGCTCCTTCACCCAAACACACTTCTTCTGGTTTGTTTTTTGTTGCTCTGATAAAAAGCAACTTGGGAACCGGGCGTGGTGGCGCACGCCTGTAGTCCCAGCACTTGGGAGGCAGAAGCAGGCGGATCTCTGTGAGTTCAAGGCCAGCCTGGTCTACATAGTGAGTTCCAGGACAGCTGGGGCTACAGGGAGACCCTGTCTCAAAAAGACATAAAAAAAAGCAACTTGGGAAGGAAAGGGTTAATTTCATTTTGCAGGCTCTCTTCAATCATCAAGGGAGACCAGGAAGGCACTCAAGGCAGGATGTTGGAGGCAGGAACTGAAGCAGGGACCATGGAGGAACACTGTTTGCCGACTTGCATCCCCAGACTTGCTCAGCTAGTTACTTCAATTGCAGGGCACAAGCCCACTGACCAGGTACAGCACTGCCCACAGTGGACTGGGCCCGCCTGCATCAACTAGCAAATCAAGAAAATACCCCACAGACATGACCACAGGCCAATCTGATGGAGGAAATAACTCAGCTGGGATTCCCTCTTCCCAAGTGTGCCTAGGTTTCTGTTAAATTGACAAGAACTAACCGGGGCAATACTCTAGGATCTGTCCACCACATCTGGATTTTACAGACGAGGATGACACTCATTCAGTCACTGAGCCAAGAGGCCGAGGGGAAGGGCTCGGACAGCTCTGACCCTGAGCAGGACCTGGTGGTTTGAGGCATCCCCTGGCTGTGGAGCAGCCCCGTGGGCCTCTGCTTCTGCCTCCTGCCTCACTTACAGACTCCAAGGGCAAAGGGCCCTGGAGAGAGAATGAGGAGACCACAGAAGATGCTCATGTGATGTGACTTCTTGGAACAGAGAGAGGCGGGGCATGAAGAGGGGCCTTTACCCGACACTTCGTGGTGTTCAGAGATTATTTACAGGTGAGAAACGCTTTATTTTAAGCAGCAACTTGCACTATCCAATTAAGATGCCTAATTTTATTTACCTTTTCCACGATAGTAACAACAAAGATGAGCCCTGCTCATGATGGGAAACTAGGAGACTAATGAGTGACCATCGCCCTAAGACTCTGGGGCTCTGTACACACACCTCTGGAGTGGGCGTAGTGCCATCTCAACGCACAAGCCATGACACATCCCAAGATTCACTCTCTGGATCTCCAACCTACCCATGTGGCTGCAGTCTTTCCAGCACTCTTCTTTGAAATGCCTGCAGAATAATTCTTATAGAGGCATCTAGAAGCTACCACGTTGAAACAGACGTACCGACACTCCTGTGTCTGCAGGTGATCCATGAGGATGCTGAGCCCGACAGGAGGATGGAAGAACAGTGTTCGGGTGATGAGGAGAAGCCAGCGTGTTTCACTCGCATGAGATGCTGGAGAAGATGCTGGGAGCGCCCAGGCTTCTTTCAGGGGAGTCTTGGGGCTCAGCAGGCTCAAGTGCTCCCCCGCTGTGCTCCTTCACAAATAGTCTCTCTCCTTTGCCTGGCGTAGCTCCTCCAGCACCGAAGCCCCTGTGCTGTTCCTAACCATGTTCCACAGATGAGGCTGCCGGTGGGAGGGGACACGGAACGGTGCTGCAGGTGGACCCGTGTACAGTCTGCCGTTCCTACCCAATCCGGGGTCGGCAAACTTCCTTTATCATTAAATAAAAGCACAGCACAGAGACAAATGAGGAAGGGGAGGCTCGTTTGCCACTCAGGTGCTGTCTCCCCTTGCTCAGCCCTCCCTGGGGACCTGGGATAGAGAAGGCACTTTGGGAAGTGCACCTTCAAACAAGCAAGGGGAGGCAGCAGGCCCACCCCAGGGGCCACAAGGCCATCTCTTCACAGATCTGGGACAACTGTATGCACATAAATGGATGTTCACAGTAGCCCAGTGGCTCTAACAGCTGAGTGAATTTCAGTTTGGCCTTCTTAGCAGCCATAAGGCTGAGGGAAAATGAAGACTCAAACCCTTGAACAGCAGAGGTGACCGAATCTCAGTACATTTGATCGTGGGTGGTAGAGTAAATCAAGCTGGGATGGGGTGGCTGGACAGCTTGGGGACACTGCTGAGCAAGAAATTCCCACCATTCCATGTCTTCCCAATGAGGGACGGCAGCCACCTCAAGTGTCCACAGCATGCGTCATCGTAAACAGTCACGAGTTTGTGAGCAAGCTTTTGGCATGCAGGCTTTTATGAGTACACCAGTGTTAAAAACATTTTACTTGGTTTCAATGAGATCACAGATTTCAAGGAAAAGTAGGACACATCCTTCAGTGGTGGCTGGGCCTTTGCATGGTACTTTCCTGAGTTAAGAGTCTCAAGGCGTAGGGTTGGCATTTCCCGCCCCCCTCCCGGAGAGCCGGGGCTCCGAGGCCTGCCGAGGTTGGGATTCAGAGAGTATGGTCTACTTGGATCATGGTTGGGGCCAACCTTGAACAGGGTCAGTGAAGGGAATGTGGTCCGTTCCTTACTTCTCAACAATAGACGAATTCCTGGGGAAACTGGGCAGGCCGGAGGCAAGCCATGAAAAACACAGACGCTGTCATTTCCTTTCATGGGGACCCAGTTTTATTTTTGAGGGGAGTGTTAAGTGCAGATTATAAAAGATCAATGTCTGTCCAGGGACATATGTGACACTGTGGACTTGGGAATCTGGTGGCAGAATTCCTCTAGAGAGAAGTTAGGCATGAGAGACCTGGGAACCGTCTATGGTCAGGGTTGGGGGAAATTCTGCAACCTGGAAATGTAGTGTGTGGAGCTGAGGGAGATGGAGGCCCACCCCTGCTTAGAGGTCACCTCCTGCCCTAGCCATCTCCCCCAGACCACACCCCCACCAGACAGTCCTTCTGTCCACAGAACGCTTCCTCACAGAAAGGATGACTGCCTGGCCTGCAAGGCAGCCTCCTGTGTCAGGCTTTTCCCTGGGAGGTGGATGCTGTGGTTCCTAGGGACTTTAACTCTCGGAACCCACTTGATAATTTCTAGCTTTCTGAAATAGCACACTTTTACCAAGTTTTTCCCAGTTTACTAGAATCTGTTTACAACTGCAGACCATCTAAATATACAAACCGGACAGTCCTCCTGTCCTGAAACCATATTTTAGTTTACTTCTGGTTAGAGGTTTCTTTTGAGATCCATTGTGCTGTGAGCTGTGATCATCATCCCTGCTCACTTTCTTCTCTCTCTAGGCCTATCACTTCCTCTCCGCCCCATCCATGATTTTTCATAATTTTCCCAAGTCTCTTGGTTGAATTTTCTTTGATTTCAAGGCTATGAATGTTCCTCAGTGTGTACCTTTGGCCAGCAGTTCTATTCCACAAGTGTCCTAGTTTACTTTCTGTTGCTGTGATAAAACTCTCTGAACAAAAAGCAAACTTGTTTGGCTCACACTTCCATCACTGGGGGAAGTCAGAGCAGGGACTCAGGCGGGAACTTGAAAGGTCTGTCCATCCTTCCACAAAGAAATACCTTTAACCAGGGAGCTCACAGCCGAGGAAATGCAACAGAAACCATGGAGGACGCTGCTTGCTGTCTCACTCTGACTCACGCTCAGCTAGCTTTCTTACACAGCCCAGGCCCCACCTGCCCAGGTCATGGTGCCACCCACAGTGAGCTGGGCCCTCGACATCAATTGGCAATCAAGAAAACACCCCATCAGCGTGGCCACAGACCAATCTGATCTGGGGAATTCCTCAGCTGAGACTGTCCTCTCTGAAGACTCTGGGCTGTGCCAAGTTGACAGTTAAAGGACACTAGGGCAGCATGTCCTTAGGCCTCAGGACCACCATTCTGTCTATGGAGGCTGATGCACTGACCTACCCAGGAAACAGAGATCCTCACTTCATAATAATAGTCCTAGGTAATCTTCCATCAAGGAGATGACTCCAGAAAACTCCCTCTCTCAGAAGCCATTGATTACCTGAAGTCCTTCATCTACAGGACTTGTGAAATTCCTATGGAACAATAATATTTAAAGAAGAGGTTAAGAAATTGAGAGAGGGTGGATGGGGTGGGGGAGAAGTTGAAAGAGGAGAGGGAGGGGTAGAAATCTCATGTGCAAAATTCCTCCCAAAATAAAAAATTCAAATTATAAAAGCTATGAAATAGAATGAAAAGGTGATCAGAGTGACATAGTTTAATTTACAACCTTACAAATTCGGTATCGGCCCAGAGAAAAGGAAATGAAAGTCTGCTGTGCTGACAGCATAAAACAGTGGTTCCTCTGTTCGTCTGCATCCTCTGCCCGGAGCTCCTCCCTGGCTGAGTTATTCAGGGAGGTTAATATCGGCCCAGAGAAAAGGGAATGAAAGTCTGCTGTGCTGACAGCATAAAACAGTGGTTCCTCTGTTCCTGTCTGCATCCTCTGCCCGGAGCTCCTCCCTGGCTGAGTTATTCAGGGAGGTTGAGTCACCCCGGTGGCCAGCCCTCTGCCTTTCGTAGGACCCCCATCCTGTCAGTTCAGATGAAAAGCCTTACCTGATGTGCATCCTGGGGTTTGGAATTCCCTGATTTTCTGACACATGGGCTCAGTCACGCAGCAGACTACTGTAACCTTTCAACCTTAGCATGAACTGAGAGTCCTTGACAAGCAGGCACCAGCTACCAGCTAGGCAAGATGGAGACCCAGTGCCTCCTGCTTGCCTGTGACTCTCTGATGACCTCTAAATGTACATCATGCTGAAAATGCACCATAACAACCAATGTCTTACACTGGGAATTTGGGCTGGCGTTGTGAAGTGTCACCCAACCAGGTGGCAGAGGTCTGTGTGTTTGAGACTGTAGTGTGAAATTCGTTATCTATTCCTTAAAGTCTTCTGTGTGGCCCCGTGTAAACTTCCACGAGCCCTGCTCAGTTGGGACTACCTGTTGCACTTATTGCAGTGTGCTTACCTGTTCACATACTTGGTCACACATGTACAATGAACGGCTGGTCCTGAATATTCACTGCCTCTTTGAGAGGTTACTCCTGTCTGCCAAGGCCTCTCACTGCGGCTTCATTTACATTTCTTTCTCAAACTAGTTTTTATAGTTGTTCTGTGTGTTTGGATATTTTGTGATGTGCTGCATAAATTTTTACTTTTCTGGAACGTAGACTCTGCCTTCTACCGGAGTTAAATAATCAGTATTCCCTTTTGTAACTGTTTCTCATCTATTTCGACTTGTATTAACATTGTTACAAAATATAACACAAATAACCTTCAAAATATACACAGCAAACAGTTGCATTGTCCCTGTGGGTGCTGGATGCTAGGTGCTAGGTGTCATCAGGTGCCAGGTGCTGTCCTAAGTCCTTCAGCAACTCAGCAGCTCCCAGATGCACCTGGAGACACAAGGACTTGGCTGTGTTCCCTCAGTTCATGTGTAAATCCCACATGCCCACCTCCATAGCCAGCTGCTATGACCTCCTTCCGAGAAACTGGGTGTTACAGCCCATTGCTGCAGTTTAGCTTTCTGATTTTTGTCTCATCCACCCCAGAGAGCATCCCTTTATAACTTTCCTAACAACATATAGGTGTGTGGGGGAGATACATGTGCTAGCTCCCAACGGTCCCCACCTGCCCAAGTCCTGGTCTCTGGGTGTGGACAGTTCATGTGGAACCTGGGTAGAGAGCAGAAGCTTTCTGGGCAGAGAATAGTATGTGAGTCTCAGGAGCTGCTTGAAGTGATAGTTCCCTAGAGGCACTGGGCACCTGGGGGTGTTCCAGCCATGAACAGCCCTCTGCCTCTGGCCGGTTGTATCCTCCACATTCTACCGTCTCGGATCACAAGGCCCTTTCCCACATTCGGTGTGTGTGAATGAGGGGCCTGTGAACGCTTCTAGGATCCTGGTCTGTTTACTTTTACCATGAAGCTGGGGCTGTCTAACCCTAACCCTAACCCTAACCCTAACCCTCCAGCATCCTGGCAGAATGCCCAAGCTGAAGCTCTGTGCTCACTGGGGAACAGGGAATGCAGACATACCATGCCCCAGCCTTAGATACAAAGAGAAATAAAAAAGGTGGTTTGGCCTGTGTTGCCTGGGAGACGCCCCTCCTTCCTCAGACCTGCCTTGGCTCCCTCCAGATCCAACTTAATTGACAGCAGAGCGAGGCCCTTGCCACCCATCTCTATACCTAAATGATCATCTGGGACTGGGCGCATGGCTGGTGTTTAACTGTCTACCCTCTGCACTTTAAGCACCAGTGTGCCCAGTGTCCGAGGGTCAGCACTTACTGTAATGGATGGAAGCCGTGGCCCGAGTTCAGACTCCTGGGGGCTACGTTCTGTGGGCTTCCTTTCACCTGCACGCTGAGGTCTTTACTGCTGGGAAGCCTCCCCAGGTATCCCCAGAATCGCCTTTTCTTGCTGACTGCACAAGGCTCTTTCTAGAAGCTCAGGATGCCATCCTCACTTTAGGGAGCCAAGAGCCTGGCTGTGGGTTTCCATGCAACCAGGCCCCTCCAAATGCAGAGAAGGTGGGGGAGGGGGAATCCAAGATAATAAATCATTCTGTGCTGTAGTTTTTATGAGCCTCCATGGGTTGTCACTGAGATAAAATGTGACCAAACAGCGTCATCCGGCAGGAAAGCAGCCTGCAGCTCCAGGAGGTGGAGCGGATTGACAGGGCAGAATACCTCTCCATTCAAACTGGAGAGGCACCGTCCACCCGAGCCTTTTTCCTCTCTACCAGGCAGGCTCCTTCTGAGCCAGGCTGGAGGGCCCAGCCTGCCACTCTACCTCCTCTATTTGTCCCAGCCACTCACTTCACAAACGCACAGCATGTGTCATTATCATGTCCGACAGTCACTCCAGCCTCTGCTGTCTTTACCCAGAAGTAACAGTGCTCCATTCAAACTGCTAGAGCGTCTGAGAGAAGGGCGGTGGTGAGGCCCTGGAGGCCTCGTTCAAGACGAGTGAGGCATAAGGCCCACTGTGAGCCTTGCCACAGACACCTGCTGTGCACCCGAAAGTCCACATGTCCCAAAGTCCACCGGGGTGAGCCTGAGTTTCTCTCAGCTCCAAAATTATCTCTAAAAAGTAGACTCCCCCAGGGCAGACCCCAAGCTGAGCCCAGAGTGTGTGCAAACAAGAAACAGGCTTGTATTCGCTGCTTTCCTGCTTAGGTGTTTGTGGCAGAGTTTTTCTTGGATTAGCCCTGGGATCCCCAGTCCTGTCATGTGGGAGTCCAGGTGCTCCAAGGTTTTTCCCGGACTGTATGTCTGGCATCATGAGGGACAGGGTGTCCCCCTGGCATCAGGAAGGACAAGGAGACCCCTCCTTATTATGAGGGGTACAGAAACCCCTTTTCATTGTAAGAGACAAAGAGATCCTTATCATCATGAGAAACATAGAGACCCTTCATCACCATGAGGGACACAAAGACCCCTCATCATCCTGAAGAACAGGAAGACCCCTTGTCATCATAGGGAGACATGGAGACCCTTTGTCATCATGGGGCAGCACAGAGACCCCTTGTCATCACGAAGGACACAGAAATCCCTCATCATCACGCTCATGAGGTGTGAAGATCTCCAGCCATTATGTAAAGGTGTGGGCATAAGAGGAGGGAGCCCTGCATTCAGAGGCACACAGAAGCAAATCAAGATTGGCCCCCATCTGCCTGCATGTGGGGTGACCTTCATCAGGTCACTTTCCTTCTGTCTGGACTCAATTTCCTCCTGACACAGTTGGGCTAGGTGACATCATGAGGTTGTCAGCCCCATGTCATATTACCTTAATTGTCTGTTATTGACTACAGGGAGCCCGGCACCACAGTGCAGTGGGTGAAGGGTGCCTTTACGATCGATCTGCGCATCCCCTCACACACTTGCTGAGAGTGGGCTTTCCAGTGTGGCAATCAAGAGGCTCAGCATGAGCCAAGCCATGTTGTTTAAAACAATTTTAGGTTTATAACCACTTACGGTAATGCCCTCAGGTACTTAAAGATTTGCAAAGACTTTGGGGTATGAGAAATCACCTGAGGTCCCCTGCAACATGCCTGCCTTTGCTGCCCCTGCCCCCTGTAACCGCTTTCCATGTGCCCATGACCTGTAGGTTGTCACCAGATGTGTAGACGTGTGGGTGTCCTATGTTCTATGCTCTGTGTATTTGTCTAGGATGTGTTGATGGGTGCAAAGACACCATGTGAGCAGGCTGTGACTCCAGGGCATGGTGCTGCCATTAGAACCTAGCTTGTGGGCAGGCTGTGGTGAATCCAGCTGCTCCTGCAGTGGCTGGAGCTCGGCCACTAATGGGTTACCCACATCCTCACCCCAAAGTCCACGACGCTGCCTTCCCTAGGCAAAGGATCAAGTTAAGGATCCAGAGCCTTCCTGCCTCTTCCTTTGTCCTTCCCTGTTATTAAGAGAGGCTTAGGCATACCACAGTGGGGTGAGGACCGCACCTTTTTGCGGACTGCTCCAGGCAACCTGCCCGGCTCATGGATGGTCATCTCCACGTGGGAATGCCCAGAACCTCCTGGAGTAATTGCAAGATCTGCTGTCTTGCAGAATGTTCACACGCGGAGGGTCTTACAAACCAGCTTCCTTGTTTGAGCAGCTCCCTTCCAGGTGCAATGGACCAGTTGGCAGCTGTTGGTTCTGGTGTGCACCCTGCCACCCTCCTGAGGGTCTTCTCCTTATGAGTTTGTCTCTGGGTCCTGCCCGAATCAGGGTCCCCAAGTCCCTCACAAGCAGCGTCAACGCTGTTTGTGGTGGCTTGACAGCTCTTCTTCCTTCATCTGCCCATCTCCTCCTCAGAAAGAACTCACCCAAAGCAGCAACCGAGCTCTCAAGGGGAGACTGCCCATGGGTTCATGGTGGCTACAAATGGCAGAGCGGTTTCCGGCACTGCAAAAACCTCCCCCATACTGTGAGGGAGGAAAGGCAGGTGCGATGATTGGAGGACAGTGTTCTTTCTGGAAGCCAAAGGCTCTTCCTCCAAGGAAGGTGCAACTTCATTGGATTTCAGGTAACTTAGTGGGGTCTGTAGTGCTGGAACCACAGCACCATTGACACTAATACTTGAGGGTTAGTAACGCACGCTATGAGCCACGGAGTAGAGGGGTCGGGCCGGCATGATAGACTGCCCATAGCCATCTTCTGCAGTTCCCCAGCTCATCGCTAGCTCAGACACCAGTGTTGGTCAGAGGCCCTGGGGTAGCTCCTGTTAAGCATCAGTGTGCCTGGGAGGTCAAAGGGTAACAGGCTTCCTGTTCATTCCCCAGATACCCTCAGGCACATCTGCAGAACTGGAGGCGATGGTACCACAATGTCCAGGTGGCCTTTCTTCCTGCCCAGCTGCAGGAGTCAGGGGAGAACAGGCCAGCCTGACAGGTGCTCTATACAGACAAGTTACATCTTCTAGATACAGGGATTTCCCAGTGTCCCACTGACAGGTGACATCAAACGGCAGGCCCCTGGTGTCTGGCAATGGACCAGTTGGCAGCTGTTGGTTCTGGTGTGCACGCTGCCACCCTCCTGAGGGTCTTCTCCTTATGAGTTTGTCTCTGGGAACTGCTTGACTCGGGGTGCCCGAGTCCCTCACAAAGCAGGTCATTAAGGCTCGGGTAACAACTGGTGACTTGGGAAAACTGTGTGGCACCCTGAAGAATTTACCATGGGGTTATTGGGCTTGTTGGTTATGAAAAATCAGGAGTTGCCTAGCAACCAAACTTGTCTGTCAGGAGAGGATTCAGAGCCAGAGCCAGTGGCTTCTCAGAAGCCAGGACGGAGGTTGCTGAGCAAACGCAAGCACAGGAGGGTGGCCGGGACGCTAGCCTGCTCCAGGGGCCTGTTCAAGAAAGGAGCCCAGCGAGGCACAGTTGATTGTCTGTCAGGAGAGGCTCCAGAGCCAGAGCCAGTGGTTTCTCAGAAGCCAAGACGGAGGTTGCTGAGCAAACGCAAGCGCAGGAGGGTGGCCAGGACACTAGCCTGCTCCAGGGGCCTGTTCAAGAAAGGAGCCCAGCGAGGCACAGTTGTGTTCAGTCTTAGGAGGGAAGGTCGGGGGCTGCGTGGAACTGTTGTAGTGTGGCCGCCCACAAGGGGAGGGCTGGGCCTGTACCTGGGTAATGGTTCCCCAAAGGGGATCTGGCATCAATTCAGTACCTGGTCCCCTGATTTCCCCCAGCAGAGTTCTGCACCAGGGTGGACTGTGATTCCAGATCATCAAATCCTGGAACTTGACCACAGCTCCCTGCTCCCTGGATTTCCTCTAAGCACCTGTTCTCATGGTGTCCTAGTTGGCTTTCTAGTGCTGTGATTAAACACTAACCAAAAGCAACTTGGGGAGGAAAGGGTTTATTTAGTTTGCAGGTCCTGATCACGGTTCATCATCCAGGGAAGCCAGGGCAGGACCTGGACGCAGACGTTGAAGTAGAGACATGAAGGAATGCTGCTCCCTGAGCTGCTCCTCTGGCCTATTCCTGGTCTGCTTTCTTATATAACACAGGACCACCTGGGGAGGCACTACCCACTTTGAGCTGAGCCATCGCTCGTCAAACGAGAACACGCCTCACAGACATGGCCACGGACCAGTTCCAATAGAGGAAATTCCCCAGCTGAGGCTCCCTCTTCCCAGGTGTGTCAAGCTTCCAGCACAGGGAGGAAAGACTTTATTGCATCTTATACTTCCAAGCGAACTCAGGGCAGGAACCTGGAGGCATTAGCACGGATCACCCAGGAACACTGTTTACTGGCTTGCTTCCTCTGGCTTGTGCTCAGCCTGCTTTCTTAGACAACCCAAGACCACCTGCCCAGGCGTGGCACTGCCCACAGTGGGCTGGGCTTCCCATATCACTCAGCAATCAAGAAAATGTCCTGCCAACATGCCTGCAGGCCAATCTGATGGAGGGAATTCTTCAACTGAGGGTCCCTGCTCCCAAGTGCTTCTAGTTTGTGTCAAGTTGACAAAAACCAACCAGCGCACATAGCCTGGCTCTCCTCTGGAGCCATCAGCTACCTCAAAGAAACTTCCACTGGATGAACCACAGTTCTGGAGCTGAGTGGCTAATAACCTGGAAGGCAAGATCCGGAATCCCAGAGCCATGATTCTGCTCTTCTCTCCCAATCACCGACCCGCTGAGACTTGGCTCCTCCACCACTCCAGGTCCCCCATCACTCCCTTCTCCACCCTGTTCTATGCTGCCGTGTTAAATACTTGTTTTGTTGCTGTGATAAAATACTCTGACAAAAGCAAGTTAAAAGAGAAAGAGTTTGTTTGGGCTCACAGTTCAAAGGTGAAGTACGTCATGGTGTGGAAGACACGTCAGCATCTGGTCACATCACATCAGTAGAAAGGAAGGAGACGGATGCACGCTGGCGCTCACCGCATGTTCTTTCACTCAGTCTAGGACCCAAGCTCAGGGAATGGTGCTGCCCGCTTTAGGGATGGTCTTCCCACTTCAGTTAGCCTAATCAACATAATCCCTCACAGGCATGCCTCAAGGCAGGGTGATTCCAGATCCTGTCAAGCTGATGACCAATACTAAGTACCACAGCCCCCATGGAGAAGGTTCCAGTCCGCTGCGAGGAACCGAGCACTAGTGCTAGGCCTTTGGGTGCACATCTCCTAAAGATCTGTACTTTCATAGACCCAGAGCAATGCAGCAAGTCTTCATTTAAAATCATGCTATTTTCTAAATTTTCCATTAAAAACAACATGCATTTCTCCAACTTCTGTACATCAAATATTTACCATTTGAATTCTCTGTTGTTTTTATTGAAGATAATTCACACAAAGCTAGGTTTTTATAAAATGAAATTATGGGGGGCTGGAGAGATGGCTGGGTGGTTAAGAACACTGACTGTTCTTGCAGAAGACCCGGGTTCGAATCCCAGCACCCATAATAACTGTCTGTAACTCCAGTCCCAGGGGATCCGACAGCCTCTTCTGACCTCTGCGGGCATTGCACAACACGGGCGCACTGACCTACATGCAGGCATAAAACTCATACACATAAAATAAAAGTAATAAATAAATTTAAAAACTATGATACTAATAGTGATGAATGATAAGTCAAGCTTGTGTGAGGGGCAGTGTCTCCCTTCCAGGATTGCCGTAGGAACTGGAGTTTCATGAAATAGACATCGAAACACGAGCTCTTCTACTTGCTCTGCTTGGTGCATCTACACAGTAAGTACATGTGCCACTCAGCCTGCGGGGTGTCCTGGGTTCTGGGGAGATTGTGGAGGGAAATGAAGGAGGAATTGCAGAATCCAAGCTGAGTCCGTTATGTGGCTGTTTGAGTGAGGCCCTTATTCATCCACTTGGTAGGCCTTCATTGATTCGTATTGCTGGGGAGATTGTGGGGGGAAATGAAGGAGGAATTGCAGAATCCAAGCTGGGTCCATTATGTGGCTATTTGAGTGAGGCCCTTATTCATCCACTTGGTAGGCCTTCATTGATTCGTATTTCACTAACCGTCCATCCCCCATCCATACATCCATCCACTCAGGCATCCATCCATCTATCCACTTACCTGTCTATTCACCTATTCATCTACCCATCCATCCGATTATCCACCCATCCACCCACCCGTAATCCGTCCACACATCCATATATCCATGTATATACCTATTCATTTCCATCCATCAATCCACCTATCCATCCACCCATTCATCCCTCCATCCACCCATCAGTTCATCCATTCATCCATCCTTTTATCCATCCATTCACCCACCATCTACTTATCGGCCTATTCATCTATCCATCCGTTCACCTACCATCCACTTAATTACCTATTCATTCATTTACCCACAATCCAATTCTCTGCTCATTCTTCTATGCATCCACCTACCCTATCCATTTTTTTCTCCACCCAGCCACTTACCTCCGTATTCACCCATCTGTCCTTTATCCAGCCAGCCACTTACCTCCGTATTCACCCATCTGTCCTTTATCCACCCAGCCACTTACCTCCCTATTCACCCATCTGTCCTTTATCCACCCAGCCGCCCCACCCACCCACCTACCAATTCTTTCACCCTCCATTCATTTGCTCATGTGCCTGTGGCAGGCCCTCGTTGCTCTTGTGTGCAGTCATAGACCTCACTCTGACCTGCTGCCCAGAGGTTTCCAGGGGATCCCGCGCTGCCCCACTGTGGTCCTTAGATCTTTGGGGGTTGTTTGTATGGATCACCTCCCTCTCTGCATTTTTCCGTAGACAAAGTACTCTGAAGCCAGGCGTTTGGGTCCTAGCCTGGGCTTTCCTGTCAGCTGGGAGATCATGATTCAGTTTCATGGACTCTTCATGACTGTTCCTCTTTGGTGGCATGCTGAGCTTTCATAAGATGTTATGAGGATTAAATCCATTAATAAGCAGAAGCTGTTGGACGAGCATACTTGCTGCATGGTTAGCACAAGGCATGCTTCTGTGAGCTCTACAAGGCCTGGTGAGGGTCCACCCAGCCGGTGCACACTTCACCCACATCTGTGTGGATACTGTGAAGGGCGCCTATGGGGTGCTGTGGAATTTCCTCTCACTTTTCTTACCTGCTGTTATTCATCATGACACATTTACTCTCCCACTGAAGTTCGGGTCCCACCAAGCCTAGGTCCACAACAATCTGTCCTGCCATGCAGTCCCAGCACCCAGGGTAGGGAAGCACCCCACACGTGGCAGGTGTTCATTCCACCATGTGGAGGGTATCGTCCGCATACCGACGCCCCTCCCAAGCTGAGATGCATGGGCTGCCTCCTTGCCCATTAGACTTTTATTTCTAGAACATTCACTTGTTTGGGAGGCCAGATCTGCCTTTTCCCAGGAATGATTTCCTCTTCAATTTTTATTTTAAGCTTATAAACTTTGGAAGGAAACAAGCTCTCCTGTAAGAAAGCACTGGGGCCAAAGCGGTGCCAACACCTGCTATGCGATATCATTAATAAATTACCAGAATATTGCAGCATCTTAAATGCTCATCTGCTTGCGGCCGTTTGAAAGGAGCTGAGCTTTTCTGGGCCGGGTGCCAGTGACTGCTTGTCGGGCCCTGGAGCACGGGGGGTGGGCTGCAGACCGGGGGCCTCACGCCTTTGTTGGAGAATAATATGTTGCCTTCTGTTCAGTCCCTTCATTCCAAGTCTGATTATTTTCCACTCATGCTTTCCAAGGCACTTTTTCTATAAGACAATTAAATTTTAACGTTTTAATGCAAAAAAAAATAGTAGTATGTTTTAATGTGATAGGATTTTGTCTGTGTTTTCCTAGTGCACAGACCATTTGCGGGCTCCAGGAAGACTCTTGAGGATAAACACAGACACATGCTAGGGCTTATCTCACTCTGAATTGTCACCAGTGAAAGGAGGCATCCTGCTTTCCAGGACTGTGATCTGAGAGAGGTATGGATTCGGGTGTCAGCGGCATCACCCCCAGCACTCACACTGTGCTGGCTGAGTGGGTGAGGCTACTTCATGAAGGACAGAAAGAAAGTAACCCACGGGATGGCCTGGCCTTTCATTTCTTGTTGGTCAGCACCTGTGATATGTTAGTTCTAATCATCAGCTTGAAACAATCTAGAATCACCTGGGAAGGGAGCCTCAGTTGAGGAATTTCCTAGATCAGACTGGACCACGGACATGTCTGTCCCACATTGTCTGGATTACTTTACTTGATGTGGGAAGACCCAGTCCGAAAGTGGGTGGTACCATTCCCTGGTTTGGTGCACTGGGCTGTGTAAGAAGAGGGAAAGCAGCTAAGCAGCAGGCGTGTGCACGTTCATTGTTCCCTGATCTTGACTGATGTGATGTGGCCAGCTGTCTCAAGTTCCTACCACTGTGATGTCACAGTGAGGAGAAATGATGGAGGGAGAGAGAGGGAGAGAAGAAGAGAGGGAGAGAGGGAGAGAGGGGGAAAGGGGAGGAGGAGAGAGAGGGAGAGAAGAAGAGAGGGAGAGAGGGAGAGAGGATGAAAGGGGAGGAGGAGGAAGAGAGGGAGAGAGGGAGAGAGGGGGAAAGAGG
>NW_008339924.1:270609-286739 GCF_000622305.1 Nannospalax galili
AGAGAGGGAGAGAGGGGGAAAGGGGAGGAGGAGAGAGAGGGAGAGAAGAAGAGAGGGAGAGAGGGAGAGAGGGGGAAAGGGAAGGAGGAGAGAGAGAGAGAGAGAGAATAACCCATTTTGAGGTCAGAGCCCTCATGAGGCAATGACTTCTCCAAGGCCCCACCTTTGGACACAGCTGCACCCGGATGAACACATGGGCTTCTGGGGGACACTTCCAATTTAGCTATCGTACTGTGTCCACCATGATCACTCATTCTCCTATTCATTGACTTCACGTGGGACCGGAAGCTGGCATTCTGAAGAGCATAGTGCAGCCCACACCAACCACACATTCCCTGGTCATGGCCTGGCCTCAGATGGGTCTGAAGCAGGTGCTGGGATGAGTGTGACATAACCCATGCCAGTCACTAGTTCCCTGATCATGCCCTGGCCTCACCTGGAAATGATTAGGATTCTTACAGTTGTGGTAACTGTTGTGTGGGAAAGGCTGCACTGGCATCTAGTAGGCATAGGCCAAGGAATGCTAAAATGTCTGGAGCATAGAGGAGAGTCCTACTACCACAGGGAAGGATCCATGGTTGTCACCAGTGCCCCAGATGTCAGTGCACCGGTGCCTGGTCATGGAGCCCCCAGCTCACTAATACAAGACCACATTTGCCAACGTGACCGTCCTCTGTACTACTGAGAACAGCAGCATGTGATGGAGGCGGCCCTTCGGCATGAACTCTCACAAGTGAGTAAAAAGATGCATTTACAGAGGACGTACCACATGGGCTCAGGAGAGACTCTCTCAGACGTGCGTCAAGGTCTCCAGCGCACAGCGGCAGGGAACATGGCTACTTGTGTTGGTTTCTCCACTCCCTGATGTCTGTGCCCTCAGGACTCACCCACGGATACTCTTAGTGCCCTGTCACCACATCCTCCAGCAGGACATGAATGCTGTGGCAGACATGCCTGCTTGCTTCTGCTCAGGACCAGACCTGGATCTGCTGGCATTCCTGCACCATCAGCCTCCCCACACACCAGTAGCCTCTTGGTGAATCCCTGTAGGCTGCACTGCATTGTGGTCCACGCTGCAGCTGGCCTCTTCTGTGGCTCCCCCACAGAGGTTTGGTCTCTATGAGTCTGTGGCGTCCCAAGGCTGGGCAGCAGGTCCCTTCAGGAGGCCCTTAAAGCACGTTAGGGAAGGGTGTGGCCACACCAGCCACAAAGTCAGGCTTCTTTTCTTTCTATGTTCTATACAACACAGATATCCGGCAGGGAAGTGATCTCCTGGGCCCCTGTGAATCACTGAGACCACCAGGCTGTTGCTGTGGCAGCTGCGTGGCCTAAAGGATGTGAGGTTCCTTCCCCTTCCTCCCTGATCCCTATACATTTGCTTGTCTTTTTCTCTTCAATCTTTCCTGATTCTGTGGCTCTCACTCTTGAGCCTGGTATTACAATCCCTGACGAGCACTGACCAGTTCATTCGGCTTTCTGAGAAGATGTGCTGGCTCTTATCCCGCCAGTGCTGGCATCCCAGCCAGGCCCAGGACACTCGCCGGTGTTTTGTTTGCAGTGCTCAGGATAAGTGTTGGACAGGCCTGACTGTCCTCCTCAGACCTCAGTTCTGAGCTGTGGTTTCATGCCCCGAAGCCTAGGGCATATGCATCCCAGCCTTCAAATTTCCCAATAGCGATGCCTTAGGCAACCATAAACATGCCAAGCTGAGCTTCTGGCTTTCTGGAACTTTCTCCCTGATTATTTCTCATTCTCAGGAGGTCTCCTGCCTTGAGTCCTTTGACTATCTCTAGCTCATCCCTCTCGGGAATGCTGGGCTTTACCTACTGACAGTGAGCAGAGTGCTAAAAGGCAATTAGGTGACTTCTAGAACACAGGACCAGGAGCCAGAGGATCCCTTCCCCAGCAAAAGAACCAACACTAGTAGAAAAAAGAATTAAACAACCAATTAAAGTCTTTGGAAATAGTCCTAACAGCATTAAGCAAATGAAGCCACATTGTTGTGGTTTGCCTTCAATTCCTGAGACAAAACACTGACCAATCCCAACTTGGGGAGGAAAGGGTTTACTCAGCTTACATCTCCTGGGTCACAATTCATCAGGGAGCCCAAGGTAGGAACTCAGGGCAGGAACCTGGAGGCAGGAGCTGGAGCACAGGCCATGGAGGAACGCTGCTTACTGGCTTGATCCCCTGGCCCCTCCTCAGCCTGCTTTCTTATACAACACAGGCCCACCTCCCTAGGGGTGGGCCCCTCCACAGTGGGCTAGGCCCTCCTGCATCAGTCAAAAATCAAGAAAATACCCTACAGACAGGGCCACAGGCCAGTCCAATGGAGGCAATTCCCTAACTGAGGCTCCCTCTACCCAGGTACGTCAAGTTGACACTAAAACTATTCAGCACACATATTTATCCAGAGTATCTACCAAATCTCCCTAGGAACAGAGACCATCTGTGGTGATTGGGAGACCACTCACACTGTCTCTCCTGTCAGCACGGCAGAAGTTCCATTTAAGCTGTCTGTGGCCAAGAAGATAGGCCTTTGTCCCGTTAGGTCACACAGAGCGTGCAGAAAGGGGAAAAGCCACCAAGTCACAGTCATAGCTGTCCCTCTCATCCTCAGCCCCATCCAGATGGCAGAGGCTCTCACTCACAGGGCAGCCTGAGGATGTGGGCTCGCAGGGTTGAAAGCTCACACAAGAAGAGGAGATCACCTGCGGAGACCGTCCTTGACAGTGCAGTCCTCCAAAGCTCTGCCCAAAGAAACCACCTTCACTGGAAGCAAAGTGTTTGGTCGTGAAAATGAAAAACCCCACCTCTCCGTCAGACTACTATGCTAAACACAGGTTACACAGAGCCAGGAAAGAAAGACAGTGGACAGGATTCCTCCTGGCCTCAAAGGCTGCTTAAAAACTGTGTCTTCTCAAAGTTAAACAGTAGCACAATTTATGAACCAGGGCATGGCAGGGCATGACTCCCATGATGATTCATCTTCTCCGTCAACTGGATGAGATTTAGAATCAACTAGAGGCACATTTCTAGATGTGTCTGTGAGAGTGTACCCAGAGAGGTTTGCTATCTTCCCTACCAGTGGGTGGTGCCATCCCATGGACTGGGGTCCTGACGAATAGAAAGGAGGTGAGCTGAGCACCAGCGTTCATCTCTCTGCTTCCGGACTGCGGATGCCATGTGACCAGCGGCCTCAAACTCCCGCCACCACGACTTCCCTACCACGCAAACTGTGAGTCAAAATGAACCCTTCCCTCCTTAGGTTTCTCTTGGTCAAGTATTTAGTCAGTGGAACAAGAAAAGTAGCTAATACAATTAGTGATCCCTCGTAACTGCAGGAACCATCGAAGAGAAACAGCTTAATAGAGAGATTAACACCAGAGAACATCTAGAGTCTAGATTAAAACGTGGTCGGAGAGTCACAGCCCTGCACACACCTGCTAGGAGTGACGATGTAAATGCCACACTGTGTGGAAGAGAGATTTCGTGAGAAAAGTAGAGCTTTTCACACACATACATACACACATGCACACACACACAAACACACACAAACACACACAGAAACACAGACACACACATGCACACACAGACATGCACACGCCAACGCAAAACATTCAAAGTTCCAAGGGGAAGTGGATCAGAATCTTCAGTCAGCATAACTGTTACCTGAATTGTCCAGTTTTGAAATATATAAGAAATGAAAAGATTTAAGTAAATGTTTCCATGTAAATAAGCTCAAAGAACGAAAGAAAATCATCCTCAGGAGAGAAAGGGATTCACGGCAACAATAGCTCATCAGACAGAGAATTAATAAAGGGGGAGGAATTCTATTTAAAACACAAACGGAGGGCTAGGGATACCACTCAGTTGTGAGAGTGTTTCCCAGCATGCATGGAGCCCTGGGTTCAATCTGCAGTACGGAATAAGCCAGGTGTGGTGGTGCACACCGGTATCCCAGCGCTCAGGAGGTGGAGACGGGGGATCAGAAGTTCAAGTCTTCCTTGGAGTCATGGCAAGTTTGAGGCTAGCCTGGGGTACATGAGCCTCTGCAACAATAAAAATAATTAATAATAACTAATGACTGAAATTATTCAAGAGACTTGAGTTGGAAAAGGAGCTTAGAAAATTTGAAGATAAATCTGCAAAGCTTGGGCAAGATGAGAAATAATGTGAGATAAAGTATAAAAGCAATGAACAAACTTTCAGGGAAATATGATTTTATTAAGCGCACCAAGTCATATGGATCACCATTTTCAGAAGAAAAGAGACGGGAAACGAAACAACCTTTTAGAAGAGGCAACCACTGAAAACTTATAAAACCTTACAGAAAAGCGTTCACTTCCACATTAAACAAGCTCCGTAAATTTTAAATATGATAAAGGCAAGGTGCACACGGACACATGATGGCACCACTGAGATCAAGATGGTGGCAGAGCTTCCAGCCCTCAAGAAAAGCTTGACTTGTCATTTGCAGGGGATTTCAGTTAGATTAACACAGGGTTCTCATCAGAAACAAGGCAGACCAGAAGGAAAGAAGACAGTGTGTTCAGTCATGAAAGGAAACGAATGTCATCCCAGAATACTACGCCCAAGAAAAACGTCTTCAAGAAATCAGTGCAGGAGAGAGGGAAGGCTCAGCGGTTAAGAGCACTTGCTGTTCTTGCAGAGGACTCCAGGGCTCACGACCACCTGTAACTGCAGCTCTGAGGGCTCCCACCCCCTCTTCTGGCCTCTGCAGGCACTGCCCTCATACACATACCCACACAGAAACACAATTTAAATAAATCTTTATAAAAATTCACGTGAGCCCCATTCCACACTTAAGTTACCCTCATCCAAGAAGTAAAATCTTGAGGATGGAAATGCACAACTTACCCAGATCTGTAAAAGAGGTGAGAGATGAGACAGCCACTTCCCTCCAAACTGGAGAGCCAGATCGGGGCAGAGCAACACATAGTTTACATGGACAGGAACTTGTTAGAGGAAGCCACTTGGGAAGCCAGCGGTCACCTAGAATATTCTGAACTGTAATTAATGAATTTCTGGAGGCTCAGTGAGGACCCTTGTGAGAGATAAAAACATCCATGGGATCTAGCTACACAGGGTCCCCACACTTCAAACAGCTAGAACAAACTCTCACAGCAAACACTGGAGAGAAATCTACCGATGTTTCCAGCAAGGGTAAAGAGCAAAGGGCCCACCTGCCCCACCCTGCCCCACCCCAGCACGCTGGGTTCCTCGTTCTGTTCCTCATTCACCAGGAACACTGAGCAGAAGACAATGTTTGGAAGGAGCCAAACCGTACCCAAATAGTGTACGACTTGGGGAACGCCAACCGCTGTATCAGATTGTACAACACACTGAAGCCTGTTTCTTGCTCATGTCCTAGTTCGAAGTGGTTCAGGTGGTTGGTGACTGGGAATCTCAGGCTCATCTCCTCCCACCTTGCAGCTCCACCTTCCCCAAGTACCTGGGAGTCCTCTGCATCCAACTGAGAGAGGACAGGGTCCGCCTGGAGGCCACGTTTCCTTCCGTATTCACATCATTGGGGACTGTGCATCCCATGCCCACATGTACAGCAGGAAGGTAGAGATATCGGGCCCCGTGCTGAGAAGTTACCACCAGCAACCACTTCACAGTGGAGGAAGCTCACAGACCTGTGCTGAGCAGGGAGACATCCTCTCTTACCAACTGCATACAAAATGGGATCTTTTGGGCATAGGGACTAACTCCGACTGACCAGGTACACACTATGTATGTAGCTCAAGCAGGCCTCAAACTTGACACACTCCTTACTCACCTACTGAGTGCTGGGTTAACAGGTGTTTGTCACCATATCTGGCAAAACAGGAAAAAAATATTTCTCTTTGAAAATTTCATATATGTATACAACATACCCTGGTCTTATCTACCCCTCACTACCACCTGGAACTCCTCTAGGACTCCATCACATCTCCTCTCCACTTCATACCCCCTTTTTATTTTTAATTATTTTTAACCTGTTGGGTCCAGTGAGTGATGCCCATGTGCTCATGGGTTATCTGTGGGGCACAGGGAACCTAGCAGCGGCCACACACCCAAAGAAAAGTGACTCTTCCTCCCCCAGCAGCCATTAACAACCAAACAGTTTCTCGGCTAGGGGTGAGGTCTTGGGAGCACCTGCCCTGCTTCATGCTGAAATTTTCAGCTGGCTTTATCTTGGGCTGGTCTTGTGAAGGTTACCACAGCTGCTGTGAGTTCCTGCGTGCAAGAACCATGTGCTGTCCAGAGGACAGCACTTCACAGCACTCCTCCCTGTTCCCTGGCTCTTGTGTTCTTTTTGTCCCCTCTCTCATGATTCTCTGAGGTTTGGGTGGGTGGAGAGGTTGGTGCAGGTGTTCCATCCACAGATGGGCACACTCACCGTCACTCATTCAGTGAACAGCCATGTGTGTCTGTATTAACCACTAATCACTGAAGTAGAGGCTAAAAAAGGTGGAGACTAACCGCCAGGGTATGGAATGACTTCTCCCCTCACTCCTTACCCCCACGGTCCCAAAGGTCTGTTAAAACCAATTCCCATGCAGGCAATACACAAATAGACGTAAAATAAAAATAAAAAATAAAATGATAAAAAAACCAGTTCCCTTTACTGAATGTGTTCCCCATGATTGGCGTCCGTGCTGAGTCTCCATAGGTTCTTGGTGTTTTAGTTAAGGGATTAGAAAAGACACACGTGCAAGTAAAGTGGCAAAGTTTTATTAAGAGCAAATGAAATTCACGTTTTGGATACACTGCCAAGAGAAGTAAAGGGCCGTCTGGGCGGGAGGATGCTCAAGGGCCTCGTCACCGTTTAGGCCTTCCTTTGTGGGATCTAGGGGAGGGAGGCTCTGACCGTGAAGGGATGTGACGGGTGGATCTGTATTTTGATTGACAGGTTTGGGTTCTATAACCATTTTTTTTTTCTACTGTGGATGTTCCTTTCCATGAAGCATCTTTTTTTAACCACATGCACGCCTAATTATTCTCAGGCATAAGATGGTAATAGTGGTTTTTCTTTAACAGTTCATTCAGAAGACACGCTTTACCTTAATTCTGCATGCAACTAAAACCAGTCTAGGTCAGATGTGTCCCTAACCTCCAATGCCCAAATAAGTTCCAAAATACGTTTGAACAGAAACAGCCCATGGAAGATGGACAGACACTGTCCTGGTTTGTCTCCATTGCTGTGACAAACACTCTGACCACTACCAACTTGGGGAGGAAGAAGTTTATTTATCTTACATCTCCTGGGTCACAGTTCATCAGGGAGCCCAAGGTAGGAACTCAGGGCAGGAACCTGGAAGCAGAAGCTGGAGCACAGGCCATGGAGGAACACTGCGTACTGGCTTGCTCCCCTGGACTCTGCTCAGCCTGCTTTTTTAGGCAACACAGGCCCACCTGCCCAGGGGTGGCACCACCCACAGTGGGCTGGGCCCTCCCACATCACTCAACAATCAAGAAGGTACTTCACAGACATGGCCACAGGTCAGTTCCGTGGAGGCAATTCCCCAATTGAGGCTCCCTCAAGCCAGGTGTGTCAAGTTGACATTAAAGCTACCCAGCACAAAGACTCACTCCCTTTTCAGAATGGGGTGGGTACGCAGTTTGATGCAGGTGGTCCTAGGGTTGCTAGCTGCATTGTTAGGAGAGGGCTGTGCGGAGTCCCAGCTCTCCCCTGTCCTGTCTCCTCAGGAACGCTGTGTCCATCTCTAGAAAGAGCTGCAAGGCCTATTGAAAACAAAAAGGTTCAATTTGAAGAAGCTGAACGAGACTCATAGTTAGTAATAGCAGGAGATGTTAAAATGATCAGAAAAGGAAGTTAGAACAATGCCTAGGATGCTGGGCGCACTAATGGATCGGGGCAGCCAACAAGAATGCGCAGTGTGACCTGAGAGCTGGAAATTGCAAGAAAAACCCAAAAATGCTAGAGATAATAAACACTGTAACAGAGTGAACGGTGTGCACGTGACTGAGGGAATGCCCTCCAGTCTCCAGGCTACAGCAACAGTGTGCAGTTAGCTTTGTCAGTCTGATACAACCTAGAATCACTGGGGTAGAGATTCTTACTGAGGAATTACCTCGATCAGGTTGGCCTGTGGACCTGTCTGTGGGACAATTCTTGATTATCAGTTGAGGTGGGAAGCCCCGCCCTGAATGTAGGCGGCACCATTCCATGGGCTGTACAAGCACAGAGACATCCAACTGAACACAAGTAAACGTGGTCTTTTGAACGAATGCCTCCCATAGCTCCAGGTATTTGAACACTCTGTCTCCAGTCAGTGGAGCTGTCTTGGCACGTTCAGGGTGTATGGCCTTGCTGGAGGAAGCACGTCACTGGAGACAGGTTTTGAGAGGAGATAACTTGCCCACTTACAGCCTGTCTCTCTGCTCTGCTCACCTCTGTCCCACACCTCCCCACCATGATGGACTCTTATTCCTCTGGAACCATAAGACAAAAACTCTGCCTCATTTAAGTTGCCTTGGTTATGGTGTTTCATCACAGCAACAGAACAGTAACTAATACAGTGAGCAAGCATGTATTTATTCTCTTTGACCTTGACTTTGGATGTGAGGTGACTGGTTGCTTAAGTCTCCAAATGGTGGGCCATAACTTGGAACTGCAGTTAAATAAACCCTTTCCTCCCATCAGGGAATTTGTCATAGCAACAGACATTAAACCAGAACAGACAGTAAATTCTAAAACTGAGCAGTCAAGAGGCCAAGGACTGAAAGCAAACAAACAGACCAAGCAGGCTATCGAAGGACGTGGCACAACAGCGAAGGCTGTCAGGAAGACATTGCAGGAACAGGTGGGGAAGAGAGGCGTGCACGCGCCTGAAACAAAACGGGTGACAATTTCCTCCTAGGTTTGTTTCGAAATGCCAAACACCAAAACTCAAATCCAGGAACCTGAGCAAACATTAAGCAATTTATATATGAAGGCAGGGCCTGCAAGATGGCTCGGCAAGTAAAGGCTTTCACCGCCAAGCCTGATGACCTGAGTTCAATCCCTGGTGTGATAGGGCAGCTCTTGACCATAGCTATACATGTTGAAGTTTGGGCTGACTTCAGCCTCTGATATTACCAGGCAGTTGGCCCAGGGAACACGCATCAGCAGGACCCCAGGTGTCTTGGGAACAGTCCAGTGTGTCCTGGAATGCACCTGCTAACTGCAGATTTATGGCTTCTGTAGGTTATGCTTGGCTTGCTTCTGCAAAATAGAAACTGTCATTTAACAGAACAGAAGTTCTTAAGGGGGCTCTCCACCTGTAAGCTTGGGTAAATTTTTCACCCCTGGTTATGGTTTCTCTGTATAAAACTTACCCTAGAGATGGCTCAGAGCTGCACTGGGGTTCCAACACCTTTGTGTAGTCACTGGCAAGCTAATAAAAGACTTTCATACGGCAAAACTTTGTCTGAGTGGTCTTCTCTGGTGAAACACCTCACAACACTGGAATCCACATGGTAGAAGGAGAGAATCACATCCTTCAAGTTGACCTCTGACTTCCTGTGGCATGCGTGCACAAACACAGACAGACAGAGAGACAGAGAGACACAGAGAGCAAACTATACAGGCAATTTTAAACTTTCAATGTGAAAATAAAAATGCAAACAAGCAAACAGAAAGCCACTATGCCTGAACACATCATATACAAACATATAATAAAAAAGAAGGAAAAATGCTAAAAGAGGTCCTGAACAAAGATAATGATTACATCTGACTGACCATTGTGTAAGTGAGAAAATATGGAGGGAAATATTTCAAGCGTTCAGCAAATATTCCCACCCACCTAGAACCCTAAAACACCTAAAGCGAACGTTCAGAAGTGGAGAAGAAATAATAACTTTCAGATTATTAAAAATTCATAGACTTTGTTTCCAGTAGACCTGCCTTGTAAGAAATGCTTAAAGTTCTTTAGCAAGAAAACGATAAAGATCAGAAAGTCAGACGCACATGCAAAGGACAGAAGGAGAGATCAGTGCTCAAAGACAAACACGGTTTCTAATTCTACATCACAGTGATAACAGTTTATTTAAAACATTGCTAAGGGGTCTGGAGAGATGTCTCAGTGGTTAAGAGCACTGGCTGCTTTTGCAGAGGACTCAGGTTTGAGTTCCCAGCACCTATGTGGTGGCTAACAACTGCCTGTAACTTCAGTTCTGGGGGATATGCAGACACACATACACAAATAGAAAACAATGTACACGTGGCTGGAGAGGCCATAGATCTTAGAAACGTTTCACATTCCTAGACAAAATGTAGTTTCTTACTATATGCTGAATACCGATCCTTATCTTTACAGACAAAGAAGCCAGTCGTCCCTCATCAAAGAAGCTTTTTTGCAATCAACAGAGACTATCACAGAGCTCCACAACTGGTCACACATAGAGAATAAGTATCTGTGAGATGCCCAACCCTAAGCGACACATCTACAATGGAACCTCTATACCTAAAGCTCACAGAACCATTGTGGGAGAAGAGCCAGGGGTGGTTCATGACCATAAGGAAACAGTCTTCCAGGCTTCTCAGAATTTGCTCATATGAAGTTACAGCAATGGTGGCAGTGTGCACAAGACTCACACAAACTCAATCAGACAAAAAACCAGCATAGAGCTTGGGAAATGACCAGAAGGTTCCAACCTTAGCTGTAGAACTCTTGGCAGCTGATCACTGGTGGGAGAGGGAGAGACTGACTGTAGATAGGCTGACTGGAACCTAGTGGAGAAACTTGCACTGAGGGAAGTCTGAGTATACTAATTTGACTCGCTAGGCCTTAATATATATGACAGAATGCATGAAATCTGGTGGGGCTGCAGATATGGGAGGGGGTATAAAGATTATTAAGATAATTTGCATGAAATATGCAAAAATCTAATAAAATATACATTGAAAAATTAAAAATATAAATCTTAAGTAATATGTACAGTAAAGACCACAAGGAAAACAGAGTCCACGGTTGCCGTTGGAGACCTCAACATTTGCTCATAACATTATGGTGGACTGGGAAGGTGAAGAAGGTCAACAGAGATAGACTTGAACTCAAGGTCACCGGTCAACAGAACATAATTGACCTCTGTAAACTGCTCTAAGATGGGACAGTACATTATTCATCTTGCAAGGAATAATCACCAAAACAGACCACATTTTGGGGCACAAACACACTAAACAGACAACTGAACAGAAGGCACGCACTATCTGCTCTCAGACTGCTGTGGGAATAAACTAGAAATAAGTAACAGAATGATAACTAAAAAGTTAAACATATGAAAAATCAAACAGCATGTGGTGGGACTTCATGACTACCACCCATTCCGGAACTTTGTCTGGCTTGAACCGAGCAGGTGTTGTTGGCACAGGATGGCTGCGGAGGGAGCTGCTTTTCTTTAGGGGTGTGGCCCCTACTGGGTTGCTCATGGCTAGTTCCATACTCAAGAGTATTTTAGCAACACAAATTAGACCCAATGGAAAACTTTTAAAAGGAACAGAAGGGTGGGCAGGTAGGGAGGTTGGGATGGATCTGGAAGGGGGTTGAGCAAGGAGAGAATATGATCAAAACACATGTGAAACTTTAAATAATTAATTAAAAATCACATGATCTAAATAAGAAGTATCCCTGAGCTAAAAGAAAATAAAACACAATTTATCAACATATGTGGTGTGCAAGAAAATTTTGTAATGTTTTGAATGTACACATGAAAAGAAGACTGATTGTTGGTCACTGACCTGAGTTCCTACCCGAGCGCTAGAAAAAGAAAGGTAAATGAAATCGGAAGGAAAACAGAAGAAATATTGCAAATTAGAGCAGAAATCAAACAGTTTGAAAGTTGAAATCAATATATAAAAAAAAATCATAAAACCAAAAGGTAGTTATTTGAGATCAATAAAATCTAAAGGTCCCTAGCCAGACCAACCGAGGCAATGGAAGAAAATGAATTACTGATGTCAAAAATCGAAGAGGACCACAATTAAAGCGTGATTGAAGAGAATCAGGAAATTCTATGGCCCACTAAGTTGATACCCTACATGAAATGGACAAATTCTTTGAAGAATTATGTACCCAAACACAAAATCTGAATTATAGGCTATTGTTTCTTAAAAATAATGTTTGACATAGATTAGAAAAAAATATGTTTGAAACACAGGTCACCACAGTCATAAAAGAAGGCCGATCTGATGTTTTCAAACTTAAAGTTTGTTGCTCAAATGACAGTCACCTGAGACTCCAGCTCCCAGGGGTCTAATGCCCTCTTCTGGGCTCTGTGGGTACTGCACTCATGTACACACACACACACACACACACACACACACACACCTACACACACACAATTAAAAATAAAATAAATCTTTAAAATAAAGGAATCCTAGAACTCAAGAATCAGACAACACAAAATAAAAATGGGCAAATGATTTCAATAAACATTTCTCCACAGAGGCCTAAAAATGCCGCCGATATGCCAAGGTATTCAACATCGTCAGCCATCGGGGACGTTAAAACAGCAAGTTCCTGTTATGCCTGCTATGGTGGATGCAACAAAATTCAGAGAGCAACAGCTGCTAGCATTGGGCTTTACACTCTGAGCGGGTAAACGGTGCGGAGTTTTAGTGTTCTTCCAGTAAAGCAATTGTTTAGAGTACACTGTGACATTAATGCAGTTCTTCTCTGGTGAATTCATTTTCACACAGAAGTAGAGCTGTTGTCAGCATGTGAATCTCGGGCTGGATTTGGGGGGTTGAAATACACTCAGGAATGTTCTCCGGGCACAGGTCCACTCTTGGCACCCACAAGTTGCTGGGTGAGCGACTGGAAGCTTCGTGCACTGTTGGAGGAAGGTAAAATGGTGCGGTCACTTTGGAAGGCAGTTTCACAGCTCCTTGAAATTTAGACAGAAATTTTAGACAGAATGCAGCTGGAAAGAACCGTGCCTCACCTTGAACCTTCTGTAAGTCTGGTTGCGTGACTAGATCATCAATGATCCTGGAGAGTTGAAATGTTGCAAATCCAGAGCCGAATTACCTTGGAAGTATCTTTTTTAAATTATTTTATTTATTAGGGGTGTGTGTGTGTGTGTGTGTGTGTGTGTGTGTGTGTGTATGTGTATGAGTTATCGCCCGCATGTTTGTAAGTACACCTGTATCATGTCACCTAATGTCCATGAAGGTTAAAAGAGGTCATCAAGTCCCCTGGAACTGGAGTTAGGACAGTTGTAGCCACCATGTAGGTGCTGGGAACCAAACCCAGGTCCTCTGAAAGAGCAGCCAGTACTCTTAATCACTGAGCCATCTGTCTATCACGCCCCCTTGGAGGTACCTTTAGCCCCCTTAATAGACATCCATTGCCCTTCTCTGTATATGACCTAACATCTTTGTGATGTTATTAGATACATTACTTATGTGTCATTAGGGACATTATTTTGAATGTACATACAGACCACTCATCTTTGGATCAGAGTAGATTATCTTTTATACCCTTTGAGGTGAAGGTTGTGTTCTTGCATTGACACATGACCTGAAAATTCCATTCCTTGGCGTATACCCAGAGAAAGTCAAACTTGCTCACAAATGTGAGGCCAGTGTTACTGTCATAGCCTCAAAGAGGAAGCCACTCAGATGTCCAGACATTGAGCAATGGTTAAATAAAATGCACATACCTACCCAGGGGAATGTTACAGCACTGTCAGCTATAAATAAAATCAGTAGCAACATGGAGAATACGTGGATCTACCTTGAAATCACTGCCACGAGAAAGCCAGTTGGAAAAGAGCCAGCGCTGAGTCATTTCACTCGTGTGAAATGTCCCAGGAGGACCTGGAGCTGCCAGAGATGGGACAGAGGCTGCCAAGGTATGGGGTTCCTTTGGGATGACAGAAATGGTAGGGACTGATTTTGGAACTGGCTGCTCATCTATGTGACTGTGGGAAGACTTTGGGTTTTATGCTTTAAGTGGGTGAACCGTGTGGTGTTTTAGTGTTCTTCCAGTAAAGCAATTGTTTATAAAAAAAAAAAAAATACTGTGACATTAATGTAGTTCTTTTTGGTGAGAATTCATTTTCACATGGAAGGGAACTGTTGTCAATGTGTCAACCTCAGGTTGGAGTCTCAGGCTTGAAGTACAAACTCAGGAATGTTCTCTGGGCACAGGTTCACTCTTGGCACCCATGAAATGTCTCATCTCCTTTAAGAAGAGCCCTCTGTGCTCTGTGTTGGCGGAGAGCTCATTCACTCCTGGGAAAACGAGTTTATAGGCTGTAGCAATCACTGCCCTTGTGCTGTAGGAGATGTGAGCTGGGTCAGACACCGGCCCCTCATCCATCACTCCCCTCTAGTCTAATTTAGTGGATTCCATTTGTCCATTGAACCTTTGGAGGACAAGGCAGTGTAAACAGAACTAAGAAGCCCTCTAACCCAAGGTTCTGCTGTCTTCAACAAAAGGTTGACCACTCTGCTACCCTGAGTGACAGGGATTCTGGGTAACTGCAGGTCTGTGGTTGCTTCTTCAAACTTGCCCTGCCTTGTGGAGGAATAGTTCTCATGGTGATTTGAATGAAATGTCCCTGGCAGGCTCACATATATGAACACTTGATCCCCAGCAGGTGGCACTGTTTAGGGAGGTTGGAGAACCTTTAGGAGGTGGAACCTTGCTGGAGGAATTATGCCACTGGGGACAGGCTCTGAAGGCTTATAGCCTCACTAGACTTCCTGTTCTCTTCCTCTCTCTCTCTCTCTCTCTCTCTCTCACTCCCTCCCTCCCTCCCTCTCTCCTTTTTGTGTGTGGATGAAACGTGACCCACCAGTTTCCTGCCTCCTGTTACCATCCTCTCCCACCATTATAGACTCTCCCCCGACTCATAAGCCCAAATAAACCCTTTCTTCCTTAAGTGGCTTTGGCCATGGTGTTTTAACACAGCAACAGAAAAGTAATAAAGTCCTCAGCATTTAGTTACATAACACTGGACAAGTGGAGATATTCTTTGAGTATTTAGATGGCAGGATCCAGCTTACAGGCCTCAGCTCAACACTGAGTGATCTGAAGGTCTCCAGGTCAAAGGAATCCACAATGTCATTACCCGCAAGGGTCCTGGATGACAGTTCAGCTGGAGCCCTGGAATCTAGGCCTTTTGGTACTGTGGACGGAAGTCAGCTCTCCCCTGTTCACATCATTTAGTCATTACCCATCTCGCATACCACCTTCAACCTGCTAAGCCCCAGCACATGCCCACTTCCTTTTGTCCTCATTACCCCTTAGAGGGGTTTCGAACCTTCTGCTTTGGGAGCTTAACGGCATTTTCAAGTTTCTGTTTTGAAAACTCTGCTTTCTATCAGGAAGAAGCCCTGTCAGAGTCTCACTTTTTCTACTGCTGTGAATTCTGTGTTTCCACACTCTTATGGGGACAATTTAGAGTCTCCCTCAAGGGCTCTTTCCTCCAGCCCCCTCATTTGACCCACCAACCACCCACGCTCTGCCTTAAACAGGCACCTAATGAATTGTAACACCTTGCTTCTGCTCTGATAAAGTCACCACGCTCCTTACCTCCCATGCTCGTACCTGCACCGTGGGCTGGTCCTTAGCTGGACTTCCTGCTTCCTCTCCTTGCACCCACAGTCCATTCTCAACAGGATGACCAGAGCATCCTCTTAATCTCAGGACTGACAGTTCCAAGGAGGAGCAAAGCCTGATCATCTGACCATGCTCACCACAGGAGGGTGTTTAAAGGGACTGGGGCACTACCAAGCAGCAAGTGGGGCTCCTCCTCAGATAACCATGAGCAGTGGATTGCAAGCAGAAGGCAGACAAAAATGAACGGCCCTGAACATGGGCAAACATGAGCACCGTAAATAGACTCACTGCATTATGTACATACATGTATATGTAGATTTATAAATACATATATGTATATGTGCTGGATAGCTTTAGTGTCAACTTGACACACCTGCATTGAGGGAGCCTCAGTTGGGGAATTTCCTCCATTGGACTGGCCTGTGGCCATGTCTGAGGGGTATCTTCTTTGATGAGTGATGTGGGAGGGCCCAGCCCACTGTGGGTGGTGCCACCCCTGGGCAGGTGGGCCTGTGTTGCATAAGAAAGCAGGCTGAGCAGGGGCCA